>NC_056570.1:10844806-10959678 GCF_013358625.1 Macadamia integrifolia
TGGAGGGACATCCCAAGAAGAAGCAATCAACATTTTTTTTTGTTTTAGTACCTATAGGGGAGAGGATGGAAAAAGCGATTTTCCTAACCTCAAAGCTAATGGAAATCAAATTTATTGATAACTATGCAAGGAATTGGACCATCTCGTCTTGTTCCTCTCTCATCAAATATGATAAATGGTAGTGCAAAAAACCATTTCATATGTCACAAATGGATTTCCATTAAAATGAGAAAGCACCCACTCTCATTATCTGGGGAGACAGAAGAGACATGATTTATATCTGGTGCACATTCCCATGTCACCATTGAAAAAAAAAAACCGAAGAAGCACCTGGAAGAAGGGAAGGCATATAAACTGAAGTTAGCACAATACAAGAATCACAAGTTTAAGATATTTTTAGTTACTGATTTATTTAGAGTACAAAGGGAACTTTACATTAAGAAATTCAACCATCAGTACTAGAGTCTCATGATTCTTAGAAGTTACATAAAGTCAATGTTCTAAAACCTACAATTGGTATTTATTCAAATCTTAATCATAACTCCCTGTGTTAGTAAGTCCCACTCATCATCTCTAAGTAAATACTTTGAAAAAGATTTTCTGGATTGAAAAAAAATTCCTTTGCCAAGCCAGCATGTTCATCAACTGCTACTAAAGGTTAAGTTTTCTAAATCCAAAAAAAAAAAAAAAAAGGGTAGGTAGTGAAGACGGCTGGTGTGGGGGAACTTTTAGAGGTGGTTTTACAAATTTAATAGATTGATTTCATGCTAGTTCTTGCTCTAGCATGAAAGTTCCATTTCAGGGAAGGACAACCTACCATGATATTTTCTGTTTCATCGAGCCCTGATTTGGTCTCTGGTTTGATGGTTGTAGTCAAGGATTAAAGTATCGGTATCGGTCGCTGTATCGGTCGGTCAAAATTAAGATACGTATCGGAGGGTATCGTATCGTATCGGAGATACGCTAAGATACGCTAAAGATACGCACATAAATGGATAGGGAACACATTTTTATACACTTTTGCATAAAAAAAATAGTTAAAAAAAGCTATATATAACATGTAGAATGCATAAATACTTAAGCAGAGGGTATCGTATTGATAGACAAATATATTGAGTTGAAAATGTTTAAAATGATGAGGTTTGAGTTTCTTACAGTTTTTTCTTTCCTCATTGCCATTGCCACTGTGATGAGTGCCGTGAAGAGTGTCGTGGTGGTTCAAATCCTTGGCTAGGACCTTCTTCTTCAATAGGAACAACTACGATGATATTCTGCACTTGTCGAATATAGGCACAATATTTCCCCCAGTCGAAATATTTATGGTAGTGGGTCTCCCATTCATTGTAGAAAAATTAAATTTTTTTTATAGAAGTTGTAGATTAAATGTTTTTAAAGAACATATAAAAAATCAACAAAGTGTGGACCAATATATTTGAGTAGATCTGAGAATTAAAAAAAAAAAATTGAAACCCTCACTTTTTTGGGGAAAAAATGTGGGTTTTATTTGAAATCATGTATTTAGTAATTATAAGTTATGACATTATTTTTAAGAGTTGAATGAACTAAATTTTCTAAAAAATAAAAAATTTGGGGATTTTAAAAAAAAAATTAATTTCGGAATAAAAAAAATTAAAAAAATATATTTTTTTGAGAAAAATCAAGAATTTCCATGGAAGTTGTAGAACACTTGTTTTTACATAACATATAAAAAATCTAAACATTTTTAACTATTGAGCATGAGTAGATCTAAGAAATTTGAAAAAAATTGAAACCCTCATTTTCTCTTGAAAAAAGTTTGTAAATCCTTATAAATGCAATGATTTCATGTAATAATTATGCACAAAATGTGATTCTAAGTATGATGAACCTTAGATTTATAAAAAAAACTTGAAAATCTAAGGTTAAAGTTGAAAAAAGTGAGTAAAGATTCAAGAACTTACTATTCAAATGTTTCAACTTTCAAGTTCAAGCTTTCAAGGTTCTTCTTGGACTATGTTTCTCTCCTTCTTTGAACCATTCACTTCCACAATGTTTCTTTCAATCTACCATTTGAGTCTCCAAAAAGGTGTGTGAATCAAAGGGGAAGAAAGAAGCAAAATATAGAAAACTGTTGGTGAGAGTGTGAAGTGTTTGTTTCAAACAACAAAAAATTCACACTTAAGTAGCCGTATCGTACTGATACGGTACGATACGGCTCGATACTGTATGATACCTTTGATAAGTATAGATACGGTACCAATACTCTCGGGAATTTTCAGATTTTCAAAAGTCCATACCGTAGAGTATCGTACGTATCGGTACCAATATGGTACGACACGATACGATACGTATGATACGCCGATACACAAAAAGAGGTCCAAAATTCCCCGTAGGGTGTCGGTATGTATCGTGCCGATGCCTACCGATACGGCACGATACGCACCGATACTTAAAACCATGGTTGTAGTGCTAACAATCTGGTACATTCCATTTTGCTTCCCATCCTAGTCTTTCGCGACGCTTGAGGTTTACTTCTTTTGTTAGGTCCTGACCTCTCTGTTATGATCTTCCCAATAGTTCATATAGGAGCTATTGCCGTTTCATTCCTATTCGTTGTTATGATGTTTCATATTCAAATAGCGGAGATTTACAAAGAAGTATTGCGCAATTAACCAGTGAGTGGTATTATTGGACTGATCTTTTGGTGGGAAATGTTCTTCATTTTAGATAATGAAACCATTCCATTATTACCAACCCAAAGAAATACGACCTCTTCGAGATATACGGTTCATGCAGGAAAGGTACAAAGTTGGACTAATTTGGAAACATTGGGAAATTTACTTTATAGCTTCTATTCCTTTTGGTTTTTGGTTCCTATTCCTATCTTATTAGTAGTCATGATTGGGGTTATAGTACTTACTATGCATAGGATTACACAGGTGAAAAGTATTCCGATGATATGCTATTGATTATTGATAAATGTTAAGTTTTTAAAAATTGAAAAAAAAAAGAGATGCGGTTTAGAGAAAACTATTGCTAAAGATGTAGTCTGAAGCCTTTTTTTTAGGCAGTTATTTAGTACTGCCTTTAAATATATACAAGTGTTAGTGCAATATACTTCCCCTAAGGGTGGTATTTTAAGTTGCATTTGGTAATGATTTTTTTTTTCTTGGAAATGTGCTCTTTTGGTAGAACTATTATTTTTTGTTTATGTTCTTTGACTAGAGATTAATGTTAGGTAAATCTTTTATAGAATTAGTTCCAAAATTGAAAAAGAATAACAATGGTGTTTGGTAAAACTTATTCTGGAATTAGTTCTTAATGCTACTACCATTAATTATAGATAGGCATTATCATCATAATTAAACCAAATAATTACGTAAATACCATTACAACCCAAGCCACCATAACAAAAAAAAAAAAAAAAAAAAAAAAAAAAAGAAAGAAAGAAAGAAAAGAAAAAAAAAGAAAATGCGATTACCATTTCACTTTCCAAAAATAATTATGAAAATGAAAGCAATTTGGGAAAATAGAGAAATTTGTTTTAAATACTATTAAACCAATAAGACATGCCAAGTGGCAAGTTCTTAACATTCATTAATAAGAAAAAAAAACATTGAAGCTTAGGATCTGGTACTAATCTCCACTTTTGTTCAAGTCAAATTTACCATTAGTATCAAGGACGTCACTCAATATTCTTGTATGATTCTTTGAGTCTCCAATTTCACATCTCAAGTATCCTTTGAATTTTTTTATCTTGACTAAACCTACCTTCACATGATTACCTTAACTAGCATTTTTATAAATAGTTGAATCAAAAGAATCTTGGTGGATTCACAACCACATCGCCCTAAAACATGTTTGAGACGTGCTTATATTCTAAATGCTCTGCCAATTGAGCTGAAGGCCTAAAGTAGAGTTGTCATGTAAAGATTTAATAAGGCTTCAAGAATTTCATTTCTTAATTATATAGAACTTCACAACTTCTTTAATTGAGTATGATTTCATAAAAATATAATGTTGAATCTATGAGGTTCTAGGTATATTGTGTTCTGGATATGAAAACCTTATGTGATGTGTATTCTAACATATTTGCTTATGTGTTGAGAGAATAATGAAAATCAAGTCATTGAGGTGGAATTGGAACCGTTGATAGAAGAGTGACATGATGATTGAAAAACTGTTTTAATAGACTTCCGTGATCAAGCTACAAATTTTTGTGAAGTGAAAGATTGAAGAATTTAAGGTTCAACAAGTAGAACAATCTTTCAGGATATGAGATTTGATTTGATTTCTATATCCATATAATTTTGATGTTGATATCTATAAGATGAAAAAGCCCAACCAAAGGATATATAAAGACCTAAATGAATAGAGTCAAGAAAATAGGTGGTTTGACTTAGAAATATGTCTGAAATTATTGTTCACGAACTTCTATTAGTCTGTGAAGGACATCCATGCTTAAAGAAAAACAAACTCAGATTAAGTCTTCTTAAACCGAAAACCATGCTTAACGTTAAGTGTCTGTGGATGGTCTTCATAGACTTTCGTGAACTACTTCCGTGAAACCCGAGAGTAAGGTTCTTGAGTCCCTATTCCATGGACTTCAATGGATGTCACAAGGACTTCCCTGCGAGGAGCATTTAATGTTCTGCGGTTGTGATATTTGAATGTTTTTACCATATTGATTGCACCACTTGGGCTTTAACAAACTGAGGGAGAATTTTAATACCTTCACTGATATTGAGGGCCTACAACAACTAATTTTTCTTGAAAAATAAAGTTGATTTTTGAGAGACTAAAATCATTTTAAGAGCTTAATATTTTCAATCATTTTGAGGATAATCATGCTTAACTCTAATAGTTTGTTTGTTGACTCCAACAACTAGTTTGTTGTCTATATATAGGCTATCATTGAATAAAAGATATAAGAAAGTATATTTGAACTTGACCGAAAATATAATCTCCCAAAAAGCATCACCTTTGAAAGGGCTATGATCTTGAGAAAATCAGTTTGAGCTGAATTGATATAATTTTAAAGCTTGAGTGAGAAGCCGTTTTGCTATGTGAACTTGTGTAGCTCGGTTTGTATTGTGTTTAATATTGATTGGATGTATCCATTGTTATATGAGGAAATCCTTGAGCCTAGTGAGAGGTTCCGGGTGGAAAACCTTAAACTAAGGGAAGGGTTCCAGGTGCTCAATTCAAGGGACTATGAAAGGAGATGTGTAACGCTTGACTCCTGCCATTTGGAAAATGGATCGTTTAATAGTTAAGGAAATCATTGGTCTATGTGACTTGGGTAGTGAATGTAAGATCAGCTAGATCCAAACCACTCTAATTCGTTTATGTTCTTCATTGTTTCTTTTTCTATCTTTCTCTTGCACTCACTTAACATCACGTGCTTGGAAAGAACTTTCATTACACTTTATATGCTTATCTAATAAATTTTTACATGTATTTGCCATTCTAAGAACTTTTATTGAACTTACTATGATATAATCCAAGAATTTTCATATAACATAATGTTGGATTTTATTAACATTTTGAGGTATATGTCTATCAAACCCAGTTCAATTTGATTAAAAAAATTAATTATATTAAAAATTTATTGTTTGTTAAAATTGTTTATATAATGTGCAATGGCCGAGTTTGTTATTCGTTCTCAACTATGGACAAATTCAGGAACTCTGTTATATGGTTGTTGCGTTTTATATTTCCTCAATGGAGATTGGAACAGAATACGACCACTTAATTGTGTTGAACATTGATCCATATGAATTCTAA
This sequence comes from Macadamia integrifolia, assembly GCF_013358625.1. NCBI lineage: Eukaryota > Viridiplantae > Streptophyta > Magnoliopsida > Proteales > Proteaceae > Macadamia > Macadamia integrifolia. Next base: position 10,850,573 of record NC_056570.1, read on the forward strand.
ATTGGTTTATCGCTAATTTAATTTTACAACGGGAATTTCTGGTAGTTACTTTTCCCTTACCTGAGAGACACTTACCGTTATGTGTATATTTTATGCGGTTGTGATGATCCAATGGTCGATATCTGCTAACAAGATTGACTATACACCGATTGCTCGTCGTGTAGATTCTATATGAGAAATGTGGTTGACAACAAGGATTTTGCTCCTCAAAAGGGCAAACATCCAAGTGAGTGAGTTTTCGGACAATGATTTATTGGAATCTGAGGCCTCGGTAGTATTATTGTTAATAATATTATTTGAATTTGATTTACAATGGACTTCCTTTAATGGTGGTAGTTTTATTCCATGCATGCAAGGGTCCATTGTGAGTGTTGTAGTGTGGGATAAATGTAATGAAACTTTCTACCATTGCGAGTTTTCAGGTTACGCCTTGTCGTCCTTTTGTGAAATTAAAAACTACTTAATAACTACCCTTTAGGATCACACTATGTGGTTTGATCGTGTCTAAATGGACTCTTCAAATTAGGCTTTTGTATAAGAGTGAAGCCTCAGACCAAAATTCTAAGTTGCACAAAAACAAATTTTGGATTAAAATATTGATAGAGGAAAGGGAGTATTCTTCTTCCTCAAGAACAAAGGGGCGATTTGAAGGGAATTTCAAGATGGAGATTAAGTGTTCATGTTGTATTCCTTTGGAGGAGCATGCCACTAGTGCGTTCTAGGCAACCTTCGATTCCATTCTGTGTTTTTATATGTTGTATCGAATGCACTTCTGATATCACTCGCACCGAATACTTCCAAGATAATTATGAAATAAATGAATTGTTTGACAAGAAAATAAACCATTTGTGAACCAAATATCCAATAAAATTTTCACATTTCTTTATTTATTTGTACATCCAGAATAGTACTTGGTGACTACCATTCTTGAATACACATTCCTATGTAAGAACTTTGCGTAAAAAAAAAGCTACCTTCACTATTGGAATTGAAAGAGAGAACTACTGCTCTTAAACATGACAACAATAAGCTTAAAACAATAACTAGAGACATTATGGTTGTCAATAGATCTTTTTATACAAACCGTCCACTAGGGGTGAAACAGGGCCAGTTGGGCCGGATTTCTTAAAACCCTAATCCAACCCTAGGTCCCAAAACTTAACTCAACCCTAACCCAATAGGGTTCATGCTCAGACCCAACCTTACTGAGCTTAGGGTTGGGCCGGGTTGGGTTGGGTCGGGTTGACCCTAACTAGTCTTTTTAGTGGAATCACATTCCGATAAGTACGATTCAATTCTGATTTCAATTCCTAAAATGAATTGAAACCCGGTTTTTTTAATTAAAACCCTAAAATGAATTCCTCCATTAAGCTATACTGAACGTGATATTTTATTATTCTTTCATGGAGATTTCATGTGCCCCTATTTTTCTATGTGACCATTTTTTTAATCCCCTCCATCAAAAGTCAACATATTAAGACATAATCCAATCATTCACTGATGTTAGAATTTCATCTTGATCTATAATAATCCTTAATTTCTAATATATAAGGACCAAGAAACTCAAGTACTGCAGCACCCATCTCTCCTCATTCCTTATTTCATCGCTGTAGAGATGGGTTTTTCTTTTGGCTTCGTGCTCTCTCTTTTGTCTATATTTTTCTCTATTATATTCTTGTTACACAAAAAACTCCCTTGGCTAGGAGAGACACCTGCATTCTACAAAGCACTCAGGGCGGGTTAGGGTCGGGTTGGGTTTTCTATGCTTCAACCTAGGCCCGGCCCAACCCCACACAGGGTTGGGTTAGGTTGGGCCAGGTTGGCCCTCATAGTCGGGTTAGATAGCATTTGGGCTCAGGGCAGGTTAGGGCAGGTTTGGATTATCAGGGCTAAACTTATACCCCTACCATCAACTATCCCTAGAATCGAATAAACAACAATAAAAACAACAATAACAACAACAACAACAACAACAACAACAAAGTCTTTTCCCAAATGAATGGGGTCGGCTATATGGATCCGTCAAAGAAAAAGATAAAAGAAAGAAGAGGGAAAAGGGGATAAGATAAAGAAAAGAAAAGAAATGAAATAAGGCAATGCAACACCTCTAGACCATCCCACCTAAATACAATCGGCAATATGGATCTTTGCCCTTCAAACAGCTCTATTTGATGTCATACTAGGGTCAAGACATAGCTTCTTCATATCTTTCCTCACCAACTCATCAATGATCATTTTAGATATGCCCCTAGCTCTTCTATTTCCCTCTCACTGGATCTGATCGCTCCTCCGTACTGGAGCATCCAAAGGCCTCCTCTGAAATGGCCATACCATCTTAAGTGACATTCTTGAAGCTTGTCTTGAATCAGGACCACTTCCAACTAGGCTCTAACCTTGTCATTCCTCACTTTATCTCTCATAGTTTTTCTGCACATCCATCTCAACATCCACATCTTTGCAATACTCAACTTATCTATATTACGCCTTTTGAGTGCCCAACATTCTGCCCTATGTAACATAGTTGGTCTTACAACAGTATTGTAGAACTTTCCTTCAGCTTGAGAGGAATACGTCGATTGCACAATACTAAAGATGCACCTCTCCACTTCGTCCATCCTGTTTTAATTCTGCGAGAGACATCATCATCTATCTCACCATCCTTATTAATAGTTGATCCCAAATATTTATAACAATTTCTTTACGAAATCTCTCTCTCCTCAAGTTTCACCACTTTAATATCAGTTCTTGAGCTACTAAAGTTACAAACCATATACTCAGTCTCCGTTCTACTTATCTTAAGACCTCTTGATTCCAAGGTAGAGCTCCATAACTCCAACTTAGCATTAATCCTTGCCACTATCTCATTCACTAAAATGATATAATCCACAAAAAGCATACACCATAGAACCTCTCCTGAAATGTTCTTGGTTAAATCATCCATGATAAGCGTAAATAGATAGAGACTTAAAGCGGATCCTCGATGTAACCTAATGGTAATTCAGAACTCACTACTATGACCTCTCACAGATCTCACACTATTTAATATACCCTCACATCCACCACAGAACCTCTCCTTCAATGTTTTTAGTTAAATCATCTATGATAAGCATAAACAGATAGGGACATAAAGCAGATCCTTGATGTAATCCAATGGTAATTCAGAACTCACTACTATGACCTCCCACAGATCTCACACTAGTTAATATACCCTCATACATGTCTTTAATTGTGTCCACATACATACTAGACACCCCTTTCTTGTCCAATGCATGCCATAATCGAATAAACACTAATAATAAATTCTACCTTTCTACCCAAAAAAAAAAAAAAAAACCTAAAATAAGAAATCAAATTCAGTGCAACAACTAAAGAAACACAAACTAAATCAAGGAATTACACGAAAATGGAGCAATAAAAAGTGTTTAAATTCTAACCTTAAGTTGTGAGTGCACATTGCCGAGTTGGGGGGGGGGGGGGTGGAGGTGATTCAGAAAATTCGAACATGCAAAAAAGATGGGCCATCCTCAGTGAACATTTAAATAAAAATTTGAAGAAAAAAAATTATGCATACACTCTCCATTTCTAGGGTTTATATTGGGAAGCCCTAATTGCAAAGAGATAGAGGGGAGAGAGAGCAGTTCAAGGAGGAGTTGGAGGAGAATCTATGGAGATAAACAGAGACAGGGAGAAAGATGGAATCAAATAGACAATTTTTAAGAGAGAGAGAGAGAGAGAGAGAGAGAGAGAGAGAGAGTTTCAATTGTTCTCCTCAAGTTCGTCTTTTGTCTTGTAGAAAAAGTTTTTGTTATTATTCCAAACATGTTCTTAGGACCATAGTTATGTCAGTTCGTTCTGCGAGAACACAAGAACGAGCTGGATTTACCAAATGGTTTTGAGGTGTTCTTGTGTTCCCTCAAAACGAAAGAACAGAAAAACTTTCTTGGGGATGGTTACCAAACACAACCTCAACAGCTATTTCTTTCTACTGCTTCTAAAGTGTTGTTAGCTAGTAGCTTTAACAGAGGTAGGTTAAGTCTCGTTAAAGTGCTTCTAATGTGTGCTTTTCTTGTCTGTTAACCTTCCTTGCACTTGTCTGTGTTTCGGATAGATGATTTGGTAGTCTGGTGCCAACTTTGGCCACTAGATAAATGACAAACACAATGGATATACATCTGTCAAATTTGCTAACTCTTCTCAACTTTATGGCTCACCATATATGATATTTTTTCCTTCGTCTTTTCAATGTTACCTTGAGATATGAGATTGATTTGAAAATTTAATCATAGCTGACAATGATGTGTATATGTTATCCACCAAACTTAAGCCCTACTTTAATCGCGAAATGACAATTATTGATGGAATTATATGAAGAGGGCATGGTGGAACCCAACTTCCAATATGTAGCTTTTTTTTCACTTTACTCTCAACAAAGCACCCAATTGAAAACTCACTTTTTTCCTTTTTGATCTTCAATTCAATTTTCCAAAGAAAAATGTATTTCATGACTTCACTTTAGTTCAGTTGGAGCCCTAATGAAATCCTCTCATGGGAATGCTTCTACAATGGAAGGGCCCCACCTCCATTTAGATGAGAGCAAGTGTGTAGGCTACCATGTAAACATGGCCAAGCACATTCCAAACTGGATATACTAATTACGTGTTTCTTTTGGAAACACAAGGTTACATTCTTTACAGGTTTAGAAGCGTGTGGGAACAATGTGAGCAGATTAAGTTGGTTCCGCTGCTCGGATAAAGAAGTTGAGGTCAGTCCAAGAGCACAAACATCTATCAGAAGATACCTAGAGATGTGATAGCCAACCATTCATGTATCCTTGCAATTAAAACCTCATTTTGATTGATTGATTGTGTGTGTGTGTGTGTGTGTGTGAGAGAGAGAGAGAGAGAAAGAGAGATTAAATTGACAACTTCTGCTACTACAACCGATTGTCTGATTACAGGGTTTGTGGTGATGTACAAACCAGACAAACCTTAAACCCGAAAACCAAGTAGAGAAAGTCAACTAGTTCATTTCTTGGGGAGTCTGTAATAGGCTCTCAACGGTCATTAGTCTTCAGGAATCCACGTTATCATTGAATTGCCATTTCAATGAAACAAAATTTCAACTTTTAAGGATTTCTCCTTGATGGTCATAATGTGAACAATTGGGCAACAAATTTCAAGCCGAACAAGTCAAAATCAGGTGTCTACATCTTTCCTTCTCGAGCCCGCCATATGATTAGAAACAATCCAGTTTGTATATGAACACCTTGACTCTCTAGGTAGCCCATTAAGATTTTATTGATCCAGGGGGGAAAAATGAGAGAAATAAGGTGGAGTGTGTTGGCAACAAATGCGCAATTACGAGGAAGAAAATAAATAAACAAGCACACAAAATGAGGAATATAACGTGGTTTGGCAAAAATGCCTACATCCACCCAAGGGAATCTTAATTTTCCACTAAACTTGAAAAAAACTTTACATCGCTCTCCACTTCACAAAGTGATTTTCTTTTGCTTGTAACTAGGGTTTCCACATATTCAATATATAGAGAACCCAAAAACCCTAATCCCCACACAATTACAGTTCTACCCTGTACATATAATGGACCCAACACCCGACCCAATTACAAATACAAGCTCAATATAACTATGTGTACCATTACAGAATACAAGACATAACCAATCCCAACAATCTCCATCTTGGCTTGGATTCTGCAAACCACCTTGAAGAAGATCAGTGTTGATATCAACTCTACAAACTTTGCCATTGTCTTTTCCTATCCTCCATACCCAATTGGCATTGCCCACACCCCCACCTAGGGTGTTTCGTTTAACTCATTACCACCACATGAAGTGATATGGCTCCATTTCTCCTACCACTACAACCTGCTCCAAGAGATTATTTCCACTCATCAAATCCATAGCGAAAGATGCTCGGTTCTTTCTAGATCATTTGTAGTCTGTCATCCACTTGTACCTCTTTCCTGAGTTCCAATAATATCTTAACCTATTTCAACACTCCTTATAAGTTTGTACAAGTTACCAGTCATCTGTCCTTGCATCAAAATCATAGTCTCTATCAAAACCCTGAGAACTCTACCTTTAGGTGAACATTTGAAACCTCTTGAATATAGTGTTTCCAGTGAAATCAAATTCTTCTTTTAGACCTGGCACATGCCTCACCCCTGTCAAAGTTTGCATAAACCCATCAAACTTGTGAATCCCTACGGTCCCAATCTAGGAAATCTTGTTTTTCATCATTTTCCATTTTGATAGTACCACTCTCATATGTATGGTTTGTAGAAAATTGATCCTTGACTGAACACACATGAAATGAACAACCAGAATCTAAACCCAAATTTACAGTTTCCATACCTGATGAAGTAATAAGAGTGACACCTCATCATCACTTCAGGACCCTTCTACGATAGAAAAATTGATGATTTATCTCCATTCTCCTTCAATTTATCCTCTTTAGGAAATTCTTCTTTACATGATTTTTTCCTTCGCAATAACAAAAAATTATTTTGTAACCTTTTGACTTTGAGCGACCCTTGCACTTGCCAAATTCCTTCAATCTTTCATTTGATCTGTCTCTTCCTTGACCACCACCTACAACCAAGGCACTACCTCCTTTGATGCCCCCGTGTCTCATTCATTAGAAAATCAACAATAACCTCGTTAAGTTGAAAAGTATTATTACCAAAAAATAGTATAGTCACAATGTGATCAAATGAAGGAGGTAGTGAAGCCAATTGGAGGGTGCCTTGTCCTCTTCTTTGATCTTAATATGTAAAAAACCAACAATTTTTGTGAATATACTGTTGAACTCATCCAAGTGAACCTCAAATTTGGCTCTCTTTGACAATCGAAGGCCATATGACATTCTGTGAAAAAACAATTATTTGCCAATGACTTGGACTCATACCTACTCTCTAGCTTTGTCCAAACTTCCTTTGGATCTGCCAACTCGATGACCTCACAAAGAGATTCATCAACGAGATACAAATGGATCGTGCTATTTGCAAATCCTTTAGCTCTTGCCACTCATCTTCCTTCATCTTCCCTAGCTTTTTAGATTTCTTCTTGAGAGCTTTGATGTCCCTTCCCACATTAGAATATTCTTTAACCATTATTTCCATAAGGTGACGCTACTATGGTCATTGAAACATTCAATGGAGAAACTTCAATCCTTCACCACCATTTGATTTACCTGATCTATGCCCTTTGTGCCTATCATCAACCTCAATGAACTTGATTAAGGGGACGCAAATTGGTTTATCTATGTCTTTATGATTTACTTTTATTAGAATATAAGAGGCCTTAATTCCACTGATAAACAACTTGCAGTGAAGAAGATATTTAGGGAATCTAAGACATTAATTTGTATTTTGTTGGAAGTGAAAATGAAGGTTTTGAATGTAGATTGGATTACGTTAACCATGGTGCTAGGTTATAATTTTGTTAACAATGGTGGTCTTAATTCTATGTCCCATATTTTGATGGGATGGGACTTGAAAGCAATTAAGCTTTGTTTCTCAAGATCTCAAAGCAGTTAATTCATTTCTCTGTGGAAGAGGTGGGCATCTCTTTACAATATTGTTGCTCTATAGTCAGTGGGAATAACAATGTGGAGGAGAGATCTCTTTGGGTGATCTTAGATGCTTAGGTCTAGCTATGTCTTCTCTTGGGTGGTCCTTAGGCACTTTACTGTCGTGCAGAATAAAAAAATTAGGCGGGAAACCAATTCACCAAGGAGCCGTGGATGACTTCATCATTTGCGATTTTGACATAGGTTTATCAGATCACCAATGGAAGGGTGAGTTCTTCACTTAGAGTAATGGCTAGATGGGGATTGCATGTTCTGTTTCAAGCTTGATTGGTTATACCAATAATGACTAGTAAGCGTAAATCAACCTATTGTATGGATGAGTATCTCTGTTTTAGACTTCTCACTTCTTATTACCATTAGAAAAGGTAACCGCCTTTGATCTTTCAAAGTTGTAAGTCATCATGTCTGTTTGCACTTATATAGGCCCTTCTTTGTGTGTGGTTAAAAGCTAGTTGCAATGGTTCAGAGCTAGTTTCAAACTATAGGGTAAGGGCTCTTCCCGCACTATTGAGTATATACTTAGCTTAGCTATTAGGGCCTTTATCATGCTATTATAACTAGTATTAGGAGAAAACAAAAGTTTTTAAAGCTAGAGACAAGCAATTTTGTTAGTTAGGTTGGGTCAACTCTCTTTCTCACCTTGTTGTTCCTGTGATGTTTTCTCCGATTGGTGGCAGCTCGACCATCAGGAGAGAGTGGTCTATGATCAGCTAGCTCATTTGTTGCTTGGTTGCTGGTTCATGTGCGATAGATATATATATATATATTGCATTATTGACATGAACTTGGTAGAGATTCTCAAGTAGATTTTGTGGATTGGTTCTCAAAATTAAAGGAAAGCCTTAGGGTGAAATGGGTATATTATAGGTACACAGGAAATGACTTATAGTGGAATTTTAAGGCTATGAAAAGCTATTCTTAGGTGTGGAGGAAAGTGTTAAAGTATAGAGATAGGGTTGAACTAGTTGTTCAATTCATTATTGGCAATGGGCTTAAAACATGCCAATGGCTTGATCCTTGGCATCTGTTAAGTGTGCTCCTCAACATTTATAGTGAACGAATACCTTATGGTATTGGTTTTGAGAGAATGGTTCTTATTAATTTTATTTTAAGAAATTGAGAGTAGCATCATAACCCATCAGTTTCTGAAGATCTTCTAATGTACATGACTCCCTCCCTTCCAGTTCTAGTTTGATTCGAGGCAAATTTCTGCTAAGGTTAATTGGCCCCCTATGCTCAGGATTTGGCTATACATTCCTTAAAATTCTCTTATCTCTTGGAGGTGCTTTGTGGATGCCCTTCCAATGACGGATCAACTCATTGAAAGAAAGATGCAAATTTGTCCTTTCTTTTGTTCCTATCTGGCTGGGTTGAAGTACAATTATCACCTTTAGCCGAAAGCTCTATGGGCGATGAAAGAGTTTGTAGGGACTTGATTGGGTCGATTGTTAAGTTAGCTTTCTGTACTATTATAAACAACTTTTGGAGGGAAGGAAATTTAACATTTTTCCAATATAAGATAAGGCCTAAACCACTGATTCTTCAAGATATCAAGCTGAATGACAGTGATAAATGCAAGACCTTATCTCTTGGGAAGTATTGACCAATATAGGAGTTTTACCATATTCTAAGGAACTTCCTATTCGGTTCTCAAGAATCTCTTTGTATATAGAAGTCTATATTTTATGTGATAGTTTTCCTATTGTATAGTTTTACTAGGGTTCCTCAATCTTATACTATAAAGTCTCCTATTGGAGCACACATTAATATAGAGAATGAATTCACTTTGACATGGTATCAGAGCTATAGGCCAACGCCTCCCACCCTAGTACTCTCTCTCTCTCTACTCTTCGATGGCCACCGAACCTCCAGCCTCTATTGCCTCCAACGACTCTCTCTCTTGAAAACCCCTCTCTTATGGCCACTCCACCCAACCCCTCGTCCTCTCTCTCTACCAATCCCATGCCACCTCTCAATGGCGCCCACCACTTCATCTCTCTGAAACTTATCTCCACCAATTTTCTCCTTTGGCGTGCTTAGCTTGCCCCTTTTCTACGGGGTCAATGCCTCTACCATTTCATTGATGGATCTTATCCTTGCCCTGAAGACCCTATTGCTGCCATTCAATGGTAAGAATAGGATGCCAATCTGATGAGCCTCCTTATTGCCTCATTATCTGAAGATGTTCTCCCCATGATCCTTGACAAGCCCACTAGGAAGTCCATCTAGGACTCTCTCTCTGTGACTTTTGGATTTGCATATGCTACCCGGTTAATGTTTCTTCATATGTCTCTTCAAACCCTTGATCAGAAGGCTGATCAATTTGTGACTCAACTTCTTCAACGTGCCAAGGCCCTCTCTGATGAACTTGTCGCTATAAGTGATCCTCTCTCCTGTGAGGATTTCAACATCCATGTATTTTGTGCTCTCAAGAAATATCTGCAGAACACTATTCCCACCCTCCTTGGCCGTGAAAATCTTCTCTCTTTCACAAATCTTCATGGACTCCTTGTCAGTCATGAATTTCTTCCCTCGAAGACTCTCAGCAAGCTCTCCATCTCTGATGCACAAAACCTTCCCACTGAAAATGCTGTTCAGAAGGATACTAACGTTGCCTCCATCCAAACCGCTGACCCCTCCTCTGCTAGCCGCGGTCAGGGTAAGGGGGCTTGGTGGTCGTGGTCACGGTGGTCGTTGTGCCTCCTCTGGTGGACGTTGTTGGTGTACCATCTGCAACTGCAACAACCATTCTACATCTCACTGCTACTATCGCAACCAAAGCAACCCTCCTACCTACCCATACTATGCCAATCCCAATCCACCCAATGCCAACTACACCTATGCAGCCCACCCCTACCCTCCCAATCCTTACCCCAATCCAAACCCTCCCTTACTACCAACTCCCCATCCCTCATCTTCCCTTCCCTGGTATCCCGATATAGGAGCCTCTCACCATGTAACCCCTGACATTAATACCTTATCTTCATATGATGAATACAATGGGTTAGATCAACTTCATGTTGGTAATGGTACGGGCTTACGCATCGCTCATATTGGTTCCACATCTCTTCCCTCTCCTACTTCTTCTTCTACATCTTTTCATCTTTCTAATATTTTGCATGTTCCTGAGATCGCTAAGTCCCTTCTCTCTATTCAGAAATTTACTAAAGATAATAATGCCTTTTTGAATTTCACCCCTTGCATTTTTTTGTCAAGGACCAGGTTACCAAGTCAATTCTGCTATTCAGACCAAGTAGCGGTGGCCTCTACACCAGTCCTTCCTCAAATCGTCTTCCTCCCATTGCCAGTGTCACAAACGCCCCACACTTGATGGCTGGCATCATCGTCATGGTTATCCCAATGAGAGATTACTTTGTCTTATGTTGTGTACCAATGATCTCCCATATTAGTCATCCCAGTTAGGTTCTGTGTGTCCTGCTTGTCAATTAGGGAAGTCTAGCCATCTCTCTCTTTCTAAAACTAGCTCTAGAAGTTTATTTCCTTTGGATCTTGTTTACAGTGATGTTTGGGGACCCTCCCCTATGACTTCCTTAGCTGGGCATCATTATTTTGTAATTTTTGTTGATGATAATAGTAAGTACATTTGGTTTTACCCTCTTTCTCGCAAATCTAAAGTATTCTCCATTTTTCAAAAATTTCAAACACTCACTGAAAGAAACATTTCTCAAAAATTAAAGTAGTCCAGATGGACTGGGGAGGGAAGTATCGCTCTCTCCCTCAGTGCTTCTTGTATTTTCCACTATAGAATCACCATAAGATGGATGATCGCTCAACCCCTTGTTTGTTTCTTGGTTATAGCCCCTCCCACATTGGCTATCGCTATCTTGATCTCAAAACCAATCAGATGTATATTTCCAGACATGTGCACTTTGATGAGTCCTCCTTTCCATGCTCCTCTCCTTCCATTCTAGGGCCTCCACCAACGACCACTTCTTCCTCCACTCCTTGGGTCTCTATACCCACTGACCCCGATCGCGACGCCCTTACCAGCACCAGCACTAGCACCTCCGCGCTCACCACCACCCACATCACTATCGACCCCCTTGGTCATTGACCCTTCATCACCACCCATTCCACCATCACCTGTCTCGCCCATTCCCTTGGCATCCCCACTTCCTAGCCCTACCAACACTGCCTCTCCTCCTAGGCACACCAAACCTATCACTGATCTATATGACAACCACCATGTCTCACTTGCGCCTTCCCCCTCTGGCCTTCCCCTAGTCACAACACCTATTGCACCGATTGTCCCCATCACACAGCTTCACCCAATGACGCTGCAATCACGTCACCCTCCTCGACAGACACTCTCTATTGATACTGGTATTACTGATGAATCTACTTGTTTTAAACAAGCTTCCAAATTTCTTGAATGGCAGGCAACCATGAATGATGAATTCAATGCTCTTGTACGCAATGGCATGTGGTCGCTGGTTCCACGAACCCCTAATATGAACCTCGTGGGATGCAAATGGGTTTTTCGTGTTAAGCGTCTGGCCGATGGGTCTGTAGAGTGCTACAAGGCCAGACAATCATGAAGGGGTTTCACCAAAAGCAAGGCCTTGACTACAATGATACCTTCAGTCCTGTTGTCAATCCTACCACCATTCGTTCAGTTATCTCTATTGTCATCTCTCAGGGCTGGCTTATTCGATTACTGGATGTCTATAATTCTTTTCTCCATGGGGTTCTGAATGAAATAGTGTTTATGACTCAACCCCCTGGTTTTGAGGATCATAATCATCCCTCTCATGTCTGCCGCCTTCATCGCTCCCTATATGGTCTCAAGCAGGCACCCGGTGCTTGGTTTCATGGCTTGTCACAGTATCTTGTTCAGCTGGGTTTCCACGCCTCTAGGATTGATCCCTCGTTATTCATTCATAAGGATGGTTCATAGGTTACATATCTATTAGTGTATTGTTGATGATATCCTGGTCACTAGCAGCTCGCCCTCCCATGTGACTCACCTTTTAAGCCATCTTGCATCTGAGTTTTTAAGGATCTCGGAGATCTTCACTTTTTTCTTGGCATTGAGGCATACTGTCACCCAAAGGGGCTGGTACTCTCTCAAAGTTGCTACATCTCTGATTTACTAAAAATCTCTGGCATGGTCGACTACAAGCCCTCCTCCACTCCCGTGAGCACAACTCAGAAACCATCTGCTCAAGGGGATGTATTGATTGCTAATCCCTCACAATACTAGTCTATAGTGGGTGCCCTCCAGTATGTCACATTAACACGCCTTGATGTTGCCTTCGCTGTGAATAGGGCATGCCAATTCATGCATGCTCCCACTGATGATCACTGGTCCTTGGTCAAGCGCATCCTTCGTTATCTCAAGCAGACGACCACTCATGGTCTTCTCATTGAGTGCTCTCCCAATTGCTCTCTGCACGTGTTTTCTGATGTCGATTGGGCTGGTAATGGTGATGATCAGAAGTCCGTTGGTGGCTATGCAATCTTTCTTGGCCCTAATCTTCTCTATAGAGTCCGAGTACAAAGCTGTGGCCGATGTTGCAGCTGAAGTCATTTGGCTAGAATCTCTTTTCAAAGAACTCAATTTCTCTCTGCGTGGTCCTCCCATCCTTTGGTGTGACAACATTGGTGCTACCTACTTGTCTATAAATCCAGTTTTTCATGCTCGTACAAAGCATGTGGAAATTGATTTTTATTTTCTTCATGACCATATGGCTCAATGCCAATTAAGCATTCAGTTTATCTCTACACAGGACCAGCTCGCCGAAATTTTAACCAAGCCATTGGCCACGGCTCGTTTCCAATTCTTGAGAGACAAGCTGAAGATTCGGCTTATTGAATCTCCATCTTGAGGGGGTGTATTGACCGATATAGGATTTTTATCATTTTCTAAGGAACTTCCTATTCGGTCCTCAAGAATCTCTTTGTATATAGAAGTCTATATTTTATGTGATAGTTTTCCTATTTATAGTTGGACTAGGGTTCCTCAATTTGGTTAAGAAATGGGATATCCAAGTGTCTTGGTTGGATGAGAGCTAATTGCTACCACTCTTTTGTTTGGGATTACTGGATTGTTATGTATGTTTTGTGCTTCAGCTCAGCTTCTGTGAGTTGTAGCTTGTGTTTCGTTGTATTCCTTTGTACATTCTCCCTTCCCCCACCCCCTCTTCTTTTTGCCATTCTTTGCAATAAATTGATATTAGCTACCCCCCCCCCCCAAAAAAAAAAAAAAAAAGGCATTTGTACTTGTTACTTCTTAAACAACATTCTCAGTTCACATTCACCTTCCTAGGTGCTATAAGATTTTTAATTAACTAAAGAGAAAATGGTTTCTATGGAAGAATATGGTGCTTGCGCCCATACATAGGAGAGGGAGAAAAAGACCACGCTACTCGCCATGAAATATATATTGAAGCCTCACTTGATACTTCAGTTCATGCTCCCCTTGGCCACCATGCATGTGCAAGGGCTATGCTCCCCAACACGAAACACTTCCCCTTAAAATAAATTACTAATTAAGGGTCACCTGAAGTTATAATTTTCTAGGGTTTAAACAACCAAAAAAATACCCACTCCATAAATAAACCCCTCTCCCCACAACAACCCCACCCCACCAAAAAAAAAAAAAAAAAAAAAAAAAAAAAAAACTCAATCCCAATTTAGCGTTCAATACAAATCTTTCTTCCGTGAGAAGCAAATCCTGTAAATATTTAGGAAAAATTAAGATCTTTAGAAGAATCAGAGTTTGAGCAACTTTCCCTACTAATTTTGGTTAAAATTTGGTCATTGATATGTATGTGGGTTCCTCTATCACATGGACTACCCGATGTACTGTGCTATGATAAATAGCAAAGCATTATAAATCACTAGGCATAGGCATAGTGATGGGTAAGAAAACCCTTAATATTAAGTTAGCTGTAAACATCTAAGTTAAATTATTATAGTCAGAGAATTGACTGGGTTTCCAACCTTTTTTCTCTTCCATTAAAGAAAAGAAAATTTACAATCTTTTTAAGAAATACAAATATCAGGTGAACCAGCAAGCTAATTACGCTTAATTAGGTACTGTAGAACAACAAAAATGACATAACTTGCAAGAACAAAGGCTAATTTACCCTATGAGTTCCAGAAATAGCCTTGTTTTTAAGTGAACTAATATTGAAACTAGTACATCAACATTACTGGAAGAGCACCATCTTGATTCCCCTCTGAACTGCACCAAAGGTGGTTGTTCTATTCCAAAAGTAAGTCTTGGTAGTACGAATATATAGGATCAAAGAAAGGATAGTTCCAAGAAAGCAAACAGATCCCCAAATGATGAAAGTCTTTCTATAGCATTCGAACCCCATGCACCTCCCATGTTCATCTCCTTCTCTTTGGTAAAAAGCTGCTGCCGAGTAACCAAAAATAAAGGAACCTATAGGAATATTAGCTACCACAATGTTATGGGTCACCTGCAAATTCTTCTTCCCAAATAGGTCAGCTGTTGTGGAGACGGCGATGGACGTAATTGCACCAGTGCAGATGCTGATAATGCAAGTGCTGATATAAAGGGTGAGATCAGTTGTATTAACCAGTAAGAAGAATGCTCCAGCCATTGGAGCCATGAGAATAACTATAGATGCAGACCTTGAAACCATGTATCCACTCCTGATAAAGACAATAAACACATAATGAAATTAGTTCAGCTAAAATTCGAAGAATGATAATGATTTCCTAACTAAATGTTACCCTTCTGACATGAGTCAGAGCAATTAATACATCACTGATTCTTGGTCTAATACTCTATGAACGGTAATATCTCATGTGGGGGAAGTCACAGCTTGGGGAGAGGATCCAGACTCAACATTCAAACCCACCTACCATAAGAAGAGGAAGAAATAAAACAAAACAATGTGAAGTTGAAGGTGAAAATAAACACTGAATCACAAGGAAGCATCAATCAAGGGGGAGTCTAGAGTCTTGAGTCTTGATAGAGGTTACACACTTGGCTGTATGCGCACCAAGTGAGGTTTGGCTGCCTTAACCTTTGACTTATAATGTTCTTAGTTCACATAGAAAGATTGATTCACACAGCTTACTTTGACAAGAAGTAGTCTAAAAGAGATGGCATGAGACGCCCAAAGAACACAAATGAAGAAGATAAGGAGACCAAAGAAGTCTTTGAGAGCCCACGAGACTCAGCTATTTGTCCCAAGTTGTTAGAGAACACCAATCCTAGTGTTGCTCCAAACATATAAACAAAGAAATATAACCAAAACTCCACCTTTCTTATCATCACCTTAGCTCCAATCTCTTCTTCCACCCTTATCTCACAATCTTCTTCAATCCCCTCTCCTCCTTTCATCTCATTATCCACTCTCTCTGCAATAGTAACCTCATGAATAGGAAGATGTGAAACTCTTCCCTTCCCTTCTTTAACCCTAGTGACCACTGCAACAAATAGTGGGGAAGCTAAGAGAAACCCCATACAAATTGAACGAATCAAGGGCGACAACATGCTTGATAATGTCGACATACTACTTATCGCAGCATAAACTCCGGTCGCTATGGCTATGAAGAAGATAACAATAAACCCTTCCTCTACTCCACTTGAGCGTTTTCCATTTTTAGCCTCTCCAACGAATGGTGCAGTTACCATTGAAACAACCATGGGTAAGATTGAGTTGAGAAGGAGATAGGCTTTGGCTCTTTTGATTGGTGATGATGAAGGGAACACTGCATCAACAATATCAGTATAAATCTTTGCACTTAATCCAACGTAGCTTGTTGATAACCCCACTGCAGCCTGGTGATTGGAACTAAAGTTTTTGATTGTTACCACATAACAAACAGTGTTTATCCAACAAATACTGTTTCCTGTGAAAATACTAAGCATGAAGAATTTCCAATATGAGACAGAAGAGATTTTTTTGCAAGCCATAACTTATGAAACCAATTGTTGAACCAATCATGAGGACTAGCCAGAGGGGGAGGTGAACTGCACTGATGCCTGAAAATAAGGCAAAGAGCTTTCCAGCATCTGAAGCAAAGGCAAGGTTGTTGAGTTGAATTTGAGAGATGGAGAGGAGGTGCTTCAGTTCTGATGAGTAGGCCGGAAAGTCGGAGTTTGTCCCTGCAATTGATTGAAGCCATATGGTACCTACAAGACTTAGCCATTGAGGGCTTGAAGGAGCCATGCTTTCAACTTTGCAGGTGCAACTGTTTTGGAACTTTTTTTTTTTTTTTTTTTTTTTTTTTTTTTCTTTTTTTCTTTTTTAGAGTATATAAGAGTTTTGTGGTGCGTATGTAGGCTTATCTCCGTTCCTCTGAGTGTCGTGTGCGTTTTTGTGAGGTAGGCATATGTGTGTGTGTGTGTGTGTGTGTGAGAGAGAGAGAGAGAGAGAGAGAGAGAGTATTATGGATATTTCCAGCCTTATCAGTAACAGAGGGGGTTCGAAATTGTAATGCTTTAGTAGGTCCTAGGACCAAGCCGGTCCTTCTAATTAAGAAGGAAAATACGTACTCTGCATGGAAGTCCTAATATAGGAAATTCCCCCAGCTAGAAGTTCCCAAGTGTTTCAATCGCCAATTTTATTATTTACCAAAAAAAAATTGCAAGAGATTGTGTTCATATGATGGGTTCAACAAGATACTTGTCTGTGTTTCTTAATCCATGTCTACATGTTGTAACAGATTAAGGTCTCATTTTTCTTTTTGATTTTTGTTCACAAAAATGGTTTTGGTAGTATTTGGTATCATTATGGAGTTTGTTTCTATTTAAAAAAAAAAAAAATTGATAAAACACAAAAATCAAAAAGAGATCAAGAGTCATTAATGTGTTTTGGAAAAAAATTGAATTTCAGTTATTTTTGCAATGAACTTTAATGAGCACATGCTTAAAGTCCCGATACGGATGGGAAAAATCGTCATTTGTTTTGTAATTAAAAATCCATGCCCCTAACCTTCTCTTTTTCTGTCCATAGAGAGAGAGAGAGAGAGAGAGAGAGAG
The DNA here is from genome assembly GCF_013358625.1 of Macadamia integrifolia. Lineage (NCBI taxonomy): Eukaryota > Viridiplantae > Streptophyta > Magnoliopsida > Proteales > Proteaceae > Macadamia > Macadamia integrifolia. Next base: position 10,868,171 of record NC_056570.1, read on the forward strand.
AGAGAGAGAGAGAGAGAGTCATAAGGAAGATGGGTGAAAGGAACATCTTGTCACCCATTTCTTCAAAAAACCATTTTGCACATAGGGATACCAAACTATTTCTCACAAGAAACCATTTTTGTCAAGTAATTACCAAACCATTTTCATGTTTTAATAAAAAATGATTTCATCACTGATTTTTATTAAACAGGTAAAAATCAAAAAGAAAAATGATACCAAAGAGGGTATTAGAAACATTCATTTTTATTTTTATTTTCTATTTTTAATTAAGTCCATAAACTGGAGAGTGGACTGAACGGACTATGTAATTTGACTCTCACCTATTTAATTAATCAAAATAATTAATTAAGCCCATAATTCCAACAATTTCCCACTTAGGCTACACTAGTTAGAATGATGTCTTTTAAATTGGTGTGGTCATAGAATCCTGTTACATTAATCACTCTTATTATGATTTAGTTGAAAAACCACTCATATTGAACATTAGCAGAAGATACACCTAAATATATGGTATACAACTTTTTATTATTACAAACTTAAATAGATGTATCAACATGAATCTCTATGAGATATTAACAGTGGAAATAGTGACATATCCTCAAATAACACTATTGACCTTTACTATGGTAAACCGCATTTGATCTGAGATTATATCTAACTGTGGATTTTCACCTATCACCTTAGCTAAATATTGCCAATAAACTGTGGCTATTACTACCTATAACTGTGACAATTATTGCCTATGACTATGATATTTAATGCCTATAAATCGTGTACAAATGAAACCATAAAGCAATTAACAGATGGGAATGACCTTGGATAATAAAAACGCTAAATGTTTCAACCATAAACAAATAGTCAATGAGAAATAAATACTCCCATTACCTAAGCATATCAAACGATTCAATATAAAATGTTTAAACTTAAAGAAATCCTAACTACTCTAATGGCATCGACTTCTACTCGCTCTCATTTGAACAGTCCACCTCATCATTTCTTAGCATCCTCCTACTTATCGATCCCATAATTTTTTTTTCTTTTTTAAACCACTTCTTGAAAATGTAATAGTTCTTCTTCATATGTTCTTTCTTATGGCACCAGTAATACTCTACCTTGTTTCTTTTTTCTATTCATCTATGAAATCCTGAGCATTTTGAGATGTCTCAAACTCTTGAGAGCCTTTAGTCTTGTCATATGGCTTGAAATTTTCTTTTTTGAAAAACTTCTTGTTCCTTCTACTTGGTCCACCAGTATATCCCTTGTGGAATGTTGCATTTGCACTCTCAGTCTTGTTTTATTTCAGTTTTTACTCCTCTTGAGAGCAGATGAAAATAAGCTCATTCAAGCTCCAATTCTCATTCAGTGCAATATAGATAGTATGAATAACCTTATACTGACTAAGGAGGGTACACAGCGCAATGTGAACGACAGACTCGTCACTGATTTGTATTCAAAGATCCTTAAGCTTACTAACTGTAGACACCAAATTTTGTCCCCCCCTTGTCAATGATGAATTATGGGCAATGAGGAGACATATTTTCTCTCTTTTGGAAAGAAGTCGAATTTTTGGCACAAATCCCGACTATCCCAGAACTTGTGATTGGTCAAAATTTAAATGATGCGGGGAAGGTGATCGGAAGTTGTCACTAATACCTTTTGCTAGAATATGACAATTAAGCCTAGCATGTGCTTGATTACTGTATCATTGGAAAGTGCTCGGAAATACGGTCCCATCAATATCTTGTATGGAAAAAACGGATACCTTGATGTGCCGTAATGCTTACTGGAACTTTGACCCAGTTAAACTAGACCAAACCCTAAACCCTAAACCAAACCAGACTAAACCAAACCAGACCAAATCAAACCAGACCAAACCAACCGAAACTAGACCAAACCCTAGACCCTAAACCAAACCCTAAACCCTGAACCAAATCAAACCAACCCAAACCAGACCAAATCCTAAACCTTGAACCAAACCAAACCAAACCAACCCAAACCAAACCAAACCAAACCCGGAACCTGGCCAAACCCTGAACCAGAACAAAACCCTGAACCAGACCAAAACCCTAACCTAAATCAAACCTTAAACCCCGAACCTAAACCCTAAACCAAAACCCTAATCTAAAACCAAATCCAAAACCCTAATCTAAAACCTAAACCAAATCCAAAACCTAAACAAAAAACCCTAATCTAAAACCAAAATCTCTAAACCATACCCAAAACCCTTAACCAAATTCTAAACCCAAGCCAAAACCCAAACCTAAGCCCTAGCCAAAACCCTAACCAAAACCCTAGCCAAAACCCTAATCCAAAACCAAACCCTAAACCCAAACCAAAGCCCTAACCCTGAACCCAAACCAAAACCCTAATCTAACCCTTAACCCGAACCAAACCAAAACCCTGATGAGCACATTTATGTGTGAAATCTAGGGTAGTAAAACATGCATTTTACATATTTAGAATGGAGCTACCTTGGGTTTTACTCTCTTTTTGCAGGTTTTATATTTTCAAGGCCTTAAGGACTATCGGGCGCTATATCTTCAATTTTACACGTAAAGAGGTCCTATTTCTTTCCATGGTTGCGAAGAGGACGAAATTCTGAGCAAGATGGATGTGTTCAATTAAAAGTACACATTTGTTTGGTCACCCGTACAAATGATTATTCTTTTTCGGGTCAGAAAAAGAATAATGGATCAGAATTGAACCGAGATGCAGAACCAGCCCGTTTGCAATTGTCCCAGAGGTACAAGGAATACTCCAAATGCCAACAAGGATCGATGGACCACATCCTTAAGTGATTAAAGATTTATTTTTGGTAACAACAACTACCTAGCTTAGTTGGTGAGCTATGGTGTACAAAATTCCCTTGCTCACCAAGAGGTCTCAAGTTCGAATCTCATGGTTGTTTTTTTTAGAGAATTTGTTGAAGATTTCCTGCTTTCACTCACTTAAAGCACTAAGGGCATGGAGGGGATTTCCACATCAAATTAGAAGCAAGCAAAATCGTGGAAGCAAGAAGAGAAGAAAAAGAAAAAAAAAAAGGAAAGCAAAATCGTGGAAGCAAGAAGAGAAGAAAAAAAAAGGAAAGAGAAAAAAAGGGGAGAACCAAAAATTGTCCAAATCTTCTCTCTCCTCCACATCATCACCAAAGATTGTCCAAATCACACAAAGGAAGAAAAAAAAAATCGTCCCTAGGAGAGAGAAAAAAAGAAGAAAAATAAATTAGAAAAAAAAAAGGAAAGAAAATAAGCAAAAAATTATAGGAAATTTCTCAAAATTTATTTCTCTCTTCTCTCTCCTCCATCTTAGCACTTTTGGACTCAAAAGATCTCACAATGAATTGTGGGTTTCTCTCTTTTAGGAAAGAGAAAATTGTTACCCTACCTCTCCATTCCCTATAAATACAACTCATGTAAGAGGAGGGGACACAATTCATTCTTCTTCTAGTTTTCTTTAGCTGCTCTCTCTCTTCCTCTTTCTCTCTTTAGTTCTAGTTCTTCTCTATTTTTGCTTTAATCACTTTTGTAATAGTTTTTTTTTATGTCAATTAATGCAAACACTCTTTTATTTTTATTCAGTTCTTTTTATGTTTATGATTTATGCAATTGAGTTGTAATTTTTTAAGTTATAGTTCTAGGCTTAGATCTAGGTGACAAGATCATGAGCCATGGAGCAATTTTTTTTTTCAAGTTCAAGCATTGATTCAAGTAAGTAGGCTCCTTCAGTAGTCTTCTCGCCCCCCTCTCATTCCCTCTTCTGACTACCATTTCTTTCTTAATTTAGGATTTTTATTTTTGATCATTACATTATTGCTATCCCTTTCCCCCAAGGTTCATGGCTAGTGTATGTGTTGGCTTTGCCCCTCCTAGCCATAGAACCATCAATTTATTGCTTTTATTTTAATTGTCTCCCTTTCCCTAAAGCCAAGTAGAGTAACCCTTGTAAGAGTGACTCTCTGGTCAAGTAGGGAAGCTTATATTATGATGTATCCCTCGGGCTAAGTAGAGAAACCTACTTGTGAGTCTCTCTCTAGCTTTATCCCCTTTCTTTTACTTTATTTTTATTTCAGCATTTTTTTTCCTTTATTTATTTATTTATTTAATTTTAATTGCGTGGCTTGCGTCTTTAAATTCTTAGATGACGAATGGTTAGGACGTTATTTTTAGGACGGTAATTAGAATTAGATCACAACCATTAATCAATTCACTTTCGCATTATTAAAAGAAATAAAAAATAAAGTGGCTGCTCTCCTTGTGTTTGACCCGTAGCTACACTGATCCGTACGCTTGCGGTTACATTTTAAATCTCAAACAAACCCTAACCAAACCCTAATCTAAAACCCAAAACCCAAAACCCAAAACCCAAAACCCAAAACCCAAAACTCTAAACCCTGACCTAAACCCTAGCCAAAACCCTAAACCAAACCAAATCCAAAACCTTAATCTAAACCAAACCCTAAAGCCAAACCCAAAACTAAACCAAACCTTAAACTTGAACCAAACCTTAAATTTAAACCAAACCCCAAACTTAAACCGGACCAGACCAACCCCTATCCTGAACTTACTGATATATACCGACATACCGACAGCTATTACTGGGATAAGACTTCCACCAGGGGCCACTGCCGCCCAGTCTAGGGGGTAGCTGCCCAGTCTACGAGAGTGGCTGGAGACGTAGCAGGGTCCCACAAATTACTTTTAAGAAGGATAGCGTGACACGTATCTCTTTTGGTACAACAAGGTGACAGAGGGGGGGATCCATGTAAGACCTTACACGGATTGTGTAAGGTACACATCAGTGTAAGGCTTACACAGATTATGTAAGGGCTTACACCGCAAAAATCACACTATTCAACCTTGGAAGCGTTAAGAGTTTCAAGGCGACCTGAACTAGGCCGATGTGGATGAACTTAAATCCATACTCTCTACGTCTCTGAATCTGAGAACTAGTCAAAAGCTACATTTGCTCTTGATCAAAAGCAAGAGTATGAGTGCTTTCGCATGTCTTAATAACATAGTCACTATGAAATGCGAAAGGATAAATTTGACATTTCACCATTAACTGGTTCACTTTTTGTGCCTAAAAGAGGCATCAATGCCGATTTGCCCCTTGCACCTTCTTCTTCAACGGCAGCCCAGACGCCTTTTTATAACATGTTTCAAGCTGCACGGCGTCATCTTTCGTATTTATCTGATGAATATATCCAAAAGCGAATCCTCACCGTAATCGGGTTTAATCTTCAATCTACTGACCCTGCCCCATCCTCCTCCTCATCAACGATTCCCTTGCTGCCTAAGACCGACTTTCCTTTGATCCTAGTTATAAATGGTATCAGAGCCAAGTTTGAACTGGTGCCAAAGTCATAAGGACCATTAAGTTGGTAGTGTTTCATTTTTTGTCAAATAGACCTACACCCAAGTCGTGTCGACCTACACCCAAGTCGTGCTCAGCCGTGTTACCGCAGATAGGCGTTTGAAGGTGCAATAGTGTTGACAATAGGAGGGATTGACAGTAGTATATATTGACTGAAACCCTTATTGACTCAAACCTCTAAGACTATGGCTTCATACTTTTGCTCCAACTCAAGGAGATCCTCATCTTCTGAAGCTAGCATCTCCGGAAGGACTAATGATACAGTCCACAGTTCCAAAGAAGTGGTTTTTTGCAGTTTAGAAGTTGCTATGAATAATTATACCATTCTCAAAATACCTGAATCCAAGGTATATCATAAAGGTACTTTCGCATTTCATAGTGACTATATTATTAAGACATGCGAAAGCACTCATACTCTTGCTTTTGATCAAGAGCAAATTCAGCTTTTGACCAGCTCTCAGATTTAGAGGCATAGAGAGCATGGATTTAAATTCATCCACATCGGCCTAGTTCAGGTCGCCTTGAAACCCTTAATGCTTATAGGGTTGAATAGTGCAGTTTTTGCTGCCATTAGAGATGCGAGAATGAATGAGTTTAATGAATCTTTAATGGGTGTTATTGAAACCAGCCTCTGTGAAGGACCTGTCTATTTTAAAAGTAGACCAAATTTACCTATGTCCCTCGCAGATTCGAACATATTAAATGGTGTTGTTATTACCTTAAGGACTTTTGGATACGATATTCTCCCAGGAACTTAAAATATTACAGTAATTTATCGTATCTATTACAAGGCAATGACCACCTGTGCACCAAATGCTAAGGTTATAGGTCCAAAAGGTCAAACCATCTATTTTTAGGCCAATTCTGAAAGATCTCAAGTTTTTGTGCCCCAATGTATCAGATGGTCCGAAGTTAATCTTCCTGACTCTTGGACCTTAACCTCTGTGGCTCAACCTCAACCACCCATAAGAACCTCTCCATCATGCATCACTCAGCTTCCTTCTGGTGATGTTGAAATTACTTTCGATCGAAGATCTAATGGTTCAAGAAGATCTATTTCTTCTAAATATCCTGTGTTTCAAGCACCTTCTTGTGCTTCTACCTCTAGAGTTCAGAATGAGAATTTTGATGGAATTATAAACCTTTAGGGTACCAACCGTACACATTTCCAGGTTAAGCAACCTGTTTATGGTCCCTTTCAAAGAGAACAATCCCAGGCTTAATTCTAGCCTCCTCTTGCTCCTATTAATAGGGAAACTGGGTCTTCTTCTCCAACTCCTTCTGATATGCAAGCTCCGTCAGGAATCATGATGCTTCATATCACTGAACAACCCAAATTCTAAATTAATAAGAAATTCCTAATTCAGGAATACAGATCCGCCAAGAACGAAGGGAAAATGAAACAATTTGAAGAACACTATCCTTCCAGTTCTGAGTGGCAAGAGCTTCATAAAAAATGGGTTTCTCACATGGAAACTCATCAAATAAATCTTTCCTTCTTTCAGTGGTTAAAAATTTATGTTCTTAACAAATCCTCTAACCCTCATCAGGTTAGTGAGATCAAGAAGGTAACAACCACTTATGTTTCTAAAGAAGGAACAGAAATTGAATCTGTTCATCCTCCATTTCAAGCCTTAAAAATAGGCAGTAACAAGATAGCTATTCCTCTTAAAACTTCAAGCCATACCTCTTCTCCTCTGACTGAATTTCATCTTAGTCAAGTTGTTGAACAAAATAACTTTACTAATCTATGTCTTCAGTCTATTGGAAACCAAACTGATCGTATTGAGATGGTAGTAGACTCATTGAAAGCCTCTACTCCGTCTACTTCTCATGCTAAAATTGAGCATATTTGACCAACTTTTGCTTCTCAACCTAGAAGCAAGCCAAAAGAATCTGATTCTCAATCAAGAAGCAACCAGTATGTCTTATTTAAACCTCCCCCAACCTTAGATATCCCAAAAAAGATAATTGAAAAAACTGAGTCTAACATTCTTGATGAGATTGTTACCCGAATCCAAAAGATCTAGGTATCTAAAGGAAAATTAGAAGACAGCCAGACCCTAACTCTTTGTCTTGCCGAACCTTCTAACTCTGAAATTGAACTAGCAGAGAAAGAATTTCATTCTATGCTACCTCAATAGGCAGCAGTTCCTGAGTCTCTTCCTCAACTTAATCAAGTTATGAGGAAAGCTCGAAAAGTTATGCCTACTGCTCCAACAAACTATTATTACCCTCGACCTTCTCCTGTCGACCTTCAATTTGAAGTAGAAGGAGAACCTGGCAATTTTTTGATCGATGGTAATACTATTTTTGAGTGGAATATTGATGGTTTATTTGAATACCAAATCATTAATCTTTTGAAGCAGATGCTTATGTATGCTACAGCGGCAAAACTTAATCATTCATCTGATTTTGATATTGCTAAAATGATAGCAATAAGATTTTTCGGCCAACTTCGTGGTTGGTGGCATGTTTATCTGTCTGAAGAAGTTAGACAACAAATTATAAATGCTATGACCTATATTTTGCAACAACTTACTGAACAACTAGCTGATGGTAATTTTGCCCCACGAACTGTTTATGTCAACTAAGAAGATGCGGTTAATACTTTGGTCTATGCTATAACTCTTCATTTTGTTGAACCAGCTGAAATTCTAGCTGATCGAACAAGTCAACAACTTATGAATCTTCGTTGTCCTACACTATCTCATTATAGATGGTATAGAGATGTCTTTTTTGCTAAAGTCTTTTCTAGAGAGGACTGCAACAATTCCATATGGAAAGAAAAGTTCATCTCTGGTCTACCTCCTTTATTTGCTCAAAAGGTACGGTATACACTTAAAGCAAAGCATAATGGCACTATTCCCTTTGAGAAATACACATATGGGGAATTAGCTACTGAAATATGCAATGAAGGTCTTCAACTTTGCACATACCTAAAACTCAAAAAACAACGGTCTAAAGAGAAACAAACTGGATTTAAAGAACTTCAAGGCTTCTGTGAACAATTTGGGTTTGAAAAGGTTCGTCTTCCAGGCTCCAAGAAAACCCATAGGAAACTCTCTAAGTTATCCTAGCCTAAATACCAGGCAAAACACTATAAAGCTAAACCTAAGCGCTTCTTCAAGAAACACGTTTCAAAATCTTGTCCTCAAAACACTTTTCCTACTAAACCTCCTGTTTGTTATAAATGTGGAAAAGTAGGACATTACAAGAATAACTGTCGAACTAAAGCTAGAATCAATGCTTTAGAAATTAATGACTCTCAGAAGAAAATTCTTGAAAATGTCTTACTATATAGCTCCTCTGACCCTAAGCTAGACTCCGAGTCTACCTCAAATCAAGAAATTGCTCAACTTGAGTTCGATAATGATTCTTCTGAGTCTAAATCTCAGACTCCCTATTGTAGTTGTGATCCTTATTAGGCTACGTTAAAGGAAAATGGTTTGATGGTTCTCTCAACTGAAGAATCATTTCTTTTAAAAACCATTGACCAAGTCAATGATCCTACCACTAAGGCTCAACTCTTGCAGGAGTATATCACCTTAGTAAAGGATAATACTAGAGCTAGCCTAGTTCCTCCTAAGTCTACGATTCAAGATTACAACTTTAAAACTATAATCAATTGGGTTAAAGCCACTTCACTTACCCGAGAACCTACTATTCTGGAACTTCATATGGACCTCAATAAAGTTAAAACTGAAGTTTGAGATCTTAACAAAGAATTCAGATTCTTGAACTTTATAATGCATAACAGGTTATTGAGTAAGATTTTGACGAAGAAGCTACCTTCAAGGATCTACTAGCAACTCAAAATATAGTAGCTAGTACCTCTGCGACTCCTGCTGCAGTTTCTTCTGATGATGCTCAAATCTTAACAATCTAACAGGTTCAAACTCATCGATGGCATGTGATGATTGACATCATTATTAATCATTACCAAGAAACCTTTGGACTTGAGACTTGTTTATTATTTCGTCAGGAAATTTATTTACAAACTGGATAGCTCGTTCTCTGAGAAGGATTGATCCAAATGATATATAATGTCTTAAGAACCGAACTTTAGTTTGAAACAAACTTATTTTCTTTGCAGAAACAACAAGTCCTGCTTGACGAATAACAGAAAAGAAAAGATTTAAGTGTTTCCAGTGTTGAGAAATGTCCTGAGAATATATAAGGACATCATCAATATATACAATTATAAACATGAATATTGATTAAAAATCTGATTCATAATGTTTTGAAATTCAGATGGGGCATTTTTAAGACCAAAAGGCATAACATTCCATTCGTATTGGTTGAATGGAACAACGAAAGCTATCTTATACTTATCGTTCTCTGCTATTTGAATTTGCCAGTATCTGGACTTCATGTCAAATTTGGAAAATACGCTGGAGGCATATAATCGGTTGAGAAGATCCTTCTTATTAGGGATAGGATACCGAATCCATTTAAGAACCTTATTTAAAGGTTTGTAGTTTATGACAAGTCTGGGTGCACCTCTTTCAATTTCAGCATTATTATTTACATAAAATGTAGTGCTACTCCAGGGAGATTTACTTGGTCTAATAAGACCTTTAGCAAGAAGTTCAAAAATTTTCTTTTGACAAGTTTTCCTTAAATGATCAGGCATTTGAGCTGCCCGAGCTTTAGTAGGGATCTGGTTTTTAGAAAAAGGTATCTTCATATGGAAGAGTAACTATATGAGTTTTCCTAGACCAGAATGCCGTTGGAATGTCTGAACAGACTTCCTTTTCAAGTTGAGCTTGAAGTTTTAACTCAAACTTGAAAAATAGGATCATCAATTTTTTGTTGTATGCTCTTTTGTTGGATTTCATATGATAAAGAGCATATGAACTTTTCTTTGGACTGTACTTGAGCCCGGATTTCATTCACCGTATGAACCTTGGGAGGTTCGATGAAATGAAAGATGATAGGGTGATTTTGAATCACCGAGTGAAGACTGACTATGTCAATTTGTAATGGATACAACTGGGATAAATATGGAGTATCAAGAAGTACAAATTGAGAGAGTCCTTTTAACATTATAAAAGGAGTCTTCAGGCAGTGTCCATTAGTACAGATAGAAGCAAAGGGGAGTTTATATCCAACCTACATTCGATATCCATTAGCAGTAACCAATTTTTGAGCGGTCTTCTCAAAGTATTTAGAAGGTACAAGTCCTTCATTAATACAATTGATATCTATGCCTGAATCAATTAAGGCGATAGTTTTGAGGCTAAACTCATGATTAACAACGATGTCAATCATCACAAGCCATCGATGAGTTTGAACCTGTTAGATTGTTAAGCTTTAAGCATCATCAGAAGAAACTGCAGCAAGAGTCGCAGAGGTACTAGCTACTATATTTTGAGTTGCTAGTAGATCCTTGAAAGAAGCTTCTTCATTAGAATCTTGCTCATTAACCTATTGTGCATTATAAAGTTCAAGAGTCTGAATTCTTTGTTTAAGATCTCGACTTCATTTTTAACTTCATTGAGTTCCATACGAAGTTCCTGAATAGTAAGTTCTCAGGTAAGTGAAATGGCTTTAATCCGATTGAATATAGTTTTAAAGCTGTAATCTTAAACCGTAGACTTAGGAGGACTGGGCTAGGCCTAGTATTATCCTTTACTAAGGTGATATACTCCTATAAGAGTTGAGCCTTAGTGGTAGGATCAATAACTTGGTCAAGGGTTTTTAAAAGAAATGATTCTTCAGTTGTGAGACCCATCAAACCATTTTCCTTTAGCATAGCCTGATAAGGATCACAACTATAATGGGGAGTCTGAGATTTAAACTCAGAAGAATCACTATCGAACTCAAGTTGAGCAATTTCTTGATCTGAGTTAGACTTGGAGTCTGGCTCAGGGTCAGAGGAGCTGTATAGCAAGACATTCTCAAGATTTTGCTTCTGAGAGTCATCAATTTCTAAAGCATTGATTCTAGCTTTAGTTCTATAGTTATTCTTATAATGTCATATTTTTCCACATTTATAACAAACAGGAGGTTTAGTAGGAAAAGAGTTTTGAGGACGAGATTTTGAAAAGCGTTTCTTGAAGAAGAACTTAGGTTTAGCTTTATAGTGTTTTGCCTGGTATTTAGGTTTGGAAAACTTTGAGAGTTTCCTATGGGTTTTCTTGGAGCCTGGAAGACGAACCTTTTCAAACCGAAATTGTTCACAGAAATCTCCAAGTTTTTTAAAATCCGGCTTGTCTCTCTTTAGACAGTTGTTTTTTGAGTTTTAGGCCTGTACAGAGTTGAAGACCTTTGTTGAATATTTTAGCAGCTAATTCCCCATAGCTGTATTGCTCAAAGGGAATAGTGCCATTATGCTTTGCTTTAAGTCTATACCATACCTTTTAAGCAAATAAAGGAGGTATACCAGAGATGAACTTTTCTTTCTATATGGAATTGTTGCAGTCCTCTTTAAAAAAGACTTTAGCAAAAAAGACGTCTCTATATCATCTATATGAGATAGTGTAAGACAACGAAGATTCATAAGTTGTTCTCTAACTCGATCAGCTAGAATTTCAGTTAGTCCAACAAAATGAAGAGTTATAGTGTAGACCAAAGTATTAACCGCATCTTTTTGGTCGACATAAACAGTTTGCTGGGAAAAATTACCATCAGCTAGTTGTTCAATAAGTTGTTATAGAATACGGGTCACAACATTTATAATTTTCTATCTAGCTTCTTCAGACAGATAAAAGTCCCACCAACCATGAAGTTGGTTAGAGAATCCTATTGCTATCATTTTAGCAACATCAGAATCAGATGAATGATTAAGTTTTGCTTCTGTAGTGTACATACGCATCTACTTTAAAAGATTAATGATTTGGTATTTAGATAAACTATCAATATTCCACTAAAAAATAGTATTACCATCGATTGAAAAATTGGCAGGTTCTCCTTCTATTTCAAATTGAAGGTCGATAGGAGAAGGTCAAGGGTAATAATAGTTTGTTGGAGCGGTAGGCATAACTTTTCGAGCTTTCCTCATAACTTGATTAAGTTGAGGAAGAGACTCAGGAACTGCTTCCTGTTGAGGTAGCATAGACTGAAATTCTTTCTCTACTAGTTTAATTCCAGAGTCAGAAGGTTCGGCAAGAGAAAGAGTTAGGGCCTGGTTGTCTTCTAATTTTCCTTTCGATACCTGGATCTTTTGGAGTCAGGTAACAATCTCATCAAGAATGTTAGACTCAGTTTTCTCAATTTTCTTTTTTGGGATATCTAAGGTTGGGAGAGGTTTAAATAAGATAGACTGGTGGCTTCTTGGTTGAGAAACAGATTCTTTTGGCTTGCTTCTAGGTTTAGAAGCAAAAGTTGGCCAAATATGCTCAATTTTAGCATGAGATATAAACGGAGTAGAGGCTTTCAATGAATCTACTGTCATCTCAATACAATCAGTTTGGTTTCCAATAGACTAAAGGCATAGATTTGTAAAGTTATTTTGTTCAACAACTTGACTAAGACCATCTTATTACTGCCTATTTTTAAGGCTTGAAATGGAGGATAAACAGATTCAATTTCTGTTCCTTCTTTAGAAACATAAGTGGTTGTTACCTTCTTGATCTCACTAACCTGATGCGGTTTAGAGGATTTGTTAAGAAGACAAATTTTTAACCACTGGAAGAAGGGAAGATTTATTTGATGAGTTTCCATATGAGAAACCCATTTTTCATGAAGCTCTTGCCGCTCAGAATTGGAAAGATAGTGTTCTTCAAATTGTTTTCTTTTTTCCTTCGTTCTTGGTGGATCTGTATTCCTGAATTAGGAATTACTTATTAATTTGGAATTTGGGTTCTTCAGTGATATGAAGCATCATGATTCTTGACGGAGCTTGCATATCAGAAGGAGTTGGAGAAGAAGACCCAGTTTCCCTATTAATAGGAGCAAAAGGAGGTTGGAATTGAGCCTGAGATTGTTCTCTTTGTAGTGGACCATAAACAGGTTGATTAACCTGGAAAGGTGTACGGTTGGTACCCTGAAGGTTTATAATTCCATCAAAATTCTCATTCTGAACTCTAGAGGTAGAAGCATGAGAAGGTGCTTGAAACATAGGATATTCAGAAGAAGAAGAAATTACAGAAGAAGTAGATCTTCTTGAACCATTAGATCTACGATCGAAAGTAATTTCAACATCACCAGAAGGAAGTTGAATGATGTATGATGGAGAGGTTCTCATAGGTGGCTGAGGTTGAGCCACAGAGGTTAAGGTCCAAGAGTCAGGAAGATTAACTTCGAACCATCTTATACATCTGGGCACAAGAACTTGAGATCTTTCAGAATTGGCCTGAAAATAGATGGTTTGACCTTTTGGATCTATAACTTTAGCATTTGGTGCACAGGTGGTCATTGTCTTGTAATAGATACGATAAATTACTGTAATATTTTGAGTTCCTAGGAGAATATCGTATCCAAAAGTCCTTAAGGTAATAACAACACCATTTAATATGTTCGAATCTATGAGGGACATAGGTAAATTTGGTCTACTTTAAAAATAGACAGGTCCTTCACAGAGGCTGGTTTCAACAACATCCATTAAAGATTCATTAAAATTATTCATTTTTACATCTTTAATGGCAGCAAAAACCATACTATTCAACCCTGGAAGAGTTAAGGGTTTCAAGGCAACCTGAACTAGTCCTTCCGGAGGTGCTAGTTTCAAGTCTAAAACCACTTCTTCGGAATTTTGGACTGTAACATTAGTCCTTACGGAGGTGCTAGCTTCAGAAGATGAGGATCTCCTTGAGCTGGAGTGGAAGTATGAAGCCATAGTCTTAGAGGTTCGAGTCAATAAGGGTTTCGGTCAATATATCCTACTGTCAATACTATTTCACCTTCAAACACCTATCTGCAGTAACACAGCTAAGTACGACTTGGGTGTAGGTCTATATGATAAAAAAGGAAACACTACCAACTTAATGGTCCTTACAAAATTGCACACCTAATAAGGTGTGTTGAAGTTGAAACTTCACGAACCAGGAATGGGTCTCATGATCGTTCTGATATAAGAAGATCATATCCCAAGCTTTACATAGTCGACATAATCATAAAACCTAAGTTTAAGGCCGATAACGTTTGAACGAGGGTGAAAATCTCCATACGCGATCACGAATGATGCTGGTTATATTGAGCTTGGAATAAGTTCAAATATGTGCAGATCTATAATTGTGCTGGATTTGTGCACTCTGAGTTTCCTCAATGATTCTTTCTTAGTAAAAAAGAATTTTATTACCAGTGGATGGATGAAGGTGATCACGAAGGTAAATAGTGACAATTTTGGAAGGGGTGTGGTGAAGATGGATGGATTCAATGAGAATGACTAGGATAAAGTTTGTTGCTATGAAAGAAGAGTTATTGACAGCCTTTAAAGTTGAAGCAGGTGATGGAGACTAGGATGAGATAGGAGAAGGATGCCCTTGAAGTTGTCTGGAGGATGTTGAGGCAACATCTTTATTTGGAGAGACAGGGATAACAACCTTCCGCTTAGGAGCCCTGTAAAAATTCTCGAGTTAAAAAGTCAGATAAACTGTTAGTATTGTCTTTAATGAATTCAATACTAAAATAAAAAACAACGAGTAGTGACTGCCATCGAGCAAAGATTTGTTTTGAGGCAAGATTTTTAACATCTTTCTCAAGGACATCTTTAGCGGCTTTACAGTCGACTCATACCAAAAAATGTTGATTAAGAAGATCACTTTCAAATTTGGTTATACACAGAACAAGTGAAAGAATCTCCTTCTTTATTGTTGAATATTTTTGTTGAGTGGGATTTCAAGTACCAGAAGTGAAACATACTAAAACTTCATTTGGAAGATTAGGACATCTCTTCTTCAAGATACCACCATATTTGAAGTCGGATGCATCGGTCTCAATAATTTTGAAACAATCTGGTCATGCTAAACTTAAGCATAGGAGTGTTTTAGCTTTAAGTTTGATTTTGTGAACAAAATTAGTATGTACATCTGTCCATGGTTCAGGCTGCTGTTTAAGCCTATTAAACAAAGATTTGGTGTCCTTTGCTAAGTCTTTGTAGAACTCAGCAATATAATTTAGGCTACCAAGAAACCTTTGGAGTTGAGACTTTTCTATTATTTCATCAAGATATTTATTTACAAACTGGATAGCTCGTTCTATGGGAAGGATTGATCCAAATGATATGTAATGTCTTAAGAACCGAACTTTAGTTTGAAATAAAATAAACTTAATCAAGCTTAAAAATACAGAGACTGAGTGTTCTGGTTTTTTTAAGCCTGATAGCTGTAGGAAGGAACTCAACTGGAGGTGAGTTTCAAACTACCAAGCAGTGAATATCCTATGTTCAGGCTTAAAAATATAGATATCAATTTGAAAGTAAAGGTGTGTTCCTTTGATCTGCCCCTTACACGTCTATTTTGATCCGTGTAAGCTCTTACATGAATATGTGGGGGCTTACATGGATTTTAGCCCCCTTACACGGCCTTAGGCATTTTTACACCCTGCCACTCCTCCTCTCCTATAAATAGTGACCCCTAGGTCACTGTAAAAACCCAGCAGAAAAAAGAGAGAGAACAATGCCTAAAGAAAACATTGTTCCAAAAGAGAGAGAGAGAGAGAGAGAGAGAGAGAGAGAGAGAGAGAGAGAGAGAGAGAGAGAGAGAGAGAGAGAGAGAGAGAGAGAGAAGAAAGAAAAAGAGTGTACGAATCCTGAGCCTAGCTTACTAAGTTAGCTGATGTTGACGAAGTCCTATCCCATTTTTGGAAGCCTAGTTTGTCCATATCAGGTTAGTACTGAACTCCTGTTCAAGTTCTTTTTATTTAGATTCAACACTTTTATTATGGTGTGGAAGCTCTGCCCAAATTTTCAGATCTGATTTCAACCCTAGGAATATAGTGCGGAAGCCTTGCCTAAATTTTTTGAGCTGATTCCAACCCTAGGAATACGGCATAGAAGCCCTGCCCAAATTTCCAGAGCTGATTCCAACCTTAGGAATACGGCACGAAAGCTTTGCCCAAATTTCTAGAATTGATTCAGACCCTAAGAATATAGCACAGAAGCTCTGCCTAAATTTCCAGAACTGATTCCAACCCTAAGAATATGGCACGAAAGCTCTGCCCAAATTTCTGGAGCTGATTTTGACTCTAGGAATATAGTTTGGAAGCCCTATTCAGATTCTCGAAAACTAGAAGCCATAGTCACACCCTAGCAAAGAAGCCCTGCAAACTTTCTTACCCAGGTGCCAGAATTTTTTAATTTCTCCAAGAAAGAGAGAAGAAAATCTATTTGTTTTCCCTGAGTCGAGGAAAATTATCGAAAAGTTCACCATTTTCGTCGGTCATTATCATGTAACTATTATACGGTAATTTCATGTGCCTCATTTCTGTATAAATTGTTTAAAGTGTTTATTGTATAAAATAATGATTTACTATTGTAGTTTCATGTATTAATTTTAGCATCTATCCATTAAATGTAATTTGTTTCATCATTTTATATGTTATCGCATGTGTTCCTCACATGAAATGACGATCATGATTTTCCTATCATGGAGAGTTGCACGTGTATGTAAATAGGGTAATTTCATTTTCTATTATTTTATGTAGATTTTTATTATTTCATGTGGTTCACGTGTATGTAAATAGGATAATTACATTTTCTATTATTTTATGTAGATTTTTATTATTTCATATGGTTTTAATATAGATTATATTCCATGTAATATTTCAATAATTTCTTATAATTCTTTCATTTAAGTTTGTGTATATGTGTTGCTGAGACTTCCATGCTAGTTCAGGTTGTTAAAATTCTTGGGGGAGAATATCTGAAAACCAAGCTTCTGGTAGAAAGACCGAAAATTCTGGGCTAGGTGGGTGCCTAACACCTTTCCACTCTCGTAACCTGACATGGACCTCTATCTCTGGAACAGACCAAAATATGAAGTCAAATTCGGGGGTTCCTTCCTTTCACAGGAATCCAACCCCCTATTCGAGCTCTATCCCTTGATCAAAATTGGGCTCCACCATAGGGTTCTAGGCCATGAATCCTAGATGGAAAATCCAAACATCATGCTTTCCCCATCCCCCTATAGTCACCAGACCATATATGGAGAACCAATTCACCACAACGACGAGGCTGACAAGGGGAAGGAGGAGATAAGCGGGAAAAGGTAAGAAAAAGGGTATTTTCACTTATAATGGTGACTCCACTGGGGACTGTCAAACTTTCTATACCAGAAGCTTATAATGAACGTTAGAATTTTCCCCCTCATCATTATTGTGTGTAACACATGTCTGTATATTGCTTGCAAACCGCATCATACATCGTGTTCGAAGTGAAATCAGTTGATGAGAGTCCTCCTTGTCATGCCCGCACTGGGAGGTCAGTTTAGTAAAGGGATCGCCCTAAACGAGTAAGGCCAAATTTCATCTCCGGCACCCTGATTTACAATCAGGCTGATTTACAACCAACCTACGGTGGAGCTGGTCACCGACCACCCCTGTAGTTTTCTCGCTCCCTTGACTCCACTTCCTTGAACTGGTGAAAGATGTACAAAGGGTCATTCATTAGTCAATTTGAAAAAAAGGGATGGATTTTGACCTTGCTTTAGTCATAAGCTGATCTGACTAAAGCGCTTAGCTCATCAAACAAATGCGCCAAAAGTGGGAGGTGGTATCGTATTATCTTATAATAAGAGTATGCCTGCTTTTAGCTTGTAGTTTCACTCTTGCTGATATACTAAGTACTCTAAGATCAAATGATGCCTACTTTCTACATAAGAGTGCTCGAAGTGAAATTGGTTGACAAAGATGGTCGATAGTTTAAAACCCTCAGGGTGATAGAACATGTCGGGCCATTCTGAGATTAACTATTGACCACTTTTTGCACTACACCTGTGCACACACTCACTCATGGATACAGCTACCCCTGTGGTTAGCTGACTGAACCCATGTAATGTTATGGACAATCACCGGTGAAGTCACACCCTTTGATACAGTACCATCTCATATATCAAAGCAACCACATACCCATGATTCGCTTTCAGCGATAGGTATATCGGTTCAGTCAAGGGTAGCCTTGTTCTGTCCTACAGCCTTACCCATTGCATCGCATCATATAGGAACTAGACTATTAAACAATTAGGGTACTCCACAAACTGACACAGTAATTGTTTGCGGTGCAAGTTAGAAGCCTTCTAGCTTTTTTCATCTGGGTGAGATTTTTCCTGTACATGTTTAAACCTGATGTGTTCTTTGACAATTGGGAATTGGGAGAAGTGACTTTATCGGGTTTGATTCACGCAACCGTGCCTGCGGGGTGATTCCCACTGCACCACATTATATTAGCACATGTTCCAAATTGTTAATGTTCCACATAACCAATCCAAGAGTCAGGAATAATTAGGTATTTCCATGTTACGGAAGGAAACAAAATACCTATATGAAATCAGCTGCGAGTTGTTCTTCCGTGGACCAACTTGTCTTGTTTTTCCACACTATAATTTGTGTCTAAATTGGGCCCTAAAAAAAAATGCGTGAATACCAACTGAAAATTGGGCCAAAGTTAAACACTTATTATTGAGGGGGAGTAATTTTGTGTGTGCATCATAAAAAAAAAAAAAATAGAAATATAAAATTAAATTTCTTGGTTTAGGCCAGGCACGATCCCACGTCAAAAAAATTCCCCACTATTTGTGTGGACCCATCAAGATAATCGTTTGATACGAGTAAGCCCTGAGAAGTCCTTATCAACAGTGGAACATATTGTTCAATTCACACCACCAAGTTCACCTAGCTCAGCATCGTCTGAACAGTTAGCGAATATGGATCCAGTTAGTGGAAGTCAACTAGATGCCCAAAAGAAAAGGAGAGTGGATATGATGTAGTTAGAGTTGGAAGAGTTGCATCATTTATTCAACTAGTTTACCAGTGCCAAGCAGCCTCAGCAACAAACTGAACATATTTTAACCCCAATATAACAGGAATGGACCAAGATGGGGTCCAATGCACCTCGTACCATACCAAGGCTTGTGGTCAAAGATGATGAAGAGGAAATCCGACCAGATCTTTAATTGAACCCGCAAAAACTAAAAGGGAAAGAAAGATGAGGGAATAATTAGAAAGACTTGAAAAGTTGCTATAGAAGGGGAAGGTTCGTAGATGCTCAAGCCATAGAAGCTGATGAGATGGTCCTTTCCCAGAGCTCGCATTTCAGAGTAATTTAAATGGAACACTGATAAGTTTGATGGCAAAGGTGACTCGAGGGCACACTTGAAGGTCTTCATTAATATTTCCAGATCATGGGGATTTACTAAAGAACAAATGGGGCAAGCATTTTTTCTTACTCTTTCAAGCCCAACTCTTCGTTGGTAAACTCAATTGGACCCTTCCCAGACTCAGAATTGGTCAACGATTATGAAAGCATTCACCAAGCAGTACTCTTACAACACTAAACTAGATATAACTCGACAAGAATTAGAAACTATTCGACAAGCTCCAGGTGAGGGTTTCACGGAGTTTCTCTTAAGGTTTCGAGATAATGTAGGTATGATGACATCTCGACCGACTAAAAAGAGCAAGTTGAAATGATTCTAGATTACTTGGTAAATCCCTATATGATGTGTTATACACTCAGCACATCGAGACATTCTCAGCGTTGCTAGCAACAAGGTGAAGAGTTGAAAACTGAATCTTTATAGAAGCACAACACCAGAACAGTCCACAGGGTTCCCCAAAGTAGAGTAAGAATACAAGGTATAGTAAAGGATGTAATAGAGAGGTGAACATTGTAACTACCGCAAGCACTAACCAAAAGCCTACGGTGCATGCAGTAACTCTTAAGCCTGCTCCAGTTGTCATTAATCTAAGTCTTCCAGCTCAAAAAGGTTCAGTATAGAGGATGCAATTATCAGATTTGGGGATGCCCTTATCTGTGTTATTAGAAATTGAAGAAAGAAGGCCTCTTGAGTACAATGCCTACCCATCCAATCAGCGATCCTCCACCTCCTTAGTACAAGGACAATGAATACTATTCTTTCCATAATCAAATGGGTTATCTCACCAACCAATGTATCACCTTGAAGCATGGAGTACAAGATTTGATTGAATCAGGGTAGATTGAACTAGAATTGAAGAGCCAACCAAATGTGACTACCAATCCACTTCCGAATCACGAAACAGTTGGAATGATATAAAGTGATTCAGATGAGAATGGTCCTACTCAAAGGATTCAACCCTCACCAAAGAGAGGGCGTCTTACTGCCCGAGCTTACCTAGCTTTGCTCAAAGCCAAGCATTCAGAAGCAAAAGAAGGAGAAAATTAGAAGAGAATTGAAGAAATTCATTCCTCGGAAAATGAAAGTCTCCCACCCTGCAATCTTACACTTCCTCAGATAGGGTCACCTTCATCTCACCCAGCATCACATCTTCCATCACCTTCATATCACCCAACATCCTATCCTTCATCACCTTCTTATCACCTACCATCACTTCCTCCATCACCTTCATATCACCCAGCATTATACCTTCCATCATCTTCCTATCACCCACATCCTCCATCACCTTCATATCACCCAACATTATACAGTCCATCATCTTCCTATCACCCACATCTTCCATCACCTTCATATCACCCAGCATCCTATCCCCCACCACCTTCATATCACCCAGTATCTCATCCTCCATCACCTTCATATCACCCAATATCATACCTTCCATCATCTTCCTATCACCTGGCATCACATCTTCCATCTCCATCTTATCATCCGACACCAGACTATTATGTCCCAACTCAGGAAGGATTACCATCACCAGTTATTACCCCATTTCCCCTGCCTTTGTCGCCATTTCACCCAGAACCTTGCTACCTGCCAATTCCATATTACCCTTATCCTTATCCACCACTGCCAGAATACTTTCCCATGAACGGATGGTTGGAAGAAGGGATCCAACATCAATGTTCAGAGGCATATTGGCCGAATGGAACTTCTTGGACTGATATGTTAATGGATCTAGATATCCCACTCACTCCTCTACTGGATCGGTGAATCTCATAGATAGGGAAGAAGAGTCCCATGTTGACCCTACAACTCTCATTGTACCAACAATATAAGAGGTCACGCCAGACATGATTGGGGTAATGGCACCATTGACTATTGAAGAAATGATCTCAGATGAAATACACCTAATCCATATAGGTGGAGAGAGTGATAGTGATACTAAAACAGTGAATGCTATTGGAGGAAATGTGCCCGATGTGGATCTAATAGATATCATTCTCTCAATTTTTCCTTCTAATGATGATTTAGAGGAAGAAGAAGATGGGGATGAGGATCACTTAATCCATATAGGTGGAGAGAGTGACAGTGATACTGAAGAAATTTGTGAGACAGTGAATGCTATTAGGGGAAATGGGCCCGATGTGGATCCAATAGATATCATTCGCCCAATCTTTCCTTCTGACAATGATTCAGAGGAGGAAGAAGATGGGGAGGAGGATATAGAAGGTGATCAAGAATAAGGAAATAAAGATCTAAAAGGAGATCTTGTTGAAGAAGACGAAGATGAAGAAGAAGATCAACAATCAGAAAATGAAGATCTAGAGGAAGATTTTGGTGAAGAAAGTGAAGATAATCAAAAGTCAGAAAGTGCATATTTTGAAATTGAGTTTGAAGAGAAAGGTGAAGAAGAGAATCCCTCCTACAACAATGTGCTTTGCTTACTGAACCAAATGTGTGGAGATATGTTAGTAACTAAGAAAATGTTAAGGAAAGTGGCAATCTGGCAAGAAAATGTCAAAGAAGTTTGTGAAAATCTTAAGGTTAATATTGAGGATGCTGCATATGAAGAAGGGATTAAAGAACCTATGGTAGGCATGATTGGTGATATAAACAATGAGGATGAGAGTAAATACCCTTACAATATTCTCATCAAAAAGAGGCCTGAAGGATTCAAGAGAGTGATAGCCACTAGAAGTGGGAAGGACTACAAAGCCAAGGGGTTGATAGTGGAACAACCAACTGTCATGGAGATAGGGTAGTTAGCAGGCAGCCATAACCTGAGAATCAAGTATTGAGCCAGTTGAAGAAGGTGTAAGCCAACGTCTCCATTTGGGGGTTGTTAATGGCATCTCTTGCCCATAGTGAAGCTGTAGTGAAGTCCCTCACCAGTGTGCAAGTACCTATAGAGATGGATCCGTCGTGATTATCTCAGATTGTGGGAGCCACGTATGCTGTTCAGGCATTGATGTTCTCTGATATAGACTTACCTCCAGAAGGTATCAATCATACTAGAGCTCTGTTCATCACTGTGGAATGCAATATGAATACAGTGCCTCAGGTCCTTATTGATAATGGATCAGATTTGAATGTCCTACCCTTGAGGGCTGCCACATGTATAAGCTTTAATCCAGATCAATTCAAACCCTCAGCTCAGATCATTAAGGCTTATGACAACACCAGAAGAAATGTTGTCCGAATTCTCACAACAATGGTGATAATAGGGCCAGCTGAGTTCTGTGTTGAGTTCCAAGTAATAGATATCCCAACCTCCCTTAATATGCTTCTAGGTCATCCATGGCTTCATAAGTAGGGGGAGTGTCATCTACTCTGCACCAGAAAGTGAAATTTATCTATGATAAGAAGGTAATTACTATTTCTGGAGATCCTCAGTTAGTCAACACATTGGCTAACATTGAAGTTGGAAAAACTCAAGAACAGGAGGTGCGTCTAAGTGGCTTCAAACTATAACAAGTTTGTGCTTCTGTTATTGAAGAGCCAATGAAGGAGAATGTTCCAATGTCCTATGAGTGCATGTGGAATACTACTATTGGTCGAATGATGAAACAAATGGATTATTTTCCTGGAATGGGATTAGGAAAATACCAGCAAAGACCCACGAGGTTTCCTGAATTCCCTCATGCTGCAGAAATGCGTGGTTTAGGGTTTTCTCAAAAGGAAGAATAAATGATGTTAGAAGATATAAGGAGGGGCTGAGATGGAGCAAGTGCCTATCGAGGGTTTGAGAATCACAAGATGCTTATAATGGCAAGAAAGGAATCCTCTTGCAAGAAAAGGGTTACGAATTACCCTACCTTAGAGAGGTACTTTGTAAAGGCAACAGAAGTTTTTTCCAATTATGAGGATCTTGACTTTCAACCTAAAAAAGATGCAAAGAAAGCAGATTCTGAGTTCAAAGTCATCTATCAAGATCAGATTGATTGGATCACCTATGAGCTAAAGCGTCTACCATTTAAGGAGGACAGTAAAGATAATAGTATCAGTGATATGACACAACTGAAGAAGAATCTGCAGTGGACCCTTCATCCCTGATTCGATCATCACAAGTTCTCAAGCCTCGTCTTACTCTGAAAGAAGTTTGGCAACATAAATTAAGAGCTACTTGGCTTCTTAATCTTCCAGTGGAGATGCGAGCCCACATCTTTTCCTTCCTATGGAAGATGTATCTGGAGGAGCTAAAAAAGGGACATTACCGCTCTTCTTGTGGGATCAGTTCATATCCTAGAAAGAGAAGAGCTAGAAGGATGAATATTTGCCCTTACTGTGCTAGAAGCTACTGCAATGGTTACATCTGAGATGGAGGTCAACATTGTGACTGTGGCAAGGGGATCACCTTATATAAAAGGCTTGAGAAGTTAGATTTCTTGACGAGGGCTGAGTAGCCTGGGGCAAGGTGCATCTCTTAAGAAATTCAGATTTATGGATCATGAGATAGATTAATTTGTTTTTACCACAAAAAGTGCCAAGAGTAGGCAGGTTGAATCTAAACTCTTTTGCTAAGAAAAACCGGGGCATCTATAGTTCCATGAAGAAGGTGAAAGTAGTGGTGTCAACAACACCCTTGAGGTAGATGTCATTACCACTGAAGAGATAAAGGAAGGACCAATGCCATATCTGCTAATTCATCCAGCCTGTGAACCATTGCTCAACTAGACCAGTGTAGGATATGACTTCAAGCTCACTAAGACTCAGGGTCTGATCATTTCTGAAATCACCACACAATATGCTAAAGATTCCCTTTCTATTGTCGAGTTTCCATTTACTTGTACTTTTTTTGAACTTCATTCTATTAATGAAATTCCGCACTTTCAGTATGTTAAGTATGTAGTCTTTCTAGTTATTGATGAAAATTCTGATTTTGAGTATGATTTGTCTCTTTCTGATGATGATCTTAACAAAATAACTGATGAATATCATGAATTGTTAAAACAATCAAAAGAAAAAAGAGCTAAACCTATGAGTGAGGACATTCGACTCATTAACTTAGGATCCGATCAATGCCCTAAAGAAATTAAGATTGGTGCAACCCTGAATGAAGAAGAAACCTCACAGATGGCCAGTCTGTTAAAAGAATTTGCAGAGGTTTTTGCTTGGTCCTATGAAGACATACCTGGCATTGACCCAAAAATAGTGCATCATCGACTTCCTACTTATCCAGATGAGAAGCCTAACAAACAAAAGACTAGAAGAATGTAGCCTAAATGGAGTGAAAAGATTAGAGAAGAAGTAATTAAGCAATGGAATGCAGGATTTTTGCAAGTCATAAAGTACCCCCGTTGGTTGGCCAATATTGTTCCAGTTCCAAATAAAGATGAAAAAGCCAGAATGTATGTGGATTTCAGAGATTTGAATAAAGTCAGTCCTAAAGATGATTTTCCTTTGCCTCATATAAATGTATTGGTTGATAGTACGACAGGACAAGCCTTGTTGTCATTCATGGATGGGTTTTCAGGATACAACCAGATCGGCATGCATCCTAAAGATGTGGAAAAGACTATTTTTTCCACCCCTTAGGGGACCTATTGATATAAGGTAATGTCATTCGGTCTAAAGAATGCTGGAGCCACATATCAAAGAGCCGCTACTGCTATTTTGCATGATATGACTCACAAGGAAGTGGAAGTCTACGTCGATGATATGATTGTCAAGTCTATCGATAGACAAGGGCATATCTTAGCATTAAAGAAGTTTTTTGAAAGAATAAAGAATTTTCAATTACGGTTGAACCCTCAGAAGTGTGTGTTTGGTGCGAAGGTAGGAAAGTTATTAGGCTTTCTTGTAAGTGAAAGAGGTATAGATGTGATACTATACTTTCTAAACCTAGTCTAATTACCGTATTGACTTGGTTTGATCATGTAGGGGTTGAACCGGAGCAAACTGATGCTAGTACTATATGGAACATGGTAGCAAGAGTGACCTTGAACTCGGGTTCGCCCGATAAGACCGAGCAGGTACCAAGTGTAATATGTGCACCCAAGCCTTAGACTTACATGTACCATGAGGCCATGAACAAGAAGTAAGGGTACGTGCTAGTAATTTTGGGTGCCTATGCAATTTAATTATAAGTATGAGTTTGTCCCCATTGACGTCCAAGTGGAACACTAGCAATGGACTGACTAGAATGGTATACTCACCTGAGATATACCCACCTAAGATAGATATACCCACCTAAGATATACTCACCTGATATATACCCACCTGAGATATACCCACATGAGACATACTCACCTGAGATATTCCCACCAGAGCTATACCCACCTGAGATATACTCACCTGAGATATATCCACCTGAGATATACCCACCTGAGATATACTCAGTTGAAAATACCCACTTGAGATATACCCACCTGAGAATGCCTACCTGAGATATACCCACCTATGACTAGAAGATATTTTTGGGGGCCCAAGTATAAAAGAGGGGACATTTATTGTCTTTTCCCTCATTAATGATAGTTGGTCGGTGGGAGATTAAAGAAGAGAGAGAAAGAAAGAAGAAAGGAAAAGGAAGAAAAAGAATAAAGAAGAAAAGAAATCGACCGTAGAGCTTCACCAGAGCTGGGTCATGGTATTTTGAACATAGATTAATGATCAGCTCGTCGGGATCTTCGATTTGAGGTAGGTTGTACACATTCCAAGGATTCTTAGGAAAACCCCTTTCTTAAACACTCTTTTTGATTTTTGGGAAAGAACCCATTTGGATCTTGCTAATCTTACATGGATAATCAAATCTAAGGACTAATGGAAGGTGCGTACAATGATTTTGAAGGATTTGGAAGGAGTGTTGGTGAAGATCTAGAGTTTTTGGAAGTTCTTGAGCAAAAGAAGTGAAATTTGTGGTTTCATTGGTGTTCTTAAGAAAGAGGTAAGAATCTTTTTTTTTTTCTTTTGATTTGATCTTAGATCTAGGTTGAGAATACATGATTGGACCTTAGATGAATGATTTGAGTCATCAGATCGACCCCAAACAAGTTCCCCAAGCCGGAGAGAAGATGGGGAAGATGATGGAAGAATTTCGTTTCAAAACTGGAGGGTGTTCCAGACCCACCTGTCTTTGGGTCTCTGGCCCACTTGAGTTCCCAGAACTCAATTTCTGAGCTCTGGTTTAACCGACTGGCATGAAACCAGTGGGCTCCGAGGCCCGCCTGTCTTTGACTCATGCCCACCTGTCTTTTCAGAATGCTCAAAATGGGTCCAAATTTGATAAGTAACCCCCCATTTATGATTCTAAACCCGATTTTAGTGTTCAAACATGATGATTTTGACCCCAAAATAGTGAAATGATAAACCATTATGTTTATGATAGGTTACACTCATTATACACATACCCACACATCGGATCTCTTGCATGCCAGGTTTAAGCATCGTGTACAATACAAGTGGGGAGTGGACTCTGATTTAATTTCAGAATGTTATGCATCATTTAACATGTGTTAGTCTAGCCATGTCATCATATCACTTGTGTGTAGACTAGACATCACATATGTCATATCATGCATTGAATGTGCATTTACATAATATGTCTTGATGTATGCTATGCTCTGTGTTATGATTAAATATTCATTATGTCTGGATGTATGTGATGGAGGAGTCTCATTTGGACATGATATGCATACTAGATTTAGATGTCGTAGTCGGCTTAGAAACGAGTGTATGGTGGCTCGTGGAATAGGACGCGGTGCCATTATGTAATCGTATTATGCTCATATAAAAGCATGCGGCTAGGATTTATGCATGCCTGCACCTCAGACTAAGAAGGAAATACGAGGATTCCTTAGTCACATGCAATACATCAACCGTTTTATAGCCCAATTGACCACTATCTATGAGCCAGTGTTCAAGTTGTTGAAGAAGGATCAGCCCACACAGTGGAATTTCCAATGTCAAGAAGCTTTCGACAAAGTCAAGGAATACTTGTTAAATCCACCGATTCTTATGCCAACAGTAAAGGGGAAACCACTTCTGTTATATCTATTAGTAGGGAAATTCTCGATAAGGTACATGTTAGCCCAGAAAGATAAGGCAAAAGGAGTAGAACAGGCTATCTACTATTTGAGTAGGAAATTCTTACAGTATGAAGTTCGGTATACATCATTAGAAAAGACTTGCATAGCTCTTATTTGGACAACAAGAAGGTAGCGACACTCTATGGTGGCATATCCAATTCCCTTGATTTCCAAGATGGATCATATCGAGTATTTATTCGAAAAGCCTGCACTTATTGATAGAATGGCAAGGTGGTTGCTATTACTCTCAGAATTTGACATTACATATGTCAATCAAAAGTCTATCAAAGGCAGGGCAATTGCGGATCACTTGTCTGCACATCCCACAGAAGATGGAAGATCATTAGATGATGCTTTTCCAGATGAGGAAATCATGGTAGTTGAAGAAGAAAACTCTGTTAACATATGGCAATTACATTTTGACAGAGCAGCCAATCAAAGAGGTTATAAGGCAAGAGTGTTATTAATAACACTTGATGAGCTGTGTTTACCTTCATCTTTTCAGCTTGATTTTCCATGCACCAATAATATTTCTGAATATAAAGCATGTGCAATCGGCCTGGAGATAGCTCTGACAATTGGGGCAAAGAGAATCTGAGTGTTTGGTGACTCATCCATTGTAATCTGCCAAACTCAAGGGAAATAGAAGACCAGAGATGAGAAATTGAAGCCTTATCAAGAATATCTGGAGAAGATCTCTAAGCATTTTGAAGAAATCTCTTTTGAGTACTTTCAGAGAGATAGCAACCTGTTTTCCAATGCTCTTGCAACATTAGCATTAATGGTTGAGTGTAGTCCTATGGCCCAAGTAAGACATTTTCTGGTTGAAAGAAAGGTAAAGCCCATCTATCACAGTTCAATGAATGCCTTGACAACAGATGGAAGGTCTTGGTTTGCTCCTATTGTGGACTTTATCAGGGAAGGGAAATATCCTATCAAAAAACATTAGGAGAAAAGAAGTTTCTCAGAAAATATGCCACCCAGTTCACATTACAAGATGATTTGCTATACAAAAGATCGTTTGATGGACTTCATCTATTGTGTGTGGATGAAGAACAGGCGCAGATTGTGATAGAAGAAATACATCATGGTATCTGTGGGCCTCATATGAATGCAAGAATGCTAGCCAAGAAAATCCTGAAATTAGGATATTATTGGCGCACAATGGAGGCAGACTGTGTAGATTTCATTTAGAAGTGCCATAAATTTCAGATATTTGCCAATGTCATACATATTCCACCAATGGAATTGCATTCGCTTAGTTCCCCTTGGCCATTCTCTAAATGGGATATTGATGTTATAGGAAAAATTACTCCCAAAGCATCAAATGGTCATGAGTTCATATTGATAGCAATTGACCATTTCACCAAATGAGTGGAAGCACAGTCATATTCAGTCCTTACTGCCGCAAAGGTGGCCAAGTTTATTAAAGAGAACATTTGTTGACATGGGATCCTACAACAACTGATATCTGACCAGGACACTCATTTTTTAGGGTAAGTTGATAAACTTTACACCAAGTTTGGGATCGGACGGCATAGATCCACCACTTATCGTCCACAAACAAATGGGGCAGTGGAAGCAGCTAATAAGAAGATGAAGGTAATTCTCCAGAAGATGGCAGATACACATAGAGATTGGGCAGATCACTTACTGTATCCACTATGGGCATATAGAACGTCAATTCGAACTTCTACAGGGGCAACTCCGCATTCCCTTGTAAACGAAATGGAAGCTGCGTTGCCAATTGAGATACAAGTCCCCTATCTTCGAGTCCTGATAGAAAGCAAGCTACCAGAAGGAGAATGGGTACAGGCTAAATATGATGAACTTAATCTATTGGATGAAAAAAGAATGAAAGCCATGGACAATTTAAAAAAGTATCAATTGAGAATAGCAAGAGCATTCAATAAAAATGTTCGTCCTCACAACATTGAAGTTGGAGATTTGGTTCTTAGAGAACAAAGAGCACCTATACAAGATCTTCGGGGAAAATTCTAACCAAATTGGAGTGGTCCATTCACAGTAAATAAATTATTGTCAGGAAAAGTTGTATTACTCATGGATTTGGATGGAGATGAATTGTTAGGTTTGGTTAATATGGTTCAACGAAAAAAATATTATGTTTAAGTTTGGGGTAACCACTTGAACTACGTTTGACCTGATTCCTCACAAATGATACGTAGGCAACTCGACATGTTCGAGTGCGGTCTCATCTATAACAAACTCTTAAAAAAAATAAAAAATTCTTAGGGCATTGATTGGAAAAAAAAAAGATCCGGAGTTATGTCTCGAGTGTCTAAGAAAGAAAGCAATGCTTTAAGATCATCATCTCACCACTTGGCACCTTAATTGCTAGACAGCTTGTTTTCCCTAGTAATTCGTTTCTCCATCATCAATGGTCTACAAAAGTCACAACTTGAAATTATCAATCACAAGTCAGATCATTCCCCACTTGTGGTTCTTTTCGTTCCCCTTTCAACTATAATATCTTATCTTCAGTGTACAAGTTGGAATAATGATGAAAAACTTATTTCCATGAAATATTTTGCTTTCTATCAAAAGTATCTTCTGGAATAAAAATATTTGTGAGCTTGTTGCCATGTCTTGTATATGTTTATTTCACATTTTTGATCAAGTTGTTCACTTGTATCATCCAGGAACAAATCAATTATGGCTTATCCCCGTGCAAATACTTTGGATAATACTCTATGTAGGTGGACTGTGAGCATGAATGTGGATGATTCTAGGCTAATAGAACACACAAATCTTCAAGTTCTTAGCCAGATTCACTGTATGGAATTATGCCATGATTTGCTAAAGGAAGTTCCCAAGCATTAGGATCGTAGCCTGCACGTGTTCAAATTTGGGTTAGTAGAAATTTGTCCAACTCTAGAAGAATTCAGAGCCTGCTTGCTTTCTCCACCCAAAGGGACGCTTTTTCGTCCTATTCTACAAGTAGACTGTACCAAGGGTATCCAAGAATTATTCGGATGGAATAGAAAGGAAATGAAGAAGTTCATAGTTTTCAAACAAATAGACATCTTTGAAGTAGCCAAAGCTTTTTCTCGATATAGACATTTGGAGGGAATGGATCAGTGGCGTAGAGGTAATGTCTATCTATTCTGCATGATAGCATGGTATTTGTTGCGTTATCCTAGATGTGGATCTATTCCCACCATCATCAAAATAGTATTATAGCTTTGAAAAGGTTGTGACATTGTTCCTACAATCCTAGCTGAAACACTTAAAGGACTAGGCCAGATGGTCATTTCTGGGAAATTTGGTACAAATCACTACATCGGGTGTCCTACTGCTTTCCAACTTTGGTTAACTGAGAAGTTACAACTATTGAGGCCTTTCCAACATAGTGAGCTGACAGCAATCCAGTACCAGATAAGGAGGGAAATTCCAGAATTCCACTTAATTGCTAGTTGGCAGGAGTACCTTCAAGAGAAAACTGAAGATACTATCAGATGGACCTATCAATGGTCGCCAATTGAGAATCTTGTTATGAATACCCTAGGGTGCAATTATGTTAGGCTGATGGGTTTGACTCAAACGTCATTTTATCTACCTACTCATCTATAGTGGCAATATCAGTTACCTCAAACAGATCCAGGAGAAGTGGTGAACTTCTATCCCCTAGAGGAGCTATCCGCTAGTGTCATAGATTTGCTGGCAGATTTGTGGCAAAGGCAGCTGGTGTAAGGTCTTTTAGAAGAAAAAGTTCCAAACACTTAAGTGAAGACAGTTGAAGATCTAGTTTTTTGGTTTATTGAATTTCCATGTAACCATTTTTCGTTTGTTGTAAACCTAAGCTTGGAGTTGAAATAAATTTAGCCTTTTCTATCTAACTTCACATGAGTGGTAGGAATAAAAAAGAAGGGAATCATGCATAACCTAAAAAAAATAATAACATTGTTATAACATAACAAAAGACCATCATCCATTGCATCCTTGCATGATATGTACTAACATATGTTTGTTTAGGTAAAAAAGAAAATGCCAGAAAGTGCCAATTTCAATGCCAAAATGCCATTACAAGAATGACATTTCTCTGACAGTGCCATATGTGTAACTTTAATGTTAAAATACTGCAAAAAGAGCATCACTTCCACAACAGTGCTAGAAAGTACCGATTGCATTGTAAAGATGATATAATAAGAATGTCATCTCCATAACATGCCAGAAAGAGCTAATTCCATTTAAGATGCCATTATAAGAATGACATTTTCCATATCATCGCCAGAAAGTGCCAATTCCATGACATTTCCCCGACAGTACCATAAGTGTACCTTCAGTGTGAGGGTCGCGAAAAGAGCGTCATTTCTACAACAGTGTCAGAAAGTGCCGATTGCATTTCCGGGATGATATAATAAGAATATCATCTCCATAATAGTGCCAAAAAGTGCCATTTTCAGCCTCATTTTCCATGACAAGATTGGAAAATGTTAATCGCAGTGTCAATTTTCAGATTAAAAGTATTAAGAAATGTTACAAAGAGGTCAATTTGATCAAAAGGGCTGAGGTACGTTATAAGAACGATATCCTTACAATTTCTCCAGTGAGTTGTCTCTCAGGTATATATTCTCTTCCTCATTAGAAAATGATTGCACTTTGAGATAATTCCCTCATACTTGCATTCTTGGCCAAGCCTAGGACATTTCATGTATGATCAAGTTCTAGTGGTATGATTTACTGATACTAGTCAATTGGATATATTGTCATATTAATTTCTTATTTTCATCGAATTTTACCATCATAGTCTAATTGCTCGCCTTTTACATTGCACCTCTGCTATTCTTGAGCAGGATATCGGCAGTATATGCTCCCTTCGGCTATTGCATAGTCTCAGCTAAAGAAGGGCATTCTGTTGACACCAAATTTTGACCCACTCGGCAATGATGAATTATAGGAAATGAGGAGACATATTTTCTCTCTTTCAGAAAGAAGTCAAATTTTCGGCACAAATCCAGACTATCCCAGAACTTGTGATTGGTCAAAATTTAAATGATGCGGGGAAGTTGACCGAAAGTGGTCACTAATACCATTTGCTAGAATACAACAATTAAGCCTAGCATATGTTTGATTCTCGTATCATTGGAAAGTGCTCAGAAATACGGTCCTATCGATATCTTGTATGGAAAAAAATGGATACCTAGGTGTGCCGTAATGCCTACCGGAACTTTGAACCAATTAAACCAGACCAAACCCTAAACCCCAAACCAAACCAGACCAAATCAAACTAGACCAAACCAAACCAAACTAAACTCTAAACCCTGAACCAAACCAAACCAACCCAAACTAGACCAAACCCTGAACCAAACCAAACCCTAAACCTTAAACCCTGAACCAGACCAAACCCTAGACCCTGAACCAAATCAGACCAACCCAAACCAGACCAAACCTTAAACCTTGAACCAAACCAAACCAACCTAAACCAAACCAACCCAAACTAGACCAAAACCCTGAACCAGACCAAAACCCTAACCTAAATTAAACCTTAAACCCGAACCTAAACCCTAAACCAAAGCCCTAATCTAAAACCAAATCCAAAACTCTAATCCAAAACCAAATCCAAAACCTTAAACAAAAAACCCTAATCTAAAACCCAAAACCCTAAACCATGCCCTAATCTAAAACCAAACCCTAAACACAAGCCAAAACCCTAACCTAAGACCTAGCCAAAACCCTGACCAAAACCCTAGCAAAATCCCTAATCCAAAACCAAACCCTAAACCCAAACCAAAGCCCTAACCCTGAACCCAAACCAAAACCCTATTCTAACCTTAAACCTGAACCAAATCAAAACCCTACTCAAACCCTAATCTAAAACCCAAAACCTTAAACCCAAAATTCTAAATCCTGACCTAAACCCTAGCCAAAACCCTAATCCAAACCAAATCCAAAACCCTAATCTAAACCAAATGCTAAACCCAAACCCAAAACTAAATCAAACCTTAAACTTGAACCGAACACTAAATTTAAACCAAACCCCAAACTTAAACCGGACCAGACCAACCCCTATCCAGAACTTACCGACATATACCGACATACCCACAACTATTACCGTGATAAGACTTCCACCAGGGGCTACTGCCATCCATTCTACGAGAGTGGCTAGAGACGAAGCAGGGTGCCATGGATTACTTCCAAGAAGGACATGGTGACACGTATCTCTTTTGGTACAATAAGGTGATAAAAGGGGGGATCCGTGTAAGACCTTACATGGATTGTGTAAGGTACACATCCGTGTAAGGCCTTACATGGATTATGTAAGGCCTTACAAATCCGTGCAAGTCCTTACACGGATTTGTGGGGGCTTATGCGGATTTTAGCCCCCTTACACGGCCGTAGTCATTTTTACACCCCTACCCCTCCTCCTCTCCTATAAATAGTGATCCCTGGGTCATTGTAAAAAGCCCACAAAAAAAAAAGAGAGAAAAATCCCTGAAGAAAATATTGTTCCAAAAGAGAGAGAGAGAGAGAGAGAGAGAGAGAGAGAGAGGAAAGAAAGAAAAAGAGTGTAAGAATCCTAAGCCTAGCTTACTAAGTTAGCTGAAGTTGACAAAGTCCTATCTCATTTTCGAAAGCTCAGGTTGTCCATATCAGGTTAGTACTGAACTCCTGTTCAAGTTCTTTTTATTTAAATTCAACAATTTTATTACGACGCGAAAGCTCTGCCCAAATTTCCAGAGTTGATTCCAACCCTAAGAATATGGCGCAGAAGCCCTGCCCAAATTTCCACGGGAGCTCTGCCTAAATTTTTAGAATTGATTCGAGCCCTATGAATATGGCGCAGAAGCTTTGCCCAAATTTTCAGAGCTGATTCTGACTCTAGGAATATAGTACGGAAGCCTTGTTTATATTCCCAAAAACCAGAACCCATAGTCACACCCTAGCATAAAAACCCTGCCAACTTTCTTACCCAGGTGCTGGAAGTTTTTAATTTATCTAAGAAAGAGAGAAGAAAATTAAATCGTTGCCCTTGAGTCGAGGAAAATTATAGAAAGGTTCACCATTTTTGTCGTCATTATCATGCAAATGTTATACTGTAATTCCATATGCCTCATTTCTGTATAAATTGTTTTATGTGTTTATTGTATAAAATAATAATTGACTATTGTTGTTTCATGGATTAATTTTAGCATCTGTCCATTAAATGTAATTTGTTTCGTCATTTTATATGTTAGCGCATGTGTTCCTCACATGAAATGACGATCATGATTTTCCTGTCATGGAGCGTTGCACGTGTATGTAAATAGGATAATTGTATCTTCTATTATTTTATGTAGATTTTTATTATTTCATGTGGTTTTAATATAGATTATATTCCATGTAATATTTCAATAATTTCCTATAATTCTTTCATGCAAGTTTGTGTATATGTGTTGCTGAGACTTCCATGCTAGTTTAGGTTGTTAAAATTCTCGGGGGAGAATATTCGAAAACCAAGCTTCTGGTAGAAATACAAAAAATTCCGGGTGAGGTGGGTGCCTAACACCTTCCCACTCTCGTAACCTGACATGGACCCCTATCTCTGGAAAAATATGAAGTCAAATTCGGGGGTTCCTTCCTTTCACCGGATTCCAACCCCCTATTCAAGCTCGATCCCTCGATCGAAATTGGGCTCCACCATATGGTTCTAGGCCCTAAATCCTAGATGGTGACTCCAAACATCATGCTTTCCCCATCCCCCCATAGTCGCCAGACCATATATGGAGAACCAATTCACCACAGCGTTGAGGCTGACAAGGGGAAGGAGGAGGTAAGCGAGAAAAGGTAAGAAAAAGGGTATTTTCACTTACACTAGCATCAGTAGCTAAGCCCAAAATGTATTCTTAAGCACTCCCATTTTCATCATACCTTGCATTCATTAGCTTGGTCATCAATGTGTTTATCCCAGTTTTTTTGTTAAGTTCAAATTTGGCTTTAATAGCATCCAATAATTCTTTAGCAGTACCATTGATGTCTATGTTCCCATATATAATTTCAGGAGCTGCCTTTTTACGACCAGTATGAACTTTTTATTTGCATTGTCCCATTTCTTAAACTTGGTATTTTCACCAACAGTGCTTGTGTCTGTGAGACTGCTAGGCTCTCTAAATACAAAGTCTAAATTAAGAAGATCGAAATGCAATTCTAATTCCTCCACCATTTTTCATAGTTGTGACCAGTAAAATTTGGGATGGAAGACACATAACTTGAGGGAATAGTCATCCTACTAGGGTAGTAAAAACAACATAATATATGTCAAATTTTAAAATATGAACCACAATATTAAAACATATAAATTGTTAATGTGTTTTAAATAAGAGTTATAACTAAAACTGTATCCCTATACTTCGGG
Source organism: Macadamia integrifolia (assembly GCF_013358625.1). Classification (NCBI taxonomy): domain Eukaryota; kingdom Viridiplantae; phylum Streptophyta; class Magnoliopsida; order Proteales; family Proteaceae; genus Macadamia; species Macadamia integrifolia. The sequence goes on from NC_056570.1 coordinate 10,904,179, forward strand.
ACTGGAATTCATTGATCCTCTTATTTCCTTGTTTTAACTGTGAAAATAACACTAATAGTCAGAAATTCAATCACTTTTAGATGAAAGAACCCCTTAAGTTAATGTTCATTTCTAACATGTGAATATATATCTACAAACCTTGATGACATCACGTTTGGGAAAATGTCACATTTACTGTTGGGGAAGATATAATCAAATTGAATATACCACTTTGGTGGGGTTTCACTCAATACTATCGTATTTTTCCTATTGGAGATGTATCTTTATGTTCAGGAACATACATCTAAATGTGTCACTAGGACAACAAAAAAATCATACAAGAGTCATAACCATAGCTATAGTCCTATCTTTTGGACTAAGAATGCACTGATCCTCTTGTAAATCCACATTTACTGTGAAAAGAATAATAACTTTCGAGGTCTTCTCACCTTTAGGCTTAGAAATCTCTAGGTTACTGTAATTTCTCTCAACTTGGATGACATCACCTTTGGGCAATTGTCACTAACTTTGCTATGCTGGGAAAAATTATGGAATAATAGGATGTGCCATTTTGGTGAATTTCGCTCCACCCTTTAATGATTTCTTGAAAATTTATGGTGTAGACAAGAGTGTGCGGAAGCTTACTAGTGAGTGCGTGTCTATCTCTTGCATAAGGAGTTTAGTTCCACATCACTTGTGGATCCCGTCCATGATCTATACTTAAGTTCTTGGGCGCCTTCTCCTGATAAGTCGGTTTTGAGGGAGAGTGAAAGGGCTAAACCCAGATCTGGTATCAGAGCCGGGCGGACCCGGGGAGAGTGAGTGCATGTCCCTGGGTGCCTTCTCCTGATAAGCCGGTTTTGAGGGAGAGAGCAAGGGCTAAACCCAGATTAATGGCCTTTTGGTTCTACGACTAAATACAAATAGAGTATAAAAATTATATATAAATATGTCATAGAACAAATTATAACATTAAATATAGTCCAAGCTAATGAACCCAATGCAAAAAATGGATTTCAATTTGGCCTTAAACAACCTTTAAATTAGCTTTTAAAGAGGCTTTAAATTAAAAACCTAAAACCTCTAAAATCCAAACAAACCCTTAAGTTACTGTTCAAAAAGAGGATAAACAAACAAGCCCTTGGAGGTCCTCGTCTCATAAGATCTAGGCAAACGAGCCCTTGAGTCATATATATATATATATATATATATATATGTATAAGTAAAACCAATCTTAAAGGATTTGGGTTGGTTGACTTGGTAACCCTTACCCACCCCTATTGGTACGGATTCGGTATGATGTGGTCTAGTTCAAGACGTAGAAAGTAAGCCATTGGCAAGATCAGGGCCATCTTAGGTGGATTATCCCGAATGTGGGATACCTCTTCTGGGTCAGGTTGTCTATTCCCAGCTTTCTGTCCAGTTCTCGTACTCTCGCCATCGCCTCCTTCTTTTCTGTTTGGGGGGGGGGGGGGGAGGGATGATTTGTGTGACTACAATGGTCTAGGCCATCATCTTTTTCCTCATCTGGGCAAAGGTTGCTCCTTCATTCTCTTAAGGGTGGTCGGCGTGATTGCCGTGGGTTAGGCTTTCTTCCGCCGAGTTGGATTGACTGGGATTGATTTTTTCCAGATTCTCATTCTCATGGCCATAGTGACTAGGTTCACCCATCTGCGATCACTTGATGAAGTTCCTAGAGGCTTCTCGAATCGCCTCTGCCAAGTGTTGAACTTTTTCTTATAGGTTGTTGAACTGCTCCGCAGTCACAGGGGGTGGCAGGACTGTTCGGACTCCGAAATGCACCAGTGCAGGGGCGTTCGCTACATCGTCCACGGCCTGGTCTTGTTCGATCTCCCCCATCGCTTACTGGTGATTTTCTTGTGGCATTGGGTCTAACGGTTGTCCTCCTTTTTTCGAATAGGTCCTGGTTGTCTTCATCATTCGCCCTCTCTTAATCGTACTGAAACTGTGAAAGTACTTGTATGGCTTGTCGTAAGCTTCCCATGGACGGCGCCACTATTGTTGCACGATTCCATGTGACGTGAAACTGCACAACATGGTTCAGAAACTTGCCCAGAGGGAGCTCCGGGAGGAAGCTCCGATGCCAAATAGGTCCTCATCTTAACATTCTTACATAGGTTATTCAGTTGATTAAGAGTCTTAATTGTAGGTCTAGTTAAGGGTCCCTTGTATGGGCAGTCTGATTCCCCTTCATTGGTCGAGGGTTTTTCCCATGCTAACATGGACCGGGATCAAATAAGAGAGCTTGTCCTTTTCCTTGGCTGAGTTGGCCCGGACTGTAATGGCTAACTCAACCAGGGGTGAGCTTTTCCAATGGTTAAATCAACCATGGTAAGCTTTCCTAACAGTTAACTCAACTATGGTGGAGGGTTAGGCAACCGTTTGACCCTGGTTAGCCATGTTGGTTGAGGCCAGAGTCGGTTATTGGTGTGAGGGTCCCACATAAGGCCCCCTATGAGGCATACTTCTCGTGTATAGGCAGGTCATGTGGTCGAGGACCATTGGTGCTGGTCGTAGAGGTCAGCTCGTACTTGTACTACCGATGTCGGGATGCGAATCCCTGGCAACTCATTGTTCGACAGATATATGGTACCAGAGGCGATGGGAGATAAGCTTCATCGTCAATGGGGGATCACCAAGGCCCCTAAATGACCGTTCATTGATAAAGGAAGTAGGGGTGCAGAGACAACCAGGAGGTTTGCCTAAATGCAGCTACCCTTGAAAGAATGCGTTGCTTGCCTTTCTAGCTTTTGTTGATGAGAAATCAAAGTTTTTAAAGGGGCTTGGATAAGACTTGAAGGGTCTAAGTTAATGGCTAAAACTCTCAAAACAGGTCAAGAAGAAGGAGGAGGAAGGGAGCAGTAAAAACTCGAGGAATAAATCCCCTCTCTAGTGATTTTACATGCTTACCCTTGGCAGTGATAGAGTCTGCTTACGTTGGCAATTTGAGGTTTAAAAGTTAAATAACACATTTGCCCTTATTTTGAACAAATGTCTTATTATAAATATAAGGGTATTTCAAACTTACCCTTTAACTAACTAACTAACTCTTCCTCTCTGCCCAAAAAAACTAATTCGCCTCATCTTTTAACGGCTCTCTCTATTCGTCTCTCTCTCTTACAGGGTTTCAGAAAGAGAAGAAAGATTCAGAGATCTACATGGAAATGCCTAAGGTTAGGGGATTCTCTCATCTCTCTTCTTCTTCGTCCCCAAGCCCACAAGTTTTATTTCCTCATTTCTTAATCCTTACACGATATTCCGTCTGTATTCCTTCATTTTTTAAGCAGTAATTGAATGTGAGAAACTGATTCAGGAATGATATAAATTAATGTCTACTTTCAATCTCTTCCTGGTACAACTCTGTAGAATGGGTTTCTTTCCTTCTATCACCTGACCTATGTAATAATTCTTCTGATTTTGGATTAAGGTTGGTCTCTTTCTCTTGGGTTTCTTAATGGTTTTGGTGATTTCAGGTTTCATCCCTTACAAAATTGTTGGATAACCCCCTCAAATTATTATTATTATTATTATTATTTTTTTTTTTTCTTTTCCCTCTAACTTGACTCAGTTGGATTTTTGGAGGTGTTCTTAAAAGATATTGTGATATTTTTCTTCATTTTGATATTGAATTGCTTTAGACCATGCATGCATTGTGATTTATTATAATAATCCACTGTGAAAATTGAGATATCTGTGATATATTTGTTATTTGGTCATTTTTTCACAAATTATTGTCTGGTTTACCCTAATAAACATTGGTTAAATGCTATGTTTTCCTTTTGAGATCTCCAGCTTTCAGCTACTGTTCTCTGTAAAGATGTGGTTTTTATCCTAACTATTGTTACTTATTCTTGGTACGATGTAATTTGGATTATTTTCAAATGAATTATGGGCTTGCATTGATAGTTCTAAATCTGTTTTGGACTACTAAGATTTTAATTTTAAGCATAACACCCCTTTGTTTTGGCTTCAACAAGTAGAGAACATATCAAGATCATTGGTGAACCAAAGAAATTGGGTCAATCATGGGGGAGAAAATAAGGGAATTATCAGACGATTATGATGTCTTGGAAGTTTTAGGTGGAGGGGGATTTTCAGTCGTAAAAAGGGCAGTTCGCAAGTCTAGTGGAGGCAAATTCGAGGTAGCTGTCAAAACTCTTAAGAGGTTTGGAAGTCCAGAGGGAACACCAAAAAGTGAGGTGGAGGAGAACAGCACAGCCTCAAAACAGAATGCAAAATGGAATCATTTATCAGTTTCCGATACCTTGCTGATTAACGAGATTATAGTTATGAGGAAGATAAAGGAAGATGTGAGTCCACATCCAAATGTGATTGACCTCTATGATCTCTATGAGGACAAAAATGGTGTCCACCTTGTGCTAGAGTTGTGTTCTGGGGGTGAGCTTTTTGACCGCATAGTAGACCAGGAAAAATACTCAGAGGCAGGAGCTGCAGCTGTGGTTAGGCAAATTGCCAATGGGTTAAGTGCGCTTCATTGGGCCAACATCATCCATCGTGATTTGAAGCCGGAAAACTGCCTTTTCTTGACCAACAGTGAGGATTCACCTTTGAAAATAATGGACTTTGGAGTGAGTTCTGTAGAGGAATTCACTGAACCAATTGTTGGGTTGTTTGGTTCAATTGACTATGTCTCACCCGAGACATTGTCTCAGGGACGAATAACATCTGCAACTGATATGTGGGCTTTGGGAGTGATCCTGTATATACTCCTCTCTGGGTATGTCAATAACTCTTTCTGAACTTGTTTCCTTTTTGAATTTTTCCCTTTCTCTTGAATCTCTGTCATTTTTCTTTCAATATTTCAGTGATCCACCTTTCCTTCCATTGAATTGTTTCCCTATCTCTTAAATCTCCCTCATTTTTCTCGCAATATTTCAGTGATCCACCTTTCCTAGCCACATCATATCGGCAAAAACAGAAACTCATATTGGCTGTAAGTTTTTTTTTTTGCTTAAGTGCAGAATACTCTATCATGTTCCAAGTCTAACTGCTCTTTTTATGACCTCTCTTTTAAAGTTCATTCATGTGGTCACTTTCACAGGGAGATTTCAGCTTTGAAGACCATACTTGGAAAACTATTTCTCCATCAGCAAAACAATTGATATCCAGCCTTCTGACTGTTGATCCTCAAAAGAGACCAACTGCTGAAGAGGTATGATATGATCACTTCCTGGATGAAGTTGGCTTACAATATTTGGGCCAGGTAAATTGGATGACTACTTTCACATAACCTGAAAGTTTCAAGACATAAAGATAGATCTAAAAATTCAAAATTCATATGCAACTAACAGCTGAAAATGAGTCACCCTGTTTTGAACTTAGTTTTTTCGCTCCATAAACTAATTGTAGTAATTTATTTATCTAAATCTGTAAACAGATTCTTTTGCATCCTTGGGTCATGGGGAACTCAGCAAACCAGGAGCTAATGGATGCTGAAATCATTTCTCGACTACATCATTTCAATGCCCGTCGTAAATTCCGAGTAGCTGGGATAGCCAGCTTAATGAGTAGTACAGTTATGTTGCGAACAAAGAGGCTAAGGAATCTATTAGAGTCTCACGATCTTACACATGAGGAACTTCAGAAGTTGAGGATGCATTTTAAGAAAATGTGAGTTTCCCTACTCATTCAAGACCTATGTCCTTTTACAAGCTCCATTATACGTGGAACATGTTAATTAGATAATCCTGATTGGAGAACAACATATACTTTTTTTATTTCTATATCTAGACAGCCATTAAAACAGTCTATTTGCTTGACAATACCAAAATCTCACTTCCTCCCCGTGAGAATAAGAAGATATTCTGATTATTAAAATGTTCAGACAACAACTCAGCCTTATCCCAAGGTCAGCTACATGGATCCATGAGAAAAAAAAATAAAAATTAGAATAGTAATAGTTATAGAAAGGAAACACAAAAACAACAATAATTCAGTAAAATTCCACCTAAATGGGGTTGGCCACATGGCTTCTTGCACTCCAATCAGATCCATTCAAGGGCATACTTGGACAAGGCCTAACAATGCATGTATTCCTCACTATTTCTCTTATGGTCATTTTAGGCTTGCCCCTAGCTCTTTTAGTTCCTTCAGTTTGAATCAGATCACTCCTCCTTACTGGTGCATCCCAGACCTCCGTTGAACATGGCCATGCCACCTCAAGCGACTTTCTCAGAGCTTATCAAGAATTTGGTCAACTCCCAAATCAGCTCTAATATGGTTATTCCTTACTTTAACCTTCCTAGTTTTGCTGCACATCCATCTCAACATCCTCATCTCTACTACACATAGGTTGTCTATATGATATTTCTTAGTTGCCCAACATCCAGCCCTATACATCATAATCAGTCATACGACTAACCTATAGAATTTTCCTTTAAGATTTAAAGGAATACGTTGGTCGCACAATGCTTCAGATGCACATCTCCACTTCATCCATCCCACTTTAATTCTCTATAAAGCATCATCCTCTATATCACCTTATTCATTTATGGTCGACACCATATATCTAAAATAATCACTTTGTAGTATCTTTGTCTACTCAATTTTCACCATTTCATTATCCATCTTAGTGTGACTAAAGTTACACATCATATAGTCCGTCTTCCTTTTACTTACCTTAAAACTTCTTGATTCCAAGGTTGATCTCCATAGATCCAACTTAGCGTTATCTCTACTTTGCCTCATTCACCAAAGGAATATCATTAGCAAAAACACATACACCACAGAACCTCGTCTTGAATGTTGCTTGTTAAATCATCCACGATAAGCGCAAATGAATAAGGGCTTATAGTTGATTCTTGATTATCTCAATTGTAATTAATAATTCACTTCCTTGCCTCCCACAGTTCTAATACTATTCACCACGTCCTCATATATATCCATAATTATATCTACATATATGCTTGACACCCTTATCTTCTCTAGTTTATGCCATATTAACTCTCTAGGGACTGTCATAGGTTTATTTTAGGTCAATAAAGACCATAACATGGCCGCCTATATGATTGGCATTTAGTTATTTAAATTTTAATCGAGAACAAAAGACAAAAGGAACTGTGTGGACTGAAATATCACAAAAATTTCACTTTTAATTTGATTGGATATATGAACTAAGATATACTACGAGGCTACATTACTCTCCACCCAGTCACAAGAGAGGCGAAATGACCACCCCACCCCTCCATGGATGACCCCTTCCAAGCTCCCATTGGCCCCATTCTGGTGCAAGGGCCACACATCCTGGAAGGAATCTTTTTTCCTTATTATTAGGGTGGTTATCCATTTAATAATGGAAGGTGATGTTTCAAAAAATCACAAGATAAATCTAAGCCATCCATTTTTTATGGTTTTTATTTTTATTCTAAACCATATGTTCCTACTTAGAGTTGGGAGAATGCACAATAATGTCTAAAGTATTGGTACACATGCATGGACATATATGGTATATGTGCCACTATAAAGGGTATTTGAATGAATTAAACTTTAAAATTTTACATGTGGATAATTTAGACCATGTCCTCTCTATTCAATGGTTGGAATATATCATCTATCCACATGGCAAAATAGATGTCTTGTGATATTTATAAAAATAATAAATAATACTTCACCTTTATTATTACTATTTCTATTGGTAGTGCTATTTGCTATTTGCTATTTGCTATTGCTATTGCTATTGCCATTGCTATTCCTATTGCTATTGCTATTAAGAAGAGAAGTTTGCAAACTTTTACAACATTTCATAAGCAAAAGCTATCCAAAATCCTAACTGTTACTCCAGAAAATGGTGGGTTATGAAGATTGTTTTAAATGTGAAAGGGTATTGGCCTTCTGGGACTTAACTAGGTTTACAAGTTGTAAGAGATCTGATTTTGTGTAAATATATTTTTCACCCCAATCCACTTTCAAGAAAAAAAAAAAAAAAAAAAAGAGGAAAAGAAGAAGAATAAGATGATCATATGATGATGATGATGATGATGAGGAGGAGGAGGAGGAGGAGGAGGAGCTAACCTGTAAACAATAATGGAAGCAAATTACTTTGGACTTGGGTTCAGACTTGAAAACAGAAATAAAAGTGTGGGTCTAGTGTAACAAAACAAAATCATACAAGCAAGATATTTAAATGTGTATTGGGATTCAAAAAATTGTATAGTTAGAAATTGTTAGATTACTTATTATTATTATTATTATTATCATTATTATTATTATTATTATTATTATTATTATTATTATTATTATCATTATTATTATTATTATTATTATTAATATTATTATTATTATTAGTTAATTTTAGTTCCTTTGTTCTTCGCTTTGGATCAAAAAACAGTCAAAGCAGTTTTCCAATATCAAAGTCTTTATCTCTTAGTGAGATGGCACAAAATAGGAGTACATTACCTATCATGTAACTCAATGAGTCAACTGGATGAGAGCCAACATGATATATACTGGAAAAATCAATCCATATCAACATCATAATTTTAACATGGAAAAAACTAAGTCAAACACTAACCCAATTTTTACTGAAAAGAGAACATTTTTTAGGGTGATAACTCAGAAGAATTTGTATTTCATTATATTTAATTTCCAATAGAGATTACAACAGTATTTATACACAACAGTGTGAGCCCTAGTCGGCCAAACATATATTAGGAAACATGCTCTAGGAGATCACGAGGAATATGGATTCCCCTAGCTCAAAGAGTAGTGTATATTGAGTTACCCGTTAGGGTGGACTTAATACATGTTAGTACACCTCCTCAATGGGATGTATCGCAAGGGCGGATCTTCAAATTGTCACATGGAAATGCACCGTTCATAATGCCTTAGTGAGGACATTGGCAATTTGATCTTCTGTTGAAATGAATTGCACAAAGAGCAGGCAAAAGGCCACCCTCTCTCAAACAAAATTAAAATATATCTCCACATGCTTGGTAAGAGCATGGAAGACAGGATTCACGGAGAGGTAAGTGGCGCCAATATTTTCACACCATAACACAAGAGAGCTAGATAGAGGAAACCTGGGTTCTTTGAACAGAGATTCGAGCCAAATGAGTTCAGCGGAGGCATCTACCAATGCCTTGCTTGGCCTTTGTAGATGTGGCAACAGTCTTCTGTTTACGAGATGTCTAGGAAAAAAGGTTGGGACTAAGGAAGATCGTATAAATACCAGTTGACTTGCGATCCTCAAAGCTACCAGCCCAATCTATATCACTGAAATCCTGGAGAGTGCAATTAGAAGACCATTCAAGGAGAAGGTGCAAGAGATTTCCCTTAAGACATTGCAAAATCCTCTTGACCAAAAACCAATTGTCCTTAAATGGAGAATGCATGTAGGGACCGGCCTTATTGACAACATAACTAATAACAGGCCGGGTGAGTGTAATATACTAAAGCACCCCAACAATAGACCATTATTGAGACAGGTTAGACATGGAATCACCCCCTAAAAGAGATGGTTCCGTGCTTGTGGCCATCGATGTTTGGACTTACTTGCAATTTGTCATACCAGCCCATTTAATGAGATCATCAATATAGCGATCTTGGGAAAGCAAAAGCCCTTTAGAGTGAAAATAGCTTCAATCCCAATGAAAAAGTGGATCGGACCAAGATCCTTGATGGAAAACTCATTGGCTAACTGGAGCAATGTGGAGACTTGATTTGAAGTGCTACTGGTAACAAGAATATCGTCAACATAAATCAACACGTAAACATATGTAGCACCAACATGATATATAAATAGGGATGGATCAGTCTTGGATGCATGAAAGCCTAGGCATAAGAGAAACTGAGTTAACCGTTGAAACCAGGCACGAGGGGCCAATTTAAGTCCATACAGAGACCGATGGAGCTTACAAACATGCATTAATTTGGTACAGTCTTCAAAACCTAGGGGCTAAACCATTAATACATCCTTATCAAGAACACCATACAAAAAGCATTATGCACTTCTAGCTGGCGCATAGGCCAACCCTGAGAAGTAGCAATAGACAATATCGAATGGATGGTGGTGGACTTGACAACGGAGAGAAAAGTTTCATTATAGTCAAGCCCTTCCTATTTATGAAAGCCCTTGGCAATAAGGAGCACTTTGTAGCTCTCAAGAGACCTGTCATCCTTCTGTTTGGTCCAATCAACCCACTTGCAACCTATAAGATTCATTAGAATGGTCCATGGTACGAGAGTCCAAATGCCATTGTGAAGGAGGGCATTGAACTCATCTGCCATAGCAACATGCAATTCAAGATATTTGGAAGCCTGCTTAAAAAAGGTGGGTTCGGTGGGTGGGGAAGTGGTGGTAGACTGGGGCATAGGGGCAAGATCCAAGCTGCATCTAGTGCAGACGGGCTGGGTTAACAAGGGGAGGTTGGTTAAGGATTTGAAGGCCACTCGGGGGAGGGGAAGGGTGGGAATGATAGGGGAAAGGAAGGTAAAAGGTGGTGATGGCAGGATAGTATGTGATGTTTGAGTGGGCATAGAGGTTGGTAAAAGGATGTGTGCAAAGTGGGGAAGGTGAGGGAGTGGAGCCGAGGTTGGGGGATATGGGCGAAAGGGGTGAGGCAAGGGGAATGGGTGAAAGAGCACCAAAATGGGATGAACCAGCCCTGTTAGATGATGAGGGCAAGGGAGGGGAACTGAGGATAGACAACCTAGGAGTGCCTCATAATGGACAAGCTAAAAAGGGGAAATGTGATTCGATCCTTGTGAGAGGAGTAGATTGATAAGGTACACAGCAGTATTGAAAGCATAACGCCAGCCTTGCCTTGGAATAGAGCCATGGGCTAGCAGGGTGAGCCCTGTTTTGACGATATGATGATGATGTCATTCAACAACGCCCTGTTGTTCATAGGTCTGGGGATAGGAAAAGCGATAAGAGACCCCAAGTGGGGCAAAGAAGGTGGGGAGAGAGCGGTATTCACCTCCCCAATCTATTTGAATTGATTTTAATTTATGGGAGAAATGTCATTGGACCAAAGATTGGAATTTTTTTAAATTTCCAAAAGCCTCATACTTATAAACCATAGGGTAGAACTTTGAATAGTTGTCAACAAATATTACAAAATATCGATGGCCCTCAGGGGATGTGGTAGGGGATGTGCCCCAAACATCATTGTAAACAAGATATAGGGGAAACAAACTAACAGAAGAAGAAGGACCTAATGCCAACCTACTAGCCTTGTCAAGTTGGCATGAAGTATAGACCTAACACAACCTTGTGGATTGACACGTAAAATTATTGGAAAGCAACATGAAGCGGAGAATACACTTGAACGGGTGCCCGAGACGACGATGCCAGCCATCAATAGACATTCGTTTGGCAATGTTGACAGAAGGAGTGGTAGAGGAGAAAGCTTGAAGTGTGTAAAGACCATTACTGCTCTGTCCAGAAAGAAGATTCATCTTGCTGACTTGATCCTTGACAAAGAAATGAGAAGCATGGAATTTAAAATAGACATTATTATCTCTGGTAAATTTATTAATAGAAAGGAGTGGTTTAGAAATAGAGGGGATATGCAAGACATTATTAAGTTTGAAGAATAGAGAAGAGGAGGAGGAGGGAAGGGAAGTTTGACGAACAAGAGAAATAGGAATGCCTTTACTGTTACCGAAATGCTGTTGATCTGGTCCAGTGTAGTTATCACAGTGGGAGAGGGAGTGGAGATCCGGGGGTAACTTGGTGAGAGGAACTAGTGTCTGGATACCAAGTTAGGGTATGGTTTGAGTGTAATGGGTAGTGGGAGAGATGGACGTGGGTTAGGGTTATAGGTGGAGGGATAGTAGGGGGTCGGGAAGGACTAGGAGCCATAGTAACAGGTGGTGACGTTGTGGTTGGTGGGCTAGCAAATGGTGTAGAAGAGGCGACCTCCTTAAGAAGAATGACCACGACCATGGCCAGACTTATCACGAGCTCTGCGACCTTGAGAGGAGCCATGGCCAGAGGAGGAACCGGAGTTGTTAGAGGAGGGGGAGGACCGCTATGCGGTGTTGGCAATCAGGGAAGGAGAAGTAGCACTAGGTTCAGAAATAGAGAGCTTTCAGAAGGCACGCATACTCTCGTGACTGAGAAGCAGACTATACAATTCATTGTAAGTAAGAGGCACAAGATGAGTGAGCATTGAAGGAACAATTTGGTTGAAGATCCTCTTTAAGACCACGAAGAACATAGATGTTAAAGTCCTCAGAGAGAGGAGCCTTGCTAATGGCTGCCAACTCGACAGTAATCAATTTGGCTCGTTGCAGATACAAGGAAATAGTTTCATCCACCTTTTAGCAAAGATTATGCATGCTAAGATTAAGAGACATCAAAAGGGTGGACGAGGTAGATCCAAAAGTATCGTGTAAAGTAGTCCATATATCATGGCTCGTGTTTTTGTCAAGGATGATTGGAACAACACCCTCAGAGAGAGAGAGAGAGAGAGAGAGAGAGAGAGAGAGAGAGAGAGAGAGAGAGAGAGAGAGGCAACCAAGAGGCTGACAAGATGGTAATCCTGTTGCTGCCACGTGAGGACCTCATTAGGATCAGTGGTACAAGGATAGGTATCATCGTGAAACCCAAAGAGACATTGGCCCTGAAGATAAGGAACAATTTTTTTCTTCCATAAGAGGAAGTTGGTAGGGGTAAGCTTGATGGATAAAATATGATATGGAGATGGTGTGGATGGAATGAGAGCCGTGGAGGCAGTGGTAGAGAGAGATGGTGGTGTTTTGGTGGCCATAAGGAAGTATGCCGACTAGGGTGAAAGATAAGTGTAGGAAACCAAAGACCCAAGTGATGTAGATAAGTCACTTAATGGGCTTATTTTATTGCAAATAAGCCTTGGGTTGGGTTATGTATGTATTGGACCTTTGATCCCACGGGTTTTCTTTGTAATGAGCCACGTTAATGGGCCTAAAATATGGGTAGAAAGTAGGAAAAAAGGGATTTAATTCATTAATTTTGTTAGAGTCCTGTTTTAAGTCTATTTCCTTTGTTATTTCAATTATTAGTCAGTTTAGGTTAGTTAGTTACCTACTCTATGTTGGAGTTATAGTCCTACTCCTAATATGAATCCATGTCCTGCTAGGAGTGTCTAGTCCTATTTGAAAACTAGCTCCTAGTTATGATAAGATTGTTATTCTGCCCTCTTTAAATAGAGGAGCCTATGCATTTATAATTTCAGTTTTGAAGAATGATGAATATAGTTAATGTTTAAGAGCCTAAGGGCTGTGTGTGATTTTCCTTCCCCCTCTTGTGTGATTTTCTCTCTTTTCTCTAAGGCTACCCCATCAAATTGGTATGAAAGCTGAAGGATCACTTGCTTTACTAAAACATGACTCCCTTTCTCTCCTATGCGACTCCCTGTGACTCCCTTTCTCTTCCACGCAACTCCCTTTCTCTCCCTTATGGATCTAGACCTTTTATTGGATATCCGTCAACAAATGCAAGATATTTGTCAACAAATGCAATTGATGCAAGAGAAGCTCAATGAGACTCAACGACATTACTTGGACTTCAAAACCATAGTACATTCTACCTTCGATTATGTGATTTCAACCGTTGAACAATAGAAAGATGAACCAGAAGATAAATCACCAGTGGTAGAAGATGAGATGACATCGTTGGAAGCTGAAGATCACTTGTGGAAAAATTTAAATTGGTTGAACTCTTTAGTGAACCGATCGATTTTATTTTTCTGAGTCACTACTTCACCAATGAACTTCGCGTCGTGAATTTCATAGCATTCGATCATGGTTTTGATGGTGATTTCATACAGACAAAGATGGATATTGATCGATTGATGTTGATTCTCTCGTTCTACAAAACTCGTGGACGATTTTTTCTCAACATTGGGGGAATTGATGTAGATAAGTCATTTAATAGGCTTATTTTATTGCAAATAAGCCTTGAGTTGGGTTATGTATGTGTTAGACCTTTGATCCCACGGGTTATCTTTGTAATTTAATGAGCCTAAAATATGGGTACAAAGTAGGAAAACGGGATTTAATTCATTAGTTTAATTAGAGTCCCGTTTTGAGTCTATTTCCTTTGTTATTTCAGTTATTAGTCAATTTAAGTTAGTTATTTACCTACTCCATGTTGGAGTTATAGTCCTAGTCCTATTATGAGTCCAAGTCCTGCTAGGATTGTCTAGTCCTATTTGGAAACTAGCTCCTAGTTATGATAGGATTGCTATTCTGCCCTCTTTAAATAGAGGAGCCTATGTACTCATAATTTCAGTTTTGAAGAATGATGAATTGAGTTAATGTTTGAGAGCCTTAGGGCTGTATGTGATTCCCCTTCCCCCTCTTGTGCGATTTTTCCTCTTTTCCCTAAGGCTACCCCATCATCAAGACATGAGTAGGAGAAGTCCAGCGGCAGGGGGATGGGAAGGGCCTGCAGAAAAGAGGATCGAGTTGCTCGTGGGAGCAGGAAAGAGAGAGAGAGAGAGAGAGAGAGAGAGAGAGAAACCTATGCTCTCGATACCATGATAACTCAGAAGAATTGGCATTTCATTGTATTTTTCCAATAGAGATTTCAGCAGTATTTATACCCAATGGTGTGTGCCCTAGTCAGCTCGACATACATTAGGAAACAAACTCTAGGAGATCACATGAAATATGGATTCCTAGTTTAACAAGAATAGCATATATTGAATTGCCCGATTGGGGTGGACTCAATATAGGTCAATAGAGGCTTTGGACTTAGTGCTGTTCCTGGATCTTGATGCGTAAGGCAAAGTATGTCATGCTGAATCTGTCCATGTAATTTTGTCAATGAAAAAAACTTGAAGGACAACCTGCAATTACCATTACATCACAAATCTAACAGTATTTGAATATATGAGAGTGATTTGAGTTATCCAAAATGCAGACGTAAAGATGGTGACTTTGCCACATTAGCTGAATTTGAAGAGGTCCTAAAAGCGATGAATATGTACTCACTGCGACCTCTTGCCCGCCACATATTTTACCTCTTTGACAATAACCATGATGGGACTGTGGACATGAGAGAGATACTATGCGGATTCTCAACTCTCAGAAATTCACAAGGAGATGATGCTCTTCAGCTCTGTTTCCAGGTGACTTCACATCTCTTTTTCATCCACATTTCTAAATAGCATATAGTAATTTGTAAAGATGACCTTGTGTTCTCTCTTTCTTTCTTCCCTTTTATTTTATTTGTTTTACTTTTTCAATAAAATATAGTCTTTTATTTCATTGTGCATGTGCATGCACAATGACACACATCTGCAAAACGAACACAGATTTTGAGTTTAACTTATTATGCTATGAAGTTTGAACCACTGCTGTCAGTTCAATGTGTGACCAATTTATGGAACAAGATTACTAGTTTACAATTCTAGAAATCAAATATTCAATTTTAATTGAAAAAATGAATCTAAAAAGTTATGATCATTTACATTCATGTTTGATATTTGTCCCCAGCCTCCAAACAAAAGGGAAGGGAAATGGAACAATAATGTTGTATTGCATATAGAAATTCTCCTCTTTGTAAAATAAAGTTTGATTTCTTTTTCTCTACAAAGTTTCTATGTACCCTTAGCTTTATTCATATCAGAGTAACTTTATTGTTTCTCTTATAATTTTATAATCATACTTCATGTAATCTTATCCATCTCATTAGCATGATTAATATGCAGTTGGTTTTTCACTATGAAAAGACTCGACTTCTCGTAGCTTTGGTTGTAACGTAAGAAAATAGATAACCCTTTCATATATTTTTATCTATTACCTTATGAGGTTTTAAATGATGTGATTCAAATATTCGCTAGGCATAGTGATGTGAAAGAAAACCCTTAATTATAATCGGGTTTTATAGTTGGTACGTAAATCACAATGTACTATTTATTTATGTAATTATTGTATATACATTGAGATTCAGTGTCAGTAATGTACTGCAGTGTACCTAAAACCTCAAATGTCATGTCCTGCACTTTTAATGCATCATGGGTGTGCAATTTATTTTTGGTTGGTGGTATGGATCAAAGAAGTGTGCAAATGAAGATGATATGAATTATGATAAAACCTGATTTCAGGTTCAGATACCAAAGTTTTTCATAGATATGCACAGATTTGTATAAGGTTCTTGACTTTGTTGATTATTGGAAATTAGAAGAAGAAGAAGAAGAAAAGGAAGAGAGAGAGAGAGATGGCTGTAACCTTTGGGCGTCACAACCTTAAGGTTGAGACTGCCCATTTCATTCAATATATAGATTAACTATTACGAAGTCATAACATGAATAGGAAACTAACCAATGACGTACTAATTCTAACATTCTGGTACCATAACACCCCTAGGGAGGGAATCGTGACTTGCGCCAACCAGCTGCCATGATTCCCTCTCCCTTTGTTATTATTGACTTCTAATAATTATGAAATGATCCAGTAAAAAGAAAAGGTAAATGGAACAGCAACCCACTTACCATCATCGAATTGGGTAAAACTTCTCAGAAACAAGATTTGCTTTGGCTGATTCCCAGTTTCCCTGCATCTGGAAACATGAATGCCTTTCCTTCAACAATCTAAATCGTTTCTGCTTTTCTATATTTTCCTTTTCCTTTTCCTTTGCACCCTTTATGGAAGTATTCTGACCTCAAAGATGAATTTTAAGAGAATTAAAACTGTACACCTGTGCTTTTTGTGGCTGTTAGATGTATGATACAGACAGGTCTGGATGCATCACCAAGGAAGAAGTGGCATCCATGCTCAGAGTACTGTCTCTCCCCATTCACTTCCTCTGAGTCCAAGACTTTTTGTTTTCCATTGCTCTTGATAGGACACAATGAACTGTGCAGGCATTGCCGGAGGACTGCCTTCCAGCAGATATCACAGAACCTGGAACACTGGATGAGATATTTGAACGAATGGATGCCAACACAGATGGAAAGGTCACCTTCGAAGAGTTCAAAGCTGCCATGAAGAGAGATAGCTCCCTCCAAGATGTAGTTCTCCACTCCCTACGACCTACCTAATTTTACTACTAACAACATCTTCCTTTCCATTCAGCTGGGGACATTCACAGTTGTCTTCAGAACCATACAACCCAATTGGCTCAAATCATGTAGTAATCTCTTAATATTTTTTCCTAGTAATTTAATATACCAAACAGTTGGGCAAATTCAAGTTGCTGCAGACAATTGGGAATTTGGGCAGTTCATATGGAATCAACTTGTATCCAGACATTAATTACTGAACAACTTCTCTCTGTTATTCTATTGGCACATGCATACAATCCAATTAATTCAGGTAAGTTGACTCACCATGCCATCTAGTGTTGGAATTTCACCCAAAAAACATGACCCCTGATATTACATTACTTGTTAAAATTGAGGAATACAAGGCCATACTTAACCTTATCACAGTGACTAAATTTTAGCTACCCCAATCAGGCTGTAACCATCCTCAGCTTTTTTCAAACATTGGGCATAATCTGTTTCGTGTCAACTCTATCCTTGTACTTGATGGAAAAATTAAGCAATGAATCAAGAAGAGAATCAGATGGCAGATGTGGTTTGGCTTGTACATCCAGCCCTAGCTTTCTCCCTGCATTTGTGACGAAGTGTGGCAAGTTGATTGACAGAGAACTGCTTAGTGAACTGGTTGAAGACCCAGAACTCACCAGGCTGTGCTGGGTTTGCAATAGCAAGCTCGACACATTGGACCGTATCACTGATGTCGAGGTATCCCCGGGTGTGCAGAGTAAGAAGGGAGATGAGGTTAGAATTAGAGAATAAAGAGAAGAATTCTTTGAACAAGAGAAGGCTTATTGACAGAGACACACATAAGACATCCAATTATTTAATGGAGGAAAGAGAATAGCATAACTGAGGTAACACCAGGGAAATACTGATTACGTTTGGTCAGAACAAGTACTGATCTAGTGACATTAAGTATGAGAAGAACAAAGTATATTTTCCACATTGAATATGTTCCAAGTATGTGACAGATCCAGGAGATAGTTCACCTTAAAATCCCACCAAAAAGATATACTGGGAATGGATCCCATAAGATGTCCATAACCATCTGATTTGAACTACTTTCTTCTGGGTTTGAAGCCATTGTCATGTCATAGTTTTACTGAGAGAATGCAAAACTTATAAGATGTTCAGGATCATCCTCTGGCCTTCCTTCTAAGTTTGTATCTTTTTATCCCCCCTCTTCACATGCTGTGGATTCTCAATAGTTCCATTCATCCATTTCTCAACAAAGAAGTTGGAAGGAAAGGAAGCATGGCAATTAAAGGTGAAGCAGTGGGACTGGAAAAAGCTTCATTGGATTTATTGATATGATTTTTAATGTGATTTATTGCGAATACATTATTGATTATAGGGAAAGGTAGAGCTGTGTATAAAGACTTTAGTTTAGCTCTTTGGCTGTTGTGATAATAGTCCATGGGCTGCATTGAGAATCGCGGAATACTTTGTTGATATAAGAGGACCATATAAACCAAAGGAGGTTGAGAGTAAAAGAGAGTTGAAACTGACTGGCAATTGATTTTGTTGATGAACTGAGAAAGCCCAGCAGAGCTGATCTTACATTATGCCAGCCCAGTATACTGTTGAACCTCACCATTTGCCAAATCCGAGAAGAGGAAGGGTAATCAACGAGAATGTGGAAATCATTACTGCCATTCCAAGAACACCATGGACACCGGCTGGGAATGGAACATCCCCATTGATTAAGAATCTCTGGAGTAGGTAATTTACCTAGTGCCAACTTCCAATTGAAGAATTGGACTTTGGGAATAGTGTAAGTATGCCACAATTTCAGCCATGCAGGGTTAGGAGAATGACAGGATGGTCTCAATGCTATTCTATAAGCCGATGAGATAGTGAAGTTACCCGAGGATGTTCCTAGCCAAATGAAACGGTCCAAAGTCGGACTCTAAGGAATGGGGATAGAAAGAATTCTCCATGCGATGTCTATGGGCCACCAGTAGCGTATAAGTGAAGCATGCCAAGACTTCTGGCATCATGAGATCGGTTACTGTTGTAGGAGCATTAGCAGGCAGAGGCAATGGGCAATGGGCAATTTGGAATCCAATAATCTGTCCGTGGGTTAATGGAGACCCCGTTGCCTACTTGCGTGAATAGACCACGTAAGAGTAGATCCTGACTGCTGAAAACTGACTTCCAACCCCAAGAGGCTTGCGATGGACACTGGGCTCGAAGGAAGCTACACCGAGGAAAATACCTGCTCTTCATAAGACGTCCCCAGACAGAGGAAGTAGGTGTCAGGAGCTTCCACCCACGCTTAGCCATCAAAGCTTGATTCATAATAGATGATAGTTTTAAATTTAAGCCCTCGCATCGTTTTGGTTGACAAATATCAACCCAGCTGACTGTTGGAACAAGGTTACTTTCACCATTAGACCAAAAGAATCGTCTACATGAAGAATCGATTTAGGATAAAACCCATATTGGGAGCTTGAAGCAGGACATATAGTGAAGTGGAATGGCCGAAAGGACTGATTGGATTAATGTGTGTTTCCCTGCAAAGCTCAGAAATTTGGATTTCCACATCTGGAGACGCATCAACCCAAACCAAACCAACCCAAACCATACCAGACCAAACCCTAAAACCTAAACCAGATCAAACCCTAAACCAAACCCTAAACCCTAATCTAAACCAAACCTTAAACCCGGCTAGAACCCGAACCTAAACCCGAACCCAAAACTTAAATCTAACCAATATCAAACCAATATCAAACCATAATCAAACCTTAATCAAACCTTAATCAAAACTTAATCAAACCTTAATCAAACCTTAGATCAAACCTTAACCTTAATCAAACCTTAACCTTAAATCAAACCTAAATCAAACCTTAAATCAAACCTTAATCGAACCTTAATCAAACTTTAATCAAACCTTTAATCAAACCTTAACCCTAAATTAAACCAAAATCAAACCTTAAAATTAAACCTTGAACTTAAACCGAACCAGTCCCTATCCAAACCAAAACTTACCGAAACCCTATCCAGTAGAGCTTGGCAATCTGATTTGGAGAGTTTTTTCCCCAAAAATGGAAGCCCCAAATAAATATCAAACCGATTCGTTGGAATAATTTGGAGGCGCGTTTCAATAAGATGCTTGGCAGAGTAGAAGAGATTCGGACTGAATTGGACTCCATAGGAGAAAGACAAAAGCATGCAGTGCTCTCGTAACATAAGGCTGAAACAAACCAATGGAATCAACAACCCAAGTGCTGGACCTGAAAAGAAGTCCTGGTCATCATGAGGAAGAGAAAGATCGATATGATTAGGATAGCTCACTAGCCGCCTCTACATAACTCGCCAATGAAAGAAGAGGCATAGCCAAAGAGATCGCCTTCTATGCAAGAGCTCTCTTGGGATGCATGAGTAAAACAAAACAGTATCATGGAGTTCCCGATGATGGAGAGAACGGAGTAATCGAGTGAGAGGCAAAGCAACTCAAAGCACCGTCGTGCACGGCGGAAGAAGAAGATGGCTTGGGGGCCAAGAAAACTTGGATTACTAAAAGAGAACCCACCTAGACAAGGTTCCCTAGATATTCTCATCTCCCATGTCTTATCTCTTTGTTATGAATCACATGGATGGATGCTGTGGTTTTTCCTTTTCTTGTTAATAGGTTTTAATAACAATGAGACTGTTGGATCGTCAATGTGGAGTGTGTATATTCTTGCTTTCAAATTTTTTTTTTTTTTTTTAAATCAAAGAATAAAAAGTAGATTATATTAAAGGAGAAATTGTAATACATCAATGTTTGTTTGGGTTAGAAAAGTAAATGTTAGAGAGATTGTTCATATAGACTTATGTTTGTTCATATATTCTTCCTGTGATTGTTAAGCCTAAGTGAAACAACATTGCTGCCAGTGAGGGTATGCTGATAACAGAAGCATGGCTTCTATTAAAAAATCATAATGATGCCTCCTTTGGTCCAAGGTGACAAGAAGTCTGGGTGCAAGAAAGGTGGACTACCTTGAACCCTAGGTGTTGCCTTGGACGTGTTGGCGTCACCTTGTGCTCTTGAGATAATGTCATCCGATATATCTATTTTTTGAATTTCACAAGTTTATGTTTTTTTTTTTTATCAATATATATATATATATATATATTGGTGACAAAATATGCTGTGTTATTTCTTATGTTTTGCTTATTATATGTTAGTTTTCTAATATTAAGTCATCATATTACACTGATATGACTTCTATGTTGAATATAAGCATAACGATATGATTATCATTGTTATATTATATATTGTACTTCTAGGCTTCTCTAATGCCTTGGGTCACCTTAACAACTATATCTCCCCTCTAATATATATATATATATATATATATACTAGTAAAAAATACGCACGTGGGAGTAGAAATGATTAATATTAAATCAAGGTTTCATGTGTTGTCTTACGTTGAGAGAGAAAGAGAGAGAGAGAGAGAGAGAGAGAGAGAGAGATTGTGAGTTGTAACCACTTAAATTTATAAAGATAAAGAGAGAGAGAATGTAACCAATTATATTTATAGAGATAAAGAGAGACCTTATAAATAGGAAAGTGAATTAATATCATGGTATTAAAAAATAGGATAATTTGTATCTTTTAAATCATTGGGGGTGATTGGGTTTTTTATTTTTATTTTTTTAATAGAAGGTGGTGTGTGATTTTTAGAGAAAGTGGAGAGTGTTAGAACTAAATAAAGAAACTAAATTTTTAATGAATAAATAAATTATTATTCGAAACTAATATTAGAGAAGTGAAAGGAGAGACATTGGCTTCGCCATAATCCTTGAGCCATAAATTAAAAAAAAAAAAAAAAAAAAAAAAAAAAAAAAAAAAGAATTAATTAACATTTAGCTTTGGATAATACAATTGCGATTCTCTCTTTGGCTGACCATCAGTCCGATATTTAGCATGCTACGTCCAAATGCAGTATGCTGGCCAAACAATCAAGATTCATGGATCTGGACAACATGTATACATCTCATGCTCAAATATCATTATCCAGAATATCCCAAGACAATTCATATACTAGCTCCTTTAACAAGGTACTATGTATGTGAATAGTAATGACTCTTTAACAATAATCCTATTGATGTAAAGCTTAATGATTTTCTCTCCCTCACAGACACTATCTTTTTTACATAGGGAGGTGTATGTGTATCTACATTATCCAATTAACTTTTTCTTAAAATAATTAAATAGAAAAAGCACAATGACATGACAATGAACATGAATGAACATATTAACATTTTCATTTATATTTCATACTTTGAATAGTGCTTGTCTGTTGCTGTACCCATTACAAGCTTTTTGATCCTATGCTAAGTGATGAGCTCCACAATCCCTTTCGCAATGGTGTCCATTTCAATGTCTATTTTTTCTGCCATTACCTATAAAGGTAAACCATTAAGGTCAATAATGATTCAGAATATGAACAAATTGGTTCATTTTTCCTCTAAATAAAGGTTCATGATACTAAATACAAAAATGGATATATTTATAATGTTGTTGAAAGTTTAAAGGCAATAAGTGAATTACTGCAGCTCAAGCCATCTAGTGGATTTCCTCCCTGGTTGCAATTATTGAAAGGAGACTTTACCACCAGGCCATGGGTTAAACCTCAAAAAAGCACAAGAATATGATCTATTAGACCTCTGCAGTGAGTTTCTTTTTTAGGAATGAATGGAATTAAGAGAATATTTGAAAACTAAGCCTAAGTTGTTGAACCGAAATTTCAGTTACCAAGACAATAGAGGAGCTGCTAACCTCTTAATAGTTTCCTCGAGCAAAAGATTTCAGGACATGAACAGTTCCAACACTGAGAATAGATAGGCTCTGTTTGTTCTTCATACTTGTCCAAATGCACATTGTATTACAGCAATTCTCATATATTCCTATCGCACAAAGAGTGGAGTTGTTCCAAAGGATAAAACCTGCTATAACCAGAAGTCACAAGTAAAGCCTGCAAAGTGTGATTATATCAAGCACCCCATAGACATAACTGCAGCTCTAGAATATCTGTTGGGTTCAGCAATGGCAACCAGAAGCGAACATTTAGGTGGTGAAGTCCCCCCCCCCCCCCCCCCCCCCCCCCCCCTTTTTTTTGTTAGAGATGACACCGCAAATATTAGAATCAATGTTTAATGTAAGTTTCAATATGTTTTTTAAGAGAGATAAAGGGAGAGTACCAGCCAATAAACTAGTGTTCCAAACATTCCCAATGAAAAATCACTTACCATGTGGTGGGATGGATTAGGATTTTGGGTACTAAGGGTGAGAAAAGAATGCGGTCCAGTCCATTGGGAATCCATGGATCGGTCTAAAAGTCGGTATTATATCCATTACCAATTTTTTGAAAAATCATATTCTTAAAAGGTAGGGAGTATACTCACAATGTTGGTCCAAGTAATAGAACCTTTTTTTTTTTTTTTTTTCTTCCTCAGAGACCTATATTGAGTTTCAGTGTGTCTAAAGCCAAGACCGCCAAGGGTTTTTGGGCTGCAGACTTTATGCCACCCTATGCAATGAACTTTCCTTGTTTGATTGCCATCACCATTCCATAACCAAATGTCAATGAAGTCAAGTTCTTTTACAAATGGTTTTGGGAAAGGCAAATCAAGAAATAGAATGAGCAGGGATAAGACGAGATAGCAGATTGGATTAGTACAGATCGTCCAGTAAATGAAAGAAGGTTGGCTTTCCAAATAGAGAGTTTCTTGTCAACTCTCTTAACAATGTGGTTGAAACTAGAGCATTTGGATCTGGGGAAAAAGAGATTGGATCGAAGATAAGTGGCCTTATGATCCATTTCATTTATGTTAAGGATGTTACAAATAGCAGTTTTGCAAGAATTGTTAACATTAGAGCGGAAAGCAATCCCACTTTTTCTCAGGTTGATAGTTAAACTAGAAAGGCCAGCAAATATATCAATGATGCATTTGATGGTGGAAATATTATCAATGGTAGTGCGGCAAAAAATGAAGGCGTCATCAACAAAATTAAGTGAAAAATTTCAGGGGCCTCGCAGGCCACCTTAATTCCTTTGAACAAGTTTAAATTTTTGTAAGTGCACAACAATTTAGAGAGGCCTTCCATAGCAATAGTAAAGAGAAAAGGGCTGAGAGAACAACCTTGCCGGATTCCACAAGAAGGTTAAAAAAAATTGAAAGCAAAGCCACAAAGCTTAATTGAGAAAGAAGAGGAGCTGATGAGGTAGCTGATGATGTCTCCCAATTTGTTACCAAAACTAAGGAAATACAAAAATGCCTCTCAAGTATCCACACTCAAGCTTATCATAGGCTTTTCCCATGTCAAGTTTTATGGCCACATACCCAGTTTCTTTTTATTAAGCCGGAGGTAGTGGAAGATTTCTTGAACAATGATGATGTTATCAGAGATCTGTCTCCCAGGAACGAAAGCAGATTGGAAAGGGAAAATTATTTTATCAAGAATAGATTTGAGACATCAACTAAATTTTTTGCGATAATTTGTTAGTAATTTAATCTTTTATAGGAGTTGGAATCTACCACTTCTACATATTATATTCCCAAACCAGATAGAAAATAGCATATTTTCCATTCCTCTTAGCTCAAACTCCCATGAGGACTTTCTCTTTACCCTCTCACCAAATCTTTTTTTTTTTTTCCCACCTGCTCAGCAGCCTCCTTCCTCTTTTCCTAATCCCATCCACCCAAGGAACCCTCCTTCCAAAATTTGGAAATTTATCTTAAGTCTCAAGATTCATCCCAAATTTAAGCACTTTTCTTGGAAAGAAGTTTTCAAAAGGGGTGGGGATTCTCACCCTTTCTGAAATCCAATCCTTCACTCCTTTAGATAATCGATGTGTTTTGTGTAATTCTGCTCTTGAATCTGATTGGCACCACTTCTTGTCGTGCTTGTTCTCTAACAGAATTTGAGCTGCTTGCCACGGCCTTAGACCTTCCTATGCAACCACGCCAACACTTAGCACTCTTGCTCACACTAAGTCAGCCTTACTATGCTTCTTAATGGAGTTAGAAAGAGAAGTGATGAACACTAAAGAGTTTGAGTGAAAGAACTTTGTATTGCACTAGAAAGTTTTGAGTACAATGCTTGAATACTCACTTGCTTGGTTGGTGGATTGGTGGATGCCTTTACCAAATGAGGCAACACCTATTTATAGGCGCTCATCTTTACAAAGAATGTTTAAGATGCTTGTGCTTGCCCTCCATCTAATGGTTAGAAATATTCTAGCTAGGGATACTAGAAACTTCCCATCTCCTTAGTGGAGAACTCTAAAATTCTCCTATATTTCTAAATTATGTACAACTATCCTCTAGATCCTTCCTTGCCCACCCAATGGTGAAGGTTTTAGACTAAAGACTTACCAACAAGTATCAAGACTTCCTACACTTTAGTAGGAAGTTCTAAAAACTTAACCTTACTTAGCCCAATGGCCTAGGTCCATGAGCTGGTGAGCTAAGCCCGTGTGTCTTTGTTGGAGGGGTTGTGACATGCTGGTACCTTACGTCTTTGAACCAAGTTTATCCTAGATTCAGACCTTTGGTCTTTAATTGGGAATGTGACCAACCACTCCGTCTGACTAATCTCTTACCCCTCGTTCATGAACCTCCCTCACCCACCTCACCCTCTAATCCACCATCCTTGGACTTACACCTTAGCCTTCCCTCATTAGACAAGCTCATCATCATTTCGGATGGGAGTTTTGAACACTCATCCAAAGAGGGAGTATGGGCAATAATAGTTTTATCTAACAATCAATTTTCTTTAGCCTACACCAATTTTACATGCACAAATTCTGCCCAAGAAAGTGCACTATCAGTGGGAGGACAAGGAGTAGAAGTCCCGACCGGATGCAATTGAGATGGTGGACGGGAAATTGGACCCAGAAGAGCATCCATCGACATGGAAGGTTTTTTCAATTCCGTTTGATATTAGCTGTCTTAAATGTTTGAAGTCTATTTGTATTAAGCGGAAAGAAGATGCATACACAGCGCAAGTATTAAGGAGACGTCATGAAAAATCTTGTATGAGTTCAGTGCATCCCATTTTCGTGATTCTGCCAGTACCAAAGAGGAGAGAAGCAGGAAAGTGATGGAAATTTCCTCTTTGTTGAAATTGCAGAGTCCACAGCTGCATTGCACTAGAACATGCCGAAAAAGTAGGGACAAAGTTTTCAGTCCGTGAGAGACCCTGAGCCACGCAGGGGACACGGAATGACCACCGTGGCCTCCTGGGGTTAACATACAAGTATTCCTTAACCTGGAAAAAAGGGTGCCTTGTTGAAATGCTGGCTTCAAAAAATATTAGTCTATTCATTCACCCTTTTTAGATGCAGGTATTGTCAATACCTTCAAATATTTATAAAAGTTGGAAGCCACTAAGCGACCTCATGGTTCTGTTAGTCTCCAAATAAGAAGAAAAAAAAAAAGCAGTTAAATGAATTATATTCAAGCGTTCTATACTGATTTTACTGGTAAGTTTTTCTTCTACATGATATTCACCTGGAAAGAATATAAAGCATAAGAAAGCTTTACTGTCAACCAAATCAGTTAATGACCCACCAATTGGAATAGATGCAAGTTTACTTTCTGCCTGTGCCAAGATAGATCAGTAAAGCCGCACCAAGATCTTATTAAGCACAACTTTCACTAGACTGATGAGCATTTCAATGACAGTAGCAAGGGGTAAATGTTAAATAGGAATTCTGGCTTCAAATGCCAGAGTGCAGATAGGGAGGGCAAAACCATTAGCATCAAGTTCTCAGAACCATGACACTTTCCAATACCAGTGGCCAGGTGAGTTAACCATTCCGGATACCCAATCAAGAGCGCAAAGCAGATTGTGTGAAACAATGGAGTAAGTAGTTTACTTCCTTTTAACTATAGTAAAAGAGAGGAGAAAGGCTTCCATAACAGTTATTGTGGTTTCATCATAGCCATCACTTGCAGACCTGGAGTGGAGTCACTGGCAGAAGAGACCTGATGAGGAACCGTTGCCTTTCCCACTTGTTGAAAGTCCCGAATGTCAACTCAAGAATAATCACAAAATTGAAAAAGATAACACCTACAAACTCCGGTAGTCTATCACTGTGACTTCGTCTTCAGGGGCGTCAAGATCCTGGTAACTGCACAGCCACAGTAAATACACATCAGTGCAACAAAATAAAAAGTACAGGATATTTCTCTCATTGGATATAATCAAGTGAAGGTTAACAGTTTCTGGCCGACGATAGATATTAAATCTTCCACTCATTCAAACTTCAACAGTGGAAAAGTAGTAGTCTGCTGTTGCCTTGAAGTTTACCGTAATGATGCATTTATTGTTTTCCAGAAGGCTGTCTGGTAAGAAGGTAAAGGAAGTGAAATTGGTTTAAAAAGAAATCATTACTGTGTGTCCTCCTTGAAACCCTTACCATATTTGGTAATTATACTTCTCATGTAATCTTTATTTCCCCTTTTTCAATCCAAGGGATTTTTCACTTCCCTTCCCTTTATCTCCCTTGCAACCAGATGCAACCGAAGAGAAAGGGGGAAAAATAACACAAATTGTTCCGTATATATAGCCTCCTGGGGAAAGGAAAATAAAATGATTGCTGGCAACCCCTCCCCCCCACAGCACCTTCCCTTGTAGCCCCTCAGACTTCCCATGTGTAGGTGTGACGTAATAATGGAATTTTGGTTTCTAAGACTATGTCGACTACATACTTGAAAGGAGAAGATGCACCTGCGTCCAACACCTCTGGACATCAAGACTGATACAACACCTACTCTTGTGAACATATTCGACGTGTCAACAATGATGAGGAGTTTCAATGACAATGACGTCAACAACACATTCAAGCTTCATGACTCTTGTTGATCAGGAAGATTATTTGTTGCAATACAAGAGGGGCAACAAATCTGAACTAAATTATCCAGGGTTGGGGTGAGGCAGGCCAATCGAATCTGAACCACCGTCTAGCTTTGTTGCGAGATTGAAAAATGTGAAAAAGAAATTGACAGCGTGGAATAGAGAGGAATTTAGAAACGTCTTTGAGGAGGTGAAGTTGGCAAAGACTCATCTTTTAATCATCCAAAGAACCCTTTCTGTAGACCATTTTAATGAGCAGGAGCCAATGGGAAAAAAGGTAGCTAAAGAAGTGCTTGTGGTGCCCTTGGGGAGGAGGAAGCTTTCTTGAAGCAGAAGGCTAAAATTACTTGGCTGAATCTTGGAGATGGTAACAATGGCTTTCACCACAAGGCAGTTGGCTGCAGGCAAAACAACAATCACATTTTGGAGGTGGTATGGTGAGGTCTCATGGTTCTATGACTGATGTGCTGTCCCAGATAAAGGCTGATGCAGTGCAGTTCTTCTCTCGTCTCTTTGACTCTACTCAAAAGGAGGGAGAGCTCCCTAGCTCCCTTTCTTTAAACTCTTCCCTTGAGGACGATCATAGAAATGCTCTTGTGGCTGAGGTTACTGAGGAGGAGGATCAAGAATACGGTTTTCTCTTTTAAGGACAGTAAAGCTCTAGGGCGAGATGGGTCAATGCATTCTACTTCAAGCATTCTTAAGACATTATTGGGCCTGATCTTACGGAGGCTATCGGGTGGTTCTTCTCCATCTCCTACCTGCCTAGGTCAGTGAACTCAACATATATTTGCCTCATTCTATATCTAATCAGCTCATATGATTCAATGGATATAGGCTTATTGCTCTATGTAATCTGCTTTGCAATTTTAAATCCAAAGTCATTGCCAATAGATTCAACGGAGAGGTGGATCATCTGTTTCACATAATCAGTCCACCTTTATATCCATTGCTGACATCTTGGTATGCCATGATGTGGTTAGAGGAAGCGTCTAGAAACCACACTTACCTTTCAACAATTTTGAAGATAGACCTCCATAAGGCCTATGAGACTTTAAAGAGTGGATATTTGAATCGTGTCATGTTTTCTATGGGATTCCCTGAACAATTCATTAAGTTGGTTTAGTTTTGTCTGTAATGTATTCTATCCTAATTAATGGTAGACTTGCGGGTTACTTTGCAAGGAGGAGAGGTATTGGACAAAGGGATGCCATGTCCCCCTATCTCTTCACCCTAGCTATGAAAAGCCTCACTTCTATGTTGCAGAATCTGGTGGAGAATCATAGAATTCAGCTTACCCCTCAGTGTAAGCTCCTATCGATGTCTCACTTGGTTTTCGCTGATGACTAAATGATATTTGTGAAGGCTGAAAGTAGGTTGGTGTCAGCAGTGATGGATAATTTGATGGAGATCTCCCTTGTTTCAGGTCTTTTGCTGAACAAATAGACTTGTCTATAATTCTTGGAGGTAATCAACCCCAACTTTGCAGTCAAATGGTGGAGGTGACAGAAAAAAACAGATTTCTCTTACACTGAACTTCCATCTGGTACCTTGGTGTCCCTTTGATCTGGGGTAAACTAAAGGCTACAGATTTGCCCCCCTTTTTGATATGTTGAGTAAGTGGTTGGAAGGATGGAAGTCCAAGTTTTTGTTCCTTGCAGGGAGACTAGCTTGGGGGCAAAAAGGATTATTGACAGGAATTCTGAAGCAAATATGGTGGGTAGCCTCCCAAAAGGAGTCCTAATAGGTGAACTGGGCAAACCATTGATACCCGAGAGAGGATTCCATTGGGATGGTGAAGCGGTCCCAAGACTGTTCTAGGGTGTGGAGAAAGGTTCTCAAGTACAGTGGTGCAAGACCGTTTATTCACCACATCATAGGAAACAACCTTGCCACTAGACTTTGGCTAGATGCTTGGCACCCTGACGGGGTTCTAGTGCTTACTTATGGAGATTGTATTTTTTATGATTCGTTCATTCCATTCTCTCAAGGAGGTTGGGATCCCAGCCCTACTTCTTCAATGGACCTTATTAGGGATTGGGACCAATTAAGCAAAATATTGGTAGGGCTGAGAGAGTCGATTCCAGATTCCATTATCAGGAAAGACAATTCAAATGTTTTTTTTTCCCTAAATCAGCCTGGGAGATTCTGAGAAGCCCTCACCCTTAGGTACCCTAGACCACCTGTGTATGGTTTCATTCTTGCATTCCTCGTCAGTCCTTCACTAATAGGCATTGTATGCTGGATGCCCTCCCAACCAGGACCAACTCCGAAAACGGTCTATTTAGGTAGACCCCTTTTGTAGCTTCTGTTGGCGGGGCTAGAGAGATTTTGAGAAGCCCTCACCCTCAGGTACCCTAGACCATCTATTTTTTGAATGCCCCTTCACCTCCCATATATGGGGAGTCATCTTGAAGCTCTTCTCGCCAACTAGGAGACCTGGGAAGAGTGTAAAGCTGGAGGGTCGGTGGGTGGGGAGTGCTCATTCAAGGGAGATCTGACAGGTAGCATTGCCAAGCTTGCATTCTGCTGCATTATTGCTCACATTTGGACGGAAAGGAATTTCCGATCTTCCAGAATAAGACTCGCCCAGAACAACCATTATCAGGGACATTCGATCAGATGTGGAAGAACGGTGTTGTGCTATCAATCCCAAGCCACACACACACACACACCAAAAAACCAACCCCAGTGTACATATAAGTGTTATGTGCTACCTCTTTCCTTCTTTGCCCCTGGGATTCCCATCAATCACAAGCCTACCGTTCAAGACTTAGAAGTAAACTAATCAACCAGAACAAAGTCCACCCAATATCAAAGAATGGGAGGACAACCTGCAGGCCCAGAGCACCATCTATGCAATACCATGATATCTAACCCCCTTTACTTATGCTACAAACTATTCAACACCGAAAAGGAAGTGTAAACCAGTCTTTCATTTGGGTTCCACCATAGGTAACTGAAACTGAACGGATTAGCTAATCCATCCTACTTGCTAGAACCAAAATCAAAACTCAAATAGATTGGTCTGGTCTGGTCTGGTCTGGTCTTTAATCAGTTTCGGGACACGCTCCGTAATTGGTCCCAAGACCAAAGTAACGACCATTAAGCTCAAAAGAAATTCATTATAAGCCCATGGTAAAATTTTACCAAGAATCTGTGAAATTTAAGGCCAGTGGTATCAATGGCCCATATATAAAGCTGGTTCAAGAGAGTGAATAGTGCGTGAAAATATAAACCCCAAAACAGAACACCTGAACCAGTCCATAGTCAGTTTGGTTTTAGCCTGTTGGTTCTGGTTTGTAACTCGATCTGGTCTATGTAAGTAAAGTTGGAAATTAAAACAGACAGTGAAGGCAAGAAGACCTTGTGGTGATCAATGATATTTTCAACATCAAGAGAAACCCTGAAAAAAAGAATTGACGCCATCAGGGTCAGGGTTGTAACTTACCTCCGAATGCGACGAGGGTCCTGCCTGAAAGAAGGAGACATAGCAATAATGGGACCTGGCCCACCTACCTGTGGACCAGATCGCCCCTTCCTACCACCACCTTCATAAGGAGAAGGTCCACCTTGCTCCCTCAACATCTGCATTGCAACTTCAGGTGGTGCAGGAACAAAAGGTCCCAATGGGCTGCAACGGTTACCATGAACATAAGCTTAAAAACAAACAAAAAGTTGACTCCCAATCGTAAAACAAAAATGAACAAGGAAAAAACATACCCAGCACCAGGTACAGGCATCAATACTGGTGGTGGATGAGGTATATCCGAAGGAAAAGGAGGAGCAGCTCGCATGCCTTGTCCACCATAAACATCATACATTGGTTCATCAGGTCCCCCTTCCAGGCCACCAGAATTGGACTGGAAATCACAGGATGGCGAATTCTCAGCCCTATCATATCTTTCATCACCATCAGCTCTATCAGCCCTGTCATGCTCTCTACGGTTTCCACGATCATCCCTCAATCGGTTCTCTAAACCGGCCCTCAATCTATTCTCTAAACCAGCCCTACGCAGCGGCAACTTCTCCTTCTAAAATAGAGGAAAAACATACACAGCCAAATAAGAACCAAAAACAAAGGAACATATCAAAGATATGTATCAAGGGAGAAAGATCAAAGTACAATCAAGTAAGAAAAATCATCAGTCCATAGAAAACTTACGTACGTTAGACACAGTAACAACAATTGAATAGCCCTTATAAATTTTAAGAGATATGACAGAGAAAAATTTTAAGGACCAATAAAAATAGAGAAATTATCACTTCCCTCCCCTGAACTATAGCTAAATATCAAGTTCCCCCACGTTTTTTAAAATATTTCACTCCCCTCCCCCCACATCAAAAGATTCTATCAACCGTGACTAGGGGTTAAATATTGCTGTTAAGTGGCTGTCCTTTTTTTTATAATCCCCGAAATACACTCATCCCTTTAATCGATCAAAAGCACAAACCTACCTGCTTCTTCAAACTCCAACCGAGAGTTATCACGACCTGCATCTCCTCCTTCTTCAATCCTTCGTCTGGAACGATCGACCTGCATCTCCTTCACGCGTTGAAGTTAGCCAAAGTCCTCTCTTTCCCTGCATCTCCTTCTTCAATGATGGAAGGAGTCTGAAGCTAGCCGATGTTGTCTCTCACTGCGTCTCATTCTGCAGTGGTGCGTTTTGAAGGAATGTGAAGCCAAACAAAGCCCTAGTTCACTGCAACTCGTTCTTCACTTCAACAGGTATTAATACTTGGAAACACATTTCAGGTCACCACTCTGCAATTGCTGTTGATTTAAGTTATGACCTGAAATTAAGGGATTTTCTATCCTATTCAAATCTGAATGTTTGGGTGTTAAATTTTGGGCTCATTTATTGTTTGAGGCATCTTAGTGTTTTGATTTCAACTTTTCCTTAAGTAATTTTAAACCCTAATTTTTACTGGGAAGAAAATGACTTTCTGCAAATCAAAGAGGAAACTGTTGTTGGCAAGCCTATCGGTTTGCTGGCTGGTGAGTGTTCACAGTCTGGAGGGGATTCCCACCATGGTCTGTTATTGAAATTTTCGTTTATTATGGAGGAGCATAAGGAGTACGGGAGGGGAGGGGGATAGAGTAGGATCAGGTAACTTATTTGTAGCCTGAAAACAAGAATTATCAGGCTTAACAAATCCAACCTGAGAAGCTGGGTAGCAACTTGTTTCCTTGCATCTAAATTACAGTCTTCCAATACAACATCATCTTCAAGAATCTCATGAATTCTGTGATATCCTCGAAACACATTCAGATTCTCTGGACCAGCTAACATTTATAAAACAATTGTATATAATGCAGATTCTCGAAACACATTGCAGATTCACCGGCAGCAGTTCTTGTCACTCAACGGTTCCGTAGAGGCTGAGCTGATGAAGGAGAGCAAGGTCTGAGAGAGATTCGTTTCGAACAATTATAAGATGAGAGTACAAAAGGGTTTTGTGCTTTTGATTGATTAAAGGGATGGGGGTATTTTGGGGATTATAAAAAAAAGGAGTCACTTAACAACAATATTTAACCCCTAGTCACAGTTGATAGAATCTTTTGATTTTTATTTTTTGGGGGGGGGGGGGGGGGTGGGAGAGGGGAGTGAAATATTTTAAAAAACGTAGGGGAACTTGATATTTAGCTATAGTTCAGGGGAGGGGAGTGATAATTCCTCATAAAAATAAGGAAAGTGATACCTTCTTTCCGAAATATAAAACTGAATTTCAAATGTAACTAGATCTTCGGACTTCATACATCCTGTAAGAATGCTCGCAAGCAAATGGAACTGTCCCGTGAGAGAAAAAGTGAGAAAAGGAGGGGGCGAGGCGCGGGACCTGCTGTTCAACTTGGCTCCTCTCTCTTTTCTCTCACTGACCATACCAGTCGGTGAAGAGGAACCATGCCATCGTACATCAGACTAATGAGACACAAAACATATTTTAAGGATCTCCAAACACCCAATGTCTATGTTAAAGATACATAGCGTGTGAGGTACAATGTTTGTGTTCCACGATAGAAATAATTTGCTTATTGTGGCTGGTTAGTAACACTTGAATTTTCGTTATTAGTTTCCCAATTAGTCTAGGTAGTTATCTCTTGTTAATAGATTGTATTCTATTTAGAATTCCTTTACTAAGAAGGAAAGCTTACTTAATTGCTCAAAGAGCAACACAGCACATGAGGCTCCCGCTACTGCAGGGTCTGGATTATATATTATAAACGTTGGGGACTGCTGAGGTACCGATTGCTAGTTTTCTCAGCAGTCACTTCTCCCTCTTCTTCCTCAGCCTCAATCTCTCTCTCCCTTCTCTCCTCTCTCCAGTTACTGGTAACAGATCTTGGGTTTGTTACATGGTATGAGAGTTGTAACCAGTAGCTGCTCTGAGAGTCGTTTCAAGTTCAAATTCTACCGGTGAAACCCTAGTTCATAGAAGAAGAACTAGGGTTTCAATAAAGAATTAAGTATAATATGATGAATCATACCTATATAGTTTCGAAGGTTTGCTGGCAGTGGTGTCTTCTCTTCCACATGGATTGTCTGGTTTCTGGTATCGTCTTTTGGGTTCTGAAAATCTGTTCTACCCACGGCTGCTTCTTGTTGTATTAAGTGGAGATATTTTCTGGCATTGATTTGGTTGAAGTTAGTCACAGTAGTTTCTGGTTTCACTTGCTTCACCATACTCTGTTATTCAGCGGTAGTAATAGCCCTTAGCTGAGTGATCAATCTCCCACATAATCCATCCTATCGGCCTGTTATTTTGGGGGTGAGTCATCCTCCTATAGGCGACTCTACCCTCAAATCCCAGCTACTAAGCCTTCCTTCATCTTGAGAATGAATCCAAGTTTCAGACCTGGTTCTTGAACCACTGCCAGGTCATGTTTCAGCATCTTCCTAGTGAGCTTCAAGCAACTGAATCCAGAGAATAACTGTTGCATACAATAGTGCTGTGGGTTAGGAATTTTCACTTTAAGTTTGAAGTCAGTTGGCCTCCAATCGATTAAGATCGATCACCTGCAAGTTTTCCCTCACCGCTGTCTTCTGTTCTTGTCATAAGGTTGAAGACAACCTTCATTGGTTGATTTCTTATTCCATTATTTGTGATTTCCATAATTAACCCCCCTTGTTTTTAATTCAGAACTCATCCTTATCTTATGATATTTCCAAGCCTGTCCCATTTCTTAAATAGAATCAATCTCAGTCCTAACTACTTTATGCCTTCTAAAAGTGCCCTTTGAAGATTATATTAAGTTACAGTCTTGCCACTCCCCCTCCACGTGGACAAATAATTTCCATAATCAGCATCATTAATAATTCCATAGCCAAGAACATCACAATAATTTCCAATTTCCCCCACACAGTAACAAATCTGAACAAATAATCTCCAACCACCATTTCATGATGGATGAGCATCAAATAAAATGCCCAACCAAGAGCAACCATGACCACTA
Organism: Macadamia integrifolia; assembly: GCF_013358625.1. Taxonomy (NCBI): domain Eukaryota; kingdom Viridiplantae; phylum Streptophyta; class Magnoliopsida; order Proteales; family Proteaceae; genus Macadamia; species Macadamia integrifolia. Next base: position 10,939,484 of record NC_056570.1, read on the forward strand.
TTCTCCAATAATAGCAATTAGATAGAATCTTTAATAGGGTGAATGGTAGGACTGTAATTTCTTTGAAATCCAATTATAACCATAATCCAAAGCCAAAGGGTAAACTTGGAATGGTAAAGAAAATGCGACACACAAGGGATTAGTAATTATTGTCCGGGGGCAAACTAGGAAGGTTGATTAATGGACATGAAAGCATTAAAGAAAGAGAGCAGCAGTATTGGAAATTAAAGAGATAAAATAAGAAAACCAAGTAATGGGAGTAACAGTCTATAACCCAACAGGAGCAATACTAGGAGGGCCTCAGGGGTCAACTATCTAGCTGATCCCTCAATGGCAATGCACCTCGGTTATCCCCCAATTTCATAGCCTCTTTATAAGGAACTTATTTGATGCAGCCAGCCAACCCCAACCACAGATTAGATATCAACAAATCGATTGGATGCAACACAAACCCAGGTCTAAAATATTTTCCTGACAAACCAGGGACAGATAAACTTGCTGGTTTGTATCTTCCAAAAACCTGTGATGGAGAAAGGGAAGGGGCTGCTACCTAGGGAAGAAAGCAGATCGATAGCAGGGAGAACAGAGGTGGGATTGGCAAAGAAGAGGGAGAGTGAACAGTACCGTGAAAGCGTGAATAGAACCATGAACAGAGAAGAAGAAAGAGAACAGAAGAGCAGAGAGTGATAGGGGAAAAGTCAGAGAAAAAGAAAACAGAAGCTTTCTCGGCTACATAGTCTAAATCCAAATTCTATATTCCAGGGAGGGGAGATTACTCCGGAGAACAGAGGTGCAATCTGCAGAGAAGAGTGAGAGTAAACAGTACTGTGAATAGTACCATGGACAGAGAAGAAGTAAGAGAAGTGAAGTGAAGCAGTGGCATTGACGTAGATGGACTGGCACGACCCTCTTTGGAAATCTACACTCAGACAAAAGCGGACGAACCTAGCTTTTTGGTCCAAAAAGCAAAAGAAGCTTTTAAGGAGGATGAATGTAAGTAAGCCAACAAGGTACAGATGGGGTCCCAATAGAAGTCTGAAAAAGCTTAAGAATTTGTGGTTTTTCTTGGGTAACCAACTTGTTTTATAAGATCATGAGCACAAGGAAAACACTAGATGACTATAGAAGATCCACGACAAATAAAAAAAAAGGCGATATTCAAAGTTGCAATAACTATAGAAGCATAAAACTAATGAGTCATACTATGGAATGGGAGAAAGTTATTGAAACTCACATGAGATAAGAAATTATTATTACGGAGAACCAATTTAGTTTTATGCCAGGAAGATCCACGACAAAAGAAATTTACATACTTAAGAGACTCACGGAAAGATTTATAGATTGCAAAAAGGATCTCCATATGGTCTTTATTGACCTAAAAAAATCTTATGACAGAGTCACTAGAGTTAATTCGGCAAGTACTATAGAAGAGAAGTGTTTCAAGTAATATGTAGACATTGTTAATAATATTTATAATAGTGTGGTGACTAGTATAAGAATTGTGGGTGGAAAAAGTAGTGAATTCCCAACTACAATTGGGTTACATTAAGCCCTTATTTGTTTGTGTATTTAACCAGAGACATTCAAGTTTATGGTGTGTAACTATAGTTACACTAGGACAAATAAGAGGTGCAAATTGACGAGGTAGATTGCAAAAATGATCATTAGGTAACTAAGCTCAATCATAAATAAATAAAGATAATAAAGAGGATGATGTTTCATAGAGAATTAAAATAGGATGGATGCAATGGAGAGGCACAGTGTTGTGTGATTGATGAATGCCTTTAAAACTTAAAAGAAAATTTTATAGGACAGTCATACAACCGGCTATTATGTATGGTGCAGAATATTGGGCAGTCAAGAAGTATAGATAAACTCAATGTAGCTAATCTGAGAATGTTGAGATGGATGTGTGGCAAAATTAGAAGGATAAAGTAAAGAATGATCAAATTAGAGCTGATTTGGGAGTAGCTATAATACATGGCAAGCTATGAGGCACGTTCGAAGTTGTTTGAGGCAGCATGTCCATGTTCAATGGCGGTCTAGAGTGATTTGATTCAAGATTGAAGAGCCAAAATAGCCAGGGGCAGACCTAAAATGAATCTGGGAAAATTGGAAATGCGGTGAGAAAAGACATGCATAGCTTGGGCCTTGTATCAAGTATGACTTTGAATATAACTGATTGGAGGGTAATGATTCATGTAGCCGACCCATTTAATAGGGATAAGGCTGAGTCGTTGTTGTATTTTGGAAAGTCTTGGCTATGTAAGAGTTGCTAATTTCCTTGTTAGAGTTTATTTTAGTTTCCTAGTCAAGTAGATTTACATATTTGAGTTGAAATTCTTTCTTATTTATACTGCGTACCAAACTCTAGTGAGATTAGATTTTGGAATGGAAAGAGGAACTGAGTCACCTCATGGCTTTCCACCAGGGTGGTCGATCGTTTCCCCTCTTCTTCCTTGACTCTTCTCTTCTCTTTCCTCTAGTCCAAGGTATGAGCTTCTCCCCCACTCTGATTCTTCCTTACCTTTCCTTGGTCTACTTCCTTATTCTATTTCATCCGTTATTTTCCTTTCTTTCTTCTGAATTTCCTTTTGTCCCTCACATACTAAGCTTACCATGTCCATAAAGTAAATACCAGTACCTAACATCTGATTGAGTTTGTTGGAAATCCAATTAGAGAACCCAGGAAAACCCCAATATTCCAGGGGTTGAGTCGCATCTCTGGTGCAATTCAAACCCTAGAATCTCAAGCCCTAATATCCCCTGTTGTGAGGATCAAACCAACAGAAGGATCGGTTTCTCTGTTTACCGCCAGGCATGGTTGCATACCTTAAATCTTCCCTAAATGCTTGGGTCTGTTAATACCTGATTGATAGAGGACTTAGTTGTGATTCAAAATCCAAAGTCTCAGCTCACTTGAAGTTCTTGTAAAGGAGATCTCCTCTTCAAAGCTCACCTCCCTGTTACTGATTTTGCTTCAATCGCAAGGTGGAAAACGACATTTCAACCAAGAAATAACATAATCCTCATTTTGTTCCTTCTGAAAATACACCCTTATTCTCTCCTTATTTAGTCATATCCTTCCTTTATGTTGCTTACCAGAATTACCCCATATTACAACATTTGTGTCCTGTTAAGTCCACACTCCATTTCTCTTTCTTTGCTGGTTTTGAACTTCAGTACATTTACAATTTTTCCACCCAACTAAAACAACAAACTCAACCTAATCCCAACTTGATGGGGATGGCTACATAGATCCATGCAAAAACAAAATAGGAGATATGAAAGTTTTGTCACCCAACTAATAAATATAAACATTCATTAGTCCTGTCAGCTCATAGTGATCCCAAAGTAGGGTTTTGAAACCCAGGATCGCTTCAACAAGAGAAGGGAGGGATCTGGAAGAAGTGAGAAAAAGAAAGAAACAAGAAACTTCCTTGGCCAATTCCAAATCTGAATCCATTCCATATATTTAAGGAAGGACTGATTACATAAATTTAAAAAAACTAGAAGTGATAAACAAAAAATAGAATCTTCCTAATATATAGTTTCCTAAAATAAGCAAATTAACTTGGAAGATACAATTAGGACTTTTAACTTGCTAAAACAGAAACCAAATCTAATAGGCCTCTACTCAAGACAAAACTAACAGCTGGAATGGGAAACATAAGGTCCCTATAACAACTATAATTATAGATAAATCCTAACTGATATCTGATGGAACCCACCACTAACTAAAATATTATTTTAGTACACCCCTTTAGATCTCACTTTTGGGTCTTATCAGCCCAAAAACAAATAAACCCAAAGAATTAAAAGCCCATACCTAATAGACATTAAAATATGACAAATATTTGGACCAGTCCTCTATGAGGCCCAATCAAATTTGGGGTTCATCTAATGTCTGAACCTTGATTCCCTTTATCATTTCCGATGCAACAATAATCATGACAAGTGGCATATCGAGTCAAAACTGGTAGCGTTCTCTACTGAATCACATTAGTTCAGAATTCCACACCATTGGTTCTCATAATGAACAGACGAATCACAACATTAATACAAAAAAAAAAGAGTTAAAAGCAAGTCACTTATGATCTCCAGAAAAAACGCTTAAATGTTGCATGCTTCAACAAGACAATCTTTGATCCGTATCTCCTCTTGAGACCATCAATCATAAATATGTACGAAACACTGAAATGGAAATTTTTTTACATAATTAACACCCCTCATACGTACCTCATACATTGCTTCCATATTAAGCATCAGGTGATAAAAGCATGTATTAGGATGAAAAGCACATTATAGGGTAGTTCCATATAAGGGTGTCAATTGGATCGGTTCCAGTTTTTCGGTTCAGTTCGGTTCAAAGGGATGACAGTATGAACCATCACCGAACTAAAAACCCGAGTTAGTTCAAACCTATGGTACTCTAACCGAATCGATCGGTTTCGGTTTGGATTTGGTTTGTATTTGGTTCCAAATCCTGGTTGCCATGGTTTGTCCAAAGGATGCAAAAATGCTTCGCCTTCCTCTGTCTTGGATGAACACATCCCAATTCCCGAAATCTAATAATTGTTCCCTTGTCTTTTGATTTATTTTTCCTTCGAATTTATATTATTAAAATAATATAAATGTCAAACTTCCGTAGTGGGCATAATTACTCCTCTCCACTAATACTTTAATATAATAAATGAAGAAAGAAGTAAGATGGGAAGAGACAACCGTATTAGATAATGGGTCCTTAAATGACAGTTTTGAGTTTAATGAGTATTCAGTTCGGTTTCAGTTTGAACCGACGGCTCTTATAGACTGAAACCGGAACCAAACCAAACCAATGTGAATACTCTGATATTCAAACTGATTTTGAACCAAATTTATTCGGTTCGGTTCGTTCTGCTTAAATTGGCTCGGTTTTGGATTCAGTATTTGGTTTGGGTTACAAATTGACACCCTTAGTTCCATACAGACACAGATGGCCATTTACTTTATGTATATCCAGTACATGTAAATGCATGCATCCCTGTGTTAGTGGTCCAAAGAAATCATACCAACTGAGATTGCTGCATGACAGGCTGTCCACCAGGTGCATCTACATCGCTGCAATGAAAATAAGGCAGTCATTGATGGGTACAAATGAAAAGATGAACAAAAATGTGACTGAAAAAGAAGAGAAGCTCGAAAACCCTTACTTCATGTAATTCTGAAAATACAGATCTTCACGCACTTTTGCAGTCACTTCCATCAAAAGTTCTGGGTGTTTCAGTTTCAGATGCTTATGCACAAACTCTGCAGCATGGAAAAGCTTTGTGCAACCTTTTGCGCCGCAGCCATACTTCCACCCATACTTCTCATCCCTTATTTTCCTTACATATGGATCGAAAGCTTCCACAGCAGCTGCATCTATCTTCTCCTTGGCTGTCATTATTTCCAGTGGATCCTGACCCTGCAACCTTCCTTGCCAAAATGAGTCAAGTTTATTCTCCCACTCAGCCCCAGTGGCACTTGTTTCATCCTGGCTCTTGCCTTCAGCTCTCACATGCCGAAGACCTTTAGCTTCATTTGTCTCAGTCATGCCATAGTAATCCAAACCATGAATACGCCAGAGATAAGTAAGGAGTGTATCCAAAAGCTCAATCCCCTCAAGGCCCTTGACAGAAGTTAAACCCCTAATAATTATAATTGGGCCCATAGATCCACCATGAGATTTTTCCCCGTCCATCTTGTCATTGTCAGCTGTGCATAAAATATTTTCCTCAATCCCTTTTTCTCTGTCAAGTTTACGTACAAGAGCCAATCCCTGTTCAATATCAGCTTGAATTCGTCTAGGTTCAGAGCTTACTGGGTGAGCTTTTGGAGCAGCTAAAAGATCATTTTCTTTAGCTGGCCCCCTGCCATGTCGTCTTCGTTTGCCACCAGCATCTGCTTCATCCTCAGAGTTAGGATCACTTGCTTGTCCTGATTTATTGGATGATGCAACATTGATAACTGGACCTCTGCATCATAAACTGGAACTTGTTAAAGGTATGTGCCTTGCATGTGAGTTACCTGTTCAATATCAGCTTGAATGCATAACTATGATTTTGAAAGTGGATATGATAGGAATTATATTTAAAAGGGTATTATTGATATAAGATTCAAAAATGTGACACATAATTGTTAGGATCCTACATAAGCATGTGTCATTTTAGGTTGGGCAGGGTAGAAAAGCAACAAAAAAAAAATGAAGCAACATAGAACCAGGCAAATTCATTCTTAAAATAATAATGGTATCGACAATAGAGTTGGTTGGCTCTAAGGCCCCAGATGGATGCATGGATATGAAAATCAAGGAAAACTTACAGGTCCAATGTTCCACTCTGCAAATCTAACAAGAAGTCCTTCATGATTCTCCGAGCATTTTCATTCCTCCTAGAAAGATGTAGCAGAGGGACAAAGAAAATTAATTACACAAGACAGCACATCATCCAGAACTAAGCATTTCTTCAACCGATAAACACAGCCATATAACCAGCAACAATTGGAATGGCATGTCAAATGAAATTCATCCAGGCTTACTATTCTTTCCAATGTATAGGCACACCTTTCTATGACTGATATTAAATTTGTTGGATGGTACTTGTCTCTCAGCCTACACCACATGAAAGAGAGAGAGAGAGAGAGAGAGAGAAAGAGAGATCAAAAAAAGAGAAAAAGAAAAGTACACAAGAAAATATCAAAAGTATCAAATAATGAAATAGCAAATGTACCAATCCTCATCCTTATGAGCATCAAAGTAAGCACGTTTTTGGGTTGAAATATACTCCGATTTGTACTCTTGATACCTAAATCATTAAAGGAATATGTAACTCCATGCTGACAGTCCATAAGCTATTGAGAAAAAAAATGTTGTTGAATTAAGATACAGAATCCGGCAACCAACTACTACTAATCAATACCCACAGCATTTAAGAAATTCCCATTACATACCGGCGCTCAGCTTCAGCTGGAAGTATATCATCTTCAAGCTCTTGAATGAATTGTTTATATGACATCAAGCCTTCCCTGGCACAGTTTACTCACTGGGTCATATTGTTAAATCAATATGACTAAGATAAACGTCTCGGAATATTTGGGAAAAGAAGAAATGAAAAAGGGAAGATAAAATAAAAGTAAGAATAACGCATCAATAGTCTAAAGTGATTACTTAATATCAAAATAGATGAATACTAGGTAAGCTACAGAGAATAGAAATTTCTTGACCAACCAATAATGTGATCATTCTTTTGAATTATTTTTCTTCAAACTCCAGCCCCCCTCACCCTTATTTCTGAGCATAAGCAAATGTTTTATTTGAAAAAATGCATCCAAGAAATGCCTAAAATGTGAATATATTTGTAGGCAAGAGTGCCCACTGACAATTACAGTAGGTCCAACGATGGATGTATGCATCACCATAGAGATTTTCACAGTATGTCACTGAAAGAGGGACATTTGAGCAACTCTATGATTTGAAAACCTGTCACTGGTGCACATACTTGCCCACAAGATCATAATGCAGAATTTTGTAATGGGCTAGTCTACCTCCTGAGGGTTTAGGGTTTAGAAAACCTCAATAAAAGCCAGAATCACAGGATGGTTGGAACCCAAACCAGATTAGAGAAACTTCAGTAACAAAGGAAAGACAGTTCAGATGAGAACAAAAGTCTGATCAAATGGTGTACTCAGCAGAGACAGTAATCCAATGGTGGGATGTCAAGACATAATTGGGTTCTACTAAATTTCCGGAAAGGTTCGTACTTAATCAAATAACAATCTGAATCGATGAATAAACAGTGATATGGAACTATAAACAATAGAGAACAGGTTTAACAAATCAGAACCAAATAGGGTTTGAAGAAGTGGACTTAAAACTAGGATTCTTGAATTCGATCAGAACTCGAGTTTTGAAAACAGTGTTTGCATGCGTCGTTCCTAAGTTTTTTACCAGACTCCCAGATAAAAGAAAGATAGAAGTAAAATTATTTACCTGTGTTAAAACTGAAATCAGATAGCACTCGGATTCAGAAAACTGAAGTTTCTAAGAAAGTAGACTAGTAGGAATGCTGATATCGATGGGCAAGTTCTGATTTTCAAAACAGATATGAAAAATAAAATAATTAAAAACCGGAACAGAAACTGAAGATAAATAACAGCAGGCATAACTGAATAACTGATGACTGATAAATCGGAAACTAAAGAGAAGAAATAAACCATGCACAGGAATAGAAAGTTCAAGATTGATGGGGGGAGAGAGAGATAGAAGAAGATATAATCAGTAGTACCACACTCCCACCTCATTTGCATGCTGAATCGACAGCAGAGAGCATGCTACTGATTTCCATAGAATCCACTCCAGAATCCACCAGAGCTGGTCGGAAATCCAAAGAACCAAGATGCAGCCAAAAAGCCTTTCTTCATCAATCAAATTTGTGGATAGAGCATAGGCCTTACATATGTTAAAATAACACACTCAAAACAGGACTCAAACTAAGCCTAAAAACCTCCAGTCAAGAGTTTGTTATGGAGGTAATCTTAACTGACTAAAATTCTACATATTTGAGAGAAAATAAAAACAACTGTAACAAGGCTAAACTCAGAGACCAATTCCAGCCTCACTAAGCACTTTAATAACAATTAAAATAAGAAAACTAAAGCAGGGCATAAATACTAAAAATTAACAGCAACCTCAGCTATAATGACAGATTATTGACAGTTATGCTGTCTGTGACGGCTATAATGTTGCAAAGCCAGGTTCTTCTTCTTTTTCTGCACTTCTGAACTGCATCAATTTGTCTCCAGACTGGTGGTAGACACAAAATTTCTAGGACACAATCACTGGTAGGGTTGCTCCATTGCGACTAAGTGGTCGCTGAGGAAACAGCCTCTCCGCAAAGTGGGGGTAAGACTGCGTACATTATTACCCTCCCTAGACCTCACAGTAGTGGAAGGTACTGGGGGTAGGGCTCCCACTGCCCCTCAGCATTGACGCCTGCCACTATGCCTTCCTCTGCTGATTCCACACCAGCTCCCTTGAGCCCTCTCTTTGGCCCCGTTCCTCCGCCCACTGCAGATATTCTTATTGAAGAAACCAGCCCCCCCAAAAGAAAGATGCCCCCCAAAGGCATCCGGCCTGCCCAGGTTTGCAAGCATTGCATTCGGGCCTCTACATCAGGTCAGCCTCCAATGTTTGCCTCAACCCAGCCATCCCCCATCAAAGAATACAAGTGACGTAAGGGAAACTCCTCTTCCTCCTCTGCTGGTCATCAGCGAACCTATTATAGCTCCTCTAAGCTTTTGCACCCAACCCACAATCCTTCCTTATGACCCTTTGGACCATCTGGAATGTCTGAGGCCTCAACTCCCCGAATAAGCATGCCTCCGTAGATCCCGAATCAGATCTTTTGGATCCCTTCTTTGCTGCCTACTTGAGACTAGAATCCTTGAGGCAAATGCTCCTCACATTGTAGCCTCCATAGCTCCATCCTGGTCCTTTCTTGCCAAATATTCTGACTGTCCCAATGGTCAGATTAGGATTCCGTGAAATCCCCTTTTTCTCTGCATCATATCCCTTACCACCTCTTCCCAATCCATTCATCTCTCCATTTCTGATCTCTCTGGGTCCAACTGTTGTCTCCTCACTATTGTTTATGCTCACAATCGGGCTTCCGAAAGGCTCTCCCTTTTGACTAGCTTTCGATCTATATCCTCCTCTGCTGAGTCCACCCCATGGGGGATAGCTGGCAACTTTAATGTTGTCAGATTTGGCCACGACAAACAGGGAGCGGGTCCCATTGACCACACTTCCGTGGAGGCTTTCAACAATTGTCTGGAAGACATTGGTATGTTTGACCTCCACTGGTCTGGTGCTAAGCTTTTTTGGCAAAGCCGTAGAAGTGGGGTTGATAGGGTAGCTTGTAAGATTGACAGAGCGCTTGTTAATGAAGTGTAGCTCTCTTCTTTACCCTCATCCCATGCCACATTTGGTCCTCTTCCATCTCTGATCATTGTCCCATATCCCTCCATGCTTATCCTTCTTCCTCCTTTGGTCCAAAGCCCTTCAAATTCTTCGATATGTGGACCCTCCATCTTGATTTCTCCTCTCTGATTTTTTATGCTTGGAGTCTCCCTGTCCATACCTTCTCCTCTCCTCTCATTTCCTTCTCCAGGAAGCTCAAGAACGTCAAAGCTACCCTCAAGATATGGAATTCTAGGTGCCAACATCTCTGACAAAGCCTCCTCCTGCAAAGACAGACTTGAGGCTATCCAAGCCAGACTCCTTTTGGATCTCCATAACTCTGATTTGGCTGAGGAGGAAAGATTTGTCTCTTTTGAGCTTCCTCGCTCCTGTCCCAAGAAGAGAGCTTCCTCAAGCAAAAATCCCACATCAAATGGTTAGAGTTTGGAGACTATAACTTTGCTTTCTTTCACCGCAACATCAAAGGTCGGAATAATGCTAACTCCATCCCCATTCTCATCCCCAGAGATGGAACTACTCTTCAAAGAGTCCTACTGACATCAAAGCTGAAGTTGCATCCTGCTTCTCTAATCTCTTCAACGCCCCATCCCCTTCCTCCGATCCTCCCCTCCCCCCCCCCCCCCGGATCAATAAACTCATTTCTAATCACCTTCTCCCTTCTCTTTAAGCCATCCCCTATAATGAGGAAATCACCTCTACCATCCTCTCCCACAAATCCAGTAAAGCTCCTAGGCCGGATGGTTTCAGCATGAGCTTCTTCTCCTCCTGTTGGGACATCATCAAGCAAGATCTTATTTGAGCTCTTAAAAGCTTCTTCTTTGATCCCAATCAAATTATGGTGTAAAACAAACCTTCCTCTGCCTCTCCCCAAATCTGATGGAGCCTCTTCCATACTGGATTTCAAACCCATCTCTCTTTGTAACCCGATCAACAAATTCAATGCCAAAATTCTGGCCAACCGCATCCAAAGAGTCATTGCCTCCTTGGTCAGCCAAAACAAATCTGCCTTCATCTCTGGTAGGAGTATAGCCAATAACATCATCCTGTGCCACGAGATTGTTCGGGGCTTTGAGTGGAAATCCCATGGATCGATGGACCTTTTTAAGATCGATCTTCATAGAGCTTTCTTCTCGATTCGTTGGGACTTCATCTCAAAGGTCCTTCTCCAAATGTCCTCCCCCCCCCCCCCCCCCCCACTTTGTCTATCCTGGTGAATGGTAGCCCCGCTGGCTTCTTCCATTCCTCTATTGGAATTCGCCAAAGATGTCCTCTCCCCCCCTTTCCTCTTCTCCCTTGGCCTTGAGGTTCTTTCTAGATACATCCAACCTTCCTCCAACCTCCACCTCATCTCCCCCATCCCAAAATGCAAGACTCTCTCCCTTCGCCGATGACCTAATGATATTCTATAAAGCTTATCATCCCTCCATTTCTTCCATTATGTCTTCCCTACACCTTTTTGAAAGCCTCTCGGGTCTTCGCCTTAACCCTCTCAAATCTCGCATCTTCATTTCTGGGATTTCTAAAGTTGCTTTTGCCCATCTCCTTGAGATTACTGGTTTCTATCTTGGCTCTCCCAGTCAAGTATCATGGGCTTCCCCTCATCCCAGCTAGGCTTTCGGCCCATCACTACACTCCCATCCTTGATCTCCTAAGGAAGAGGTTGTAGTTGTGGAAGAGCAAGCTTCTCTCTTATACTGAGAGGTTTGAGCTTTCCAGATTGGTTCTCTAATCCATGTACCTCTATTGGTGTGGTATCTTTGTTCTTCCCCCTCCCACCATTAAAGCCATTAAGTCTCTCATCTGTTCCTTTCTTTGGAAAGGCTTTGACTCCAGCAAGTTCCTCCACCCCACTTATTAAAGCAATGTCTATCTCCCCAAATCTGAAGGTGGCCTAGGTCTTATGCGCATAAAAAATCTCAACTCCATGGGCATTCACAGGCTCATTTGGAGGGTGGTGACCACACAAAATAGCATCTGGGTTTATTCCCATCTTCTGTAGCACAACTCCCTTTGGACCACTTCCCCTGGTCCGGATGCTACTTGGGTCTGGCGTGATATCCTTGGCTAAAGACCCTTGGCCATGGATGCCATTTCATATTCCATTGGTAATGGTGCCTCTACGTCCCTCTGGCTTGACCCTTGGCACCCGTCGGGTGTGATTCTTCTTGCAGTAAGCCCTAGGACTATCTATTCCCTGGGCCTTGATCTATCTGCTAGACTCTTCCATCATCCTTAATGATCTCTAGGCCCCCCTACATCCCCTCCCCCTCTAAATGCCATTTAAGCTCCCCCTTCCCCCCCGGGATCGAGGCAGAGAAAAATTCCATCCTCTGGAAGCCCTCCCCTTCCAACTTGTACAGCTCTTCCTCTGCCTGGAACTTCGTAAGACCTTCTACCCCTCGCTCCCAAGCAGAATCTCCTATGGTTCAAAGGTCACATTCCCCATCACTGTTTCACCACCTGGCGGGCCTTCTCCAACTGCCTTCCCACACAATCCTACCTCATTTACCACCGCATACAAGTCCCTCCTGCTTATGACACCCAAAAATACAGAAAGGTACCAGGCCCGCTTAAGAGATCAGTGAGGAGTCCCCACAAAGAATACGGTAAGTACCAGGGGGTTTGGGAGATCGGTGAGGGTGTGCAAACTTTAGTTCCACATCACCTTGGGGGAGGTTATTGAGCTATTAATAACCTCTAGCCACCTCAACATGACACAACATGTTTAAAGCCTTGAGACCCATGGGCCAAAGAGAACAATATTATGCCAAAGTTATTAAGCTGGGGGTGTAATAGATGGCATCAAAACGGACCTCGACAATGTGTGGGGCCACAACGGGGACACTGTGCCCAAAGGCGGAAAGAAAGTGACCCAAGAATACGGCAAGGTACTAGACCCGCCTGGGAGATTGTTGAGGTGTTCCCGCCAAGAATATGGCAAGTACCAAAGGGTTTGGGAGATTGGTGAGGGTGTGCGAACTTTAGTCCCAATCCCCTAGGAGGAGGTTGTTGGTTTAGCTAATAACTTCTAGCCTCCTTAACATGGCGCAATGCATTTTAAAATCTTGAGGCCAAAGAAGACAATACTGTGCCAAGTTTATTGGGGCCGAGGCATTACACTACGTGTTGTCTGTAATTCTGTATTGGAATGGAAACGAAGATGTTGACCATTTGTTCTTCTCCTATCCCTTCTCCTCCACCATCTGGAATAAGGTTGTTCTCAGTTGTTGTTGGCCTTCTAGGAGAGTTCTCCCTTTCTGTAAGGAATGGATTTGGGTTGACATGAAATTTCAGGGCTCCATCATCTGTGACATTGCTGGGAAACTTGCTTTTTGTGCTACCAGTAACCATCTCTAGATGGAGCAGAATCTTCGTAGATGGACTTCCAACTCTCGCTCTTATGACATAATTTGGAAGGCCATCTACTACGATATCAGCACCAAGCTTGCCAACCTTCCCCACAGCACAGTCAGAGATTCCCTAAGGAGCAGGCTCACGGTTGTCTTCTGGGGCCTCATCTCTATCTTATCTACTGCTCCCTCCCCACCCCCACCCCCACCCCCCTGATGGATTGTATCCCCTTGTAGTGCCCCACTGTTGTATGAACTATACCCTTTTGTTTCCCTTCTTATAAGGCTCCCCCCTCCTCTCCTCTTCCCTCCCAGTTGTATATTCTTCTCCTTTAATATATTTTATTCATCCAAAAAAAAAAAAAGAAAATCCAGGTGCCCAAAGGCTCCAAAAAGCATGCACATGATTGAAGCAAGGCATTTTTATCCCATGCTTCACCCTTTTTCTGACCTTTTCCCAGTTGGTCTGGTCTAACACTTTAACACTTGCTTGGGGCATCCCAGATCACAAGTTTTGAAGATAGTGCATCAAACTTGAAATCAGAGATTTCTTTGAGAAATTATTCCTCTACATAAATTGAATTGCCTCAAATACTGTCAAGATGTAAGTTTGTGCTCAAGTTTCATAAACTGAATAACCAATTGTCTCCCTTTTCAAGTGCATAACTGATTAACCTTGCCTTTCCTCAGCTCAATGCCCACTTACCTAATACTACTAGACCGTCTTCCAATCAGCAGTTGTGCACCCATCAGAACCTTCATAGCCCCTGCCTATAAACTGAATTACAATTTAGGCTATCTTCAGTTTCATTTTTATTTTTTATCTTTACTAACAAAAACGATTTTGTTTGCATTTGGAATCATTTATGGAGCTTGTTCCTATTTTTTTTTTTTTTTTTTTAATTTGAAAAACCATAAAAACCACAAATAGGTCCTGACCTATATATATAATTGGGCCAAAAATCAGTTTTGGTCATTTATGTGGAGACTTTAATGAGTACGTGCTCATAAGTTTCAAAATTGGAGGGTAATAACGTCATTTCCTCTTTTAATTAGAAAGATATGTATCGACCTTCTTCTTCTTCCTCCTGCAACCCCAACCACCTCTTCCCCACAATGTGGGAATGCATATTTACCCACAAGTGAATCACTAGTTAACAACAATGTAGCACCGAAATTCTGAGTAGGCCGATCTTTGGTTTGTTGATATGAGTATATGACTGCAATGTCATGACTTTGATAAATGTGTCTACAATGTTCATTCGTTCTTACCTAGTTAGGCTGCTAATTTAATCCATTCACTGTTATTCTTAACATTCCACGATTTAGAGTTCGGAATCGATTGCTGGAAGGTACGACATCAGTTCTCTGGTCTGCACAGGCCCCTCCTGTGCCCCTTGCTGATACTACCATGGATGGTCTTGCTGGTCTTCCAGCCATCTACGACCCTCCTGCCCTGCTGCCCATCACCGCCCCCCTGGGCTCTGCCCCCGTCTCGCACCTTGCAGACATTCAGCCTGATCCCCCTACCTTGGAAGGTAAGACATCGACTCTCCGGTCAGCACAGGCCACTCCTGTGCACCCTGATGCTGCCTCAGGCCCCCTGCCTGACCCCCATACCTCTGGCTCCCAGCCAGAGCCCTGCATCTCCATCAATTGCTCCTGCCCTCTTCAATCATCGACCTTGGAAGACCTGCTCCCCAAGTCTTCCCCGCCAGGCCTGCTCCCCAAGTCTGGTCATCGGAGCAAGACCCCTCCTGAAGTTGCTGTTTCCACCCGCAAGAAGGCTAAGTCAACCCGCTATAGATCCATTATCTCTTCCAAAGGGTAAGGCTGCTCCTCTTCCATACCTGCTGCTCCCTCCCCTTTCCCTCTCAAAGAATACCACCCGAAGGTCTAAGCCTAATCCTAACCCACGCCTCTCAAAGGCCTCCCATTGTTCTCTCGAGCATTTGATGCCCCCCCTTCCTTTCCAAATGACCTGGACCATCTGGAACGTTCGAGATTTAAATTCATCGTCCAAGCATGCCAAACTCGAGTCCTTGAGCCTAATGCCACCCGCATTGTTGCTTCCATTGCCCCTTCTTGGTCCTTCCTTGCCAATTACAGCCATTCCCCTAATGGTCGTATTTGGATCCTTTGGAACCCTCTCCTCCTCCATGTCTCTATCTCCTCTTCCTCCCCCTTAGGTCATTAGTTTCTCCCCCTGCTAGCTCTCCCACCTGTTTCCTCTTTATCATTTATGCCCTTAACTGTGCCCATTATAGAATTTCCCTTTGGTCCGATCTCCGTTCTTTCGCCTCTACTTCTGGCTCCCGTCCCTGGAGCCTCGCGGGAGATTTCAATGTCATCAGATTTTCCCATGAAAAGCTAGGTGGAGACCTGATAGACCTTCCCTCAGTCGATTCCCTTAATGATTGCATTGATGACATTGGCATGAACGACCTTAGATGGTCAGGCTCCAAATTCACTTGGACCAATCGACGATCAGGTCAGGCGCGCATTGCTTGCAAATTAGATAAAGTTCTTATAAATGAAGCCTGGCTTCACTCCTTCCTTCCTCTCATTCCAGTTTTGATCTCCCTGGCATCTCTGATCACTCCTCCATCTCCCTCTTTGCTCATCCCCACATCTCCTTCGGCCCCAAGCCCTTCAAATTCTTCAACATGTGGTCTGTCCACCAGAATTTCATCCCTATTGTCCTTGCTGCCGAAAATCTCCCTGTCCTTGCCCCCCCATTTCCCCTTCTTGTTTTTTCCAAGAAGCTTAGAAATGTCGAATCCCCTCTGAAGAGCTAGAATGCTCTTGAATTTGGCAATATCTCTTCTAATGTCTCCTCCTGCAAGGACAAGCTGAATCTCATCCAATATAGGCTTCATCTTGACCCGCTTAATTCCTCCCTAGCGGAAGAAGAGAAGTGTCTCTCCACTGACCTCTCCTCCCTCCTTGCCCAAGAGAAAAGCTTCCTTCGTCAGAAACCAAGAATCAAATGGCTCAAGCTTGGGGACTCCAATTCCGCCTTCTTTCATAGATCCCTCAAAGCCCGACCCAACCTTAAGTCCAGCTCGAGTTAATTTCCAGCAATGGGACCCCCCCTTCTCAAGCCGAAGGACATCAAATCAGAAGTCGCTTCCTTCTTCTGTAACTTATTCTGCCCTTCCCCCCTCTCCCCTCCCCCATCCCCCATAACATCATTAATAAATTCATTCCTACCCACCTCCTACCCTCTCCTTGACATCCCCTCTGATGATGAGATCCTCGCAGCTATCCTCTCCCATAAATCCAACAAGGCCCCCGGGCCTGATGGATTCAGTATGGGATTCCTGTCCTCCTATTGTCATATCATTAGAGAGGACCTTATCCATGCCATTCGGAGTTTCTTCCTTTCCCCCTCTCAGATCAAACGTGTTGACCACACTTTCCTCTGCCTCATCCCCAAAAAAGACGGAGTTGACTCTATGATTGACTTCATGCCTATATACCTTTGCAACCTCTTGTACAAATTCATTGCTAAAATTTTAGCTAATCGGATTCAGCTAGTCATTGATTATCTAGCTAGCCCAACCAATTTGCTTTCATCGTCGGGAGAAGTATTGTGGACAACATCATTCTCTACCATGAAGTTGTCAGAGGATTTGATCGCAAGTACCACTGCCCCGTCGTTCTCCTCAAGATTGACATCTATAAGGCTTTTGACTCCATCCGGTGGGACTTCGTATCCAAAGTCTTGTTTTAAATGTCCTTCCCTCCTTCCTTCGTCCATTGGATTCAATCTTGTATCACCTCCCCCTCCATCTCTTTGAGCCTCTCTCAAGCCTCTGCATTAACCTCCTTAAATCTAGCCTCTTCCTCTCTGGCATCTCAACCTCTTGCCAACCTAGGCTCTTTGATCTCACTGGCTTCTCTCTCGGTTCCCTTCCTGTCAAATACCTTAGTCTACCCCTCATCTCTTCTTGACTTTTTGCCCACCACTACTCCCCTATCCTGAATCAGTTGAGAAAAAGGCTTCAACGTTGGAAGGTCAAACTCCTTTCCTATGTTGGTCACCTAGTTCTCATCAAATATGTGATCCAATCTATATATCTCTGCTGGTCTGGCGTCTTTGACCTCCCATCTACTACCTCCAAATCTATCGACACCCTTCTTTGCTCCTTGCTCTAGAAAGGTGTTGACTCCTCTAAATTCCTTTGTCCTCTCAGTTGGGATCAAGTTTGTCTCCCCAAAGCAAAAGGAGGCCTTGGCCTATGCTAGATCAAAGATGTGAACTCCGTCGACATCTTGAAACTCATTTGGAAGATTGCCTCCAAGCATCACAACATTTGGATCGCTTGGGTCTATTCCTACCTCCTCAAGAAGGATCCTTATAGGCTGCCCCCACTCCCCCAAATGCCTCATGGATCTGGCGTTCTATTCTCAAATCCAGATCTGTCGCTCACCCTGCCATCTCTTGCTCCATTGGTAATGGGCTCTCCACTTCCCTCTAGTTGGATCCCTGGCACCCCTCCAATATCTCTCTCATTAACCTCTCCCAAGACCATTTATTCCTCCAACCTCCCCAAATCTGCTCCTGTGGCCTCCATCATCTCCTTAGGAGATTGGTCCCCCCTCGCCAATCTCTGGTCCTCTCCCCCCCCCCAAACCATTCCTGAGAGCCACCGTGGAAGAGAGGACAAGATCATTTGGCTGCCCCCAGTCACTAGCCTATTCACTTCTACCTCTGCTTAGAACCACATTTGCACCCCAAGTCCCCTCATTCGCTAGAGCAACATTATCTAGTACAAAGGCCACATCCCCTGCCACAATTTCACTGCCTGGCGAGCCTTATCCAACTGCCTCCCTACGCAATCTTTCCTCATCTCTCGTCATATTCCAGCTCCCCCTCATATTGTCTCTATTGGAATGGCATTGAAGACACTGACCATCTTCTTTTCTCCTGCCCCTTCTCCCATTCTGTTTGGAGAAAGATTCTCACATTCATCTGCCCTCCCGTAAAAGTATCCTTCCCCTGAGTAGAGAATGGATCTGGGTTGACATGATGTACCGCGGTTCCTCCATTTGTGACACGATTGGAAAGATCACCTTTCACACTATCATTTCCCACCTCTAAATGGAGAGAAATCTTCGAACATGGACTCCAAAATCTAGATCCTTCGATAAGATTTGGAATGCCATCTTTTTTTATGTGAACTCCAAGATTGGCTGCCTCCATCAGCAATCAGTTCTTGACATCCCAAGGAACAAGCTCATTATTGTCTCCTAGGGTCTCCCTATGTCCATCTTATCCCCCCCTTGATTCCCTAGTGTTGTTCCCCTGCCCCTATTATTGTCACCCTTTCCTTGATATGGGATCTTGTTTGTTCCCCCCTATGTTTGGCCTCCGCTTCTTCTGGCGATAACCTTGGCTTCCCCCCCCCCTTCCCCCTTTTCCTCCTTTGTATATTCTTCTCCTCCATGGTAATGAATTTATTTATACATCCAAAAAAAAAGCCAAAACTGTTTTAAAAATGTAAAAGCTAAAATATATAATGTATTTTTAATTTTTTGAGATCCTTTTCCATTGGATATTACTTTCAAATTTCAAAGTCATTGTTCAACCAAATCACAAACTTCAGTCAGGTTCCCATGTGGACCTGTGGGTAAGGGTAAGTTACCATATGGAAATATCCT
Organism: Macadamia integrifolia; assembly: GCF_013358625.1. Lineage (NCBI taxonomy): Eukaryota > Viridiplantae > Streptophyta > Magnoliopsida > Proteales > Proteaceae > Macadamia > Macadamia integrifolia. The sequence goes on from NC_056570.1 coordinate 10,958,498, forward strand.
GACCACTTGAGCACCTCATGCCTTACCTCAACTTCCACATAAAAATAAATCTCTTAAGTATGAATTACAACAATATAATTTATGAAATATTCCCACAAAAATTTAGATATCTTTTTTTTTCTTTTTCTTTTTTTTGGTGGGGGGGAGGGGGTTAGGAGGAGGAGAGGAGGGGTTAAGAGGAAAAGATCAAACTGATATAAACTTTACGCTTACAAAAGCTAGTAACCATAAGCAATGTTTGAAGATCGAGCAAAATCCACAGAAATTAGAGAAACATTTCTCTTTCCATGGATGGGATTCAAAATCTGCCAATATTGGTGAAATTGCTGAAATTTAAGCAAAATCTGTCAAAATATTTCTGTTTCCGCATGCTTCAAAATCACCCCACCAGTTGAATTCAAACATTGACTGTAATCATATTATCCTGCTGAACTGAATAGCATATCATAAAATCCAAACCTTTGTATACTCCCTGAGTTTGAAGCATCAGCATAACCACCACGACCAGAATCCCAATCTGGGCACAAAAAAAAAAAAAAAAAAAAAAAAAAAATTTGAAATAAATTCCCAATTAAGACAACAAGAGCATAAGGTTAAAAAATAGCCAGAACTCAACCTGCGTTTGCAGAACCAGTAAAATAAATTGAATTTAAATGTAAATAAATAAGCCAAAAGGGAGGTCATTAGATATTTAAGGTTAGACCAATGGCGAGATATATAACATGCCAATGTCATCACCCAGCTAGGCAATAATTACATGTAAAGCCTCAATGCCTTATAGTTCTGAACAACCAATGCTGCGTGGTGATTTGAGTCCTCAAAAAATCTTATCCAATATTTACCCAAGAATAGAAACAAGCAATGAGAAATTAGGAGCGAGAGGGAGGAAGGGAGGGAGGGGAGATGTTTAAGTTCAGAAAATGATCAAAGTGAAAAATAGGATCCACAGTAAAATTAAGTTTAGGTTTATAAAATGATATAAGTAAAAAATAGGTTTCACAGTAAAATTAAGTTTAGGGTCCAGAGGGGATGATGCTTGTAATGCCCCAAAGTTTGGAACCTTAGGGTATATATTGTTCTTTTATGTTTTCCTTAGCCCCTTTAAATATTTGTTTTGTGGCTTAAATTAATTTAGATGTCTTAGGTTCAAACAATACTACTAGCAAAGAGGGGGGGGGGGG
>NC_056570.1:10959698-10959820 GCF_013358625.1 Macadamia integrifolia
GGTTATTAACTAATTTAAAAAGAATATTTTTAATTAGCCCTAGGCTATGGTGGGACCCACCATAGCACTAAATAAACAAATAATGGGAGAGGGAAGAAGTCCAAATCATGGGAGTCTAAAAA
>NC_056570.1:10959840-10963801 GCF_013358625.1 Macadamia integrifolia
AAAAAAAAAAAAAGGAGAGAGCGAGACCGAGAGAGAGAGATGGAGTCCATGAGTGAGAAGGAAAAGGGAAAAAGAGAGAGAAAGGGGGAGACCAAGAGGAATTATAAGAAGGGGATTGTGGACCATAAAATAAGAGGAAGAGAAGGGAGAACAGGAGAATCGTGGAAGAGGAAGACAGGGAGAGAAAGAAAGAAAAAAAAGAGAGAATCAAGATTACCTTCTTGGGGATTCTTAGCTGTAATCTGCACTACAATTGGAGAAGAGGGAGGCTGCTGGACTTGCTTATGATTGATCTTCATTCTTGTTTTTTATCCACAATATCAGATGAGTCAATATTTTCATTAATTTATGATTCTTAATGATAGGAATGATCAAATCTAAATTTGATTTCAGATTATTGAATTGGGTTGCAGTCCCTAATTTTTTCCGGTTGTTGGTTCCTATCCAAAACTTTGGGGTTAGCTTTGATTCTAATGGAGTAATTCAATGATTCAGTTGGCCTCCCCCAAAAGTGAAACCTAATCTATTTTAGGGTTAGGGCCTTCCTTGCAACCAAATCTTGGGACCTTGTGCTGATCAAATCTGGCCAATATTTTTCGGTTTTTTTGGGGCTTCCTAGGAGGGGTAATCGACTATACTTTTGAACCCAAAGGAAGTTCCTAACATCATTTCTTGGTTGGATCTTTAAATGTGCCTATTCTTATCAAATCTGGCCATGAGCAGAGGCCCATATTTTGACCATAGGATCCCCCCCCCCACATAAAGTGAGAATCTATCCACTCTGGGCAAGGATCTGACTCTTGGTCTGTGTTACATAAAAACCCATGAAATTGGGAAAAATTAGGAGACCCAAACCTATATCTCCCTAATTACTTTTAACCCAACTACCTGGTCGCGATCATCTTTTGATGGTTAGTAAAGCTACCCTAGGAGAGGTTACAATCCAAATTTGAAACATCTGAACAACGGGTTGAAAGTAATTTCAGATTTACTAAAATCTGCAAATTTCATCCTAAGCTAGAATTTTTCTAATTACTCTTTAATCACTCAACCGATCATTCATGAAGGGTGATAATACGTATCAAGGGGAGGATTGATTCCAAGAGTTTGATCTCTGTCTCAGAGGATTGAGATTTTTGGTTGATTTTTTTACTTTATTTCACTTCAAAATGGGGTATTATGTTAGTTTTAATTATGGATTTAATGGGGGGGATGTAACTATTGTAGATGGCGATTGACTTGAGTATTTACGACTCAGAGAGTGGAAGTAGGAGACATACAGGCTGAGGTAAGTGGGATTATAGTGGGATTACACCACAGGGGTGTGGTATGATTGTGTGAGGTGATGTCTGATATGTTTGTATTGTTGAGATATATTGGTGTATGTTTACTTGATTTGTTTTTATATGCAAGAAGCGATTATGGAAGTGATTCCAATTTGGTGAAAATGAATATTATTATGAGATGTACATTATGAAAGTGATTTTGTGTAAAGGTGGGATTACACCACAGGGTGTGGTATGATTTTATGAGGTGATGTCTGATATGTTTTACTATTGAGATATATTGACGTATGTTTACTTGATTTTTTTTTATATATGAGAAGTGATTATGGAAGTGATTGCAATTTAGTGAAAATGAATATTATTATGTTATGCATATTATGAAGGTGATTTTGTGTAAAGGTGAATTTGTAAAATGGTTTTTTGTCAAGGTGAAAAGAGAAAGTGTTTCAGGGTAAATATACTGTAATTGCCACCCAAGAGGAAGTGATCCGTGGAGCCACGGAAATTGGAGATATGTATACCCATTGTACACGAGTGATTGTCAGTGGTGTACAAAGTGATGAAAAGGTGACTTATAGGTGATTGATCGGCTTCTTTCTCAGAGTATAGGTGATGGCAGGTTGTTTCCCTCCTAGCACCGGCTAAAGTATTAAAGTGTAAATTCAAATGAAAGTATTTTACCATAAATGTTATTTTGAAAAAACTAAGTGTTGATTTAAAACCTCCGTGATTTTGATTGTTGTTACTGTGTTGTATTCTTACTATATTCTTTCTTATTGGGTTGTCGAGCTCACCCCAATATTTTAAAAACACATATGATTGAGATGGAGGTATACTTGGAGCGGAGTTTGAGGGCAACTAAAAGATTTCTTTATTAGTTGTCATTTCTGTTTTTTCTTAGATGGATGGAATAAGGATAAATTTGAGGTGTAAACTCCGATATTTGGATTTGATGGTTAACCTGGGTATAACTTAGATTGCCACAAGTAGGAGTTATTTGAGATTTATAACAATGGTTGATTATTTTTATGAAACTTGACTTCAATGAGTTTATTACGTGATTTTGTTAATGATATCAATCGTCTAATCAGCGCCTGCAAGGGCTGTACCTTTACCTGTATTTGGGTTTGGGTCATAACAATGGTAGATGGAAGGATTAGACTGGTGTAAAGTACATAGACAAAGGCCAAGGTTTCGTGAAGCAAACTAGTAGATTTAAGGAATGAAAGGTTTCATATTGTGTACGGTGTACCAACAGAAATTGTCAAGTAAGGGTAAAAACTCCCAATGTTGGCCATGCTAAGGCTCTAGTGGAACTACTCTAGGGTTGAAGGAATATGTGGTGTGTTGAAAAGTAAACGTAATATAGAAAGTGAAAGGCAAAGAAGAGACAAAAAGGAAAGAGAGACTACCAAGGAACGCAGCTAGGTTGGGGGAGAAATGGAATTCAGGAGATTGGCTGCTTCCAAACTTCATTCCACCAAGTAATTTCAGAATTTCTATTCATTTCTCTAAGAACAAATCCAAAAAAGGGACTACAATGTCCAGTCAGCCCTAGAAAGGGACACTAAATATCTGAATTACATAGAAATAACAAAAGAATCAAAGGCACACAAAGGCAATCGCATACTTGTCCAAAAGGCACTGTTTAACTAACTGGGACATTCATCCTACCAAATCCAAGTCAAACAAGAACACAAAGGTTCAAGCAACTCAATTAAGGGCAGACCATGATCATGCCAATTTGCATTGATATATGTTAATTCCTAGGACAAGTTAGTAAATTGATATGATTCAGAGTTACTTGAGAATGCAGTGCCTTTTGATAAGCCACACTTCCGGTCTCAGTGTTCAATGACGAGCCTTATTTAATCCCCAATTTGATCTGTTTTAGTTACATGTGGCTTTATTGTTGGCTCCACATAAGGAGAACGGTTCAGGTTCACATATGAGAACGACCCCTGGTCCGTGGATTTAGAATCCATTTTCTCTCTCTTCATTTAATAGATTCTAAATCCACAGACCAGAGACGTACGAGAACATTCTCGTACGTGAACCTGATCCATTCATCCACATAAGCACAGTCTAGCCGTCACAAAGTCAACTGGACATACAAATTTTTTTTTTTTCCTCTCTTCTGGTAATGAATTATTTATTCACCCAAAAAAATAAATAAAGGAAGGCACTCTTATATATTCAAGGAGGATAAAATGTCCTAAAAACAGTGAGTGACCTAAGAAGCAGTTATCATTCATACATGTTCTAGATTCCCATACAAGTAGTTAGAAGTGAACACTCAAGTAAAGTTGGGTAGGGAAAAAAGTTGAAACCGTTAGTTACCACTTACCAGAGGGCCCACCTTGATAGTCACCAGATGATCGATTCATATATCGACCACGAGGCCTCTCATCAGCATAGCCAGGTCTGCCCCCTCCACGTTCATATCCACTCGCATAATCATACCCAAACCTGCACCATCTTAACAATACGCTGAGATATTCAAGGAAGATCTTTACCACAATGAATATTCACAAAACCCAAATTATGCAATCCTGGTAAAGAACAAAAACCCACAAATTCATATAGAACAAGCAGAATCTCATAGTGTTTTTCAGCTGATCCTTTTTTTCTTTTTTCCCCCCTTTAACAGCTAACCAATTTTATTGCATTAAAAA
>NC_056570.1:10963821-11028192 GCF_013358625.1 Macadamia integrifolia
AAAAAAAAAAAAAAAAAAAAAAAAAAAAAAAAAAAAAAAAAAAAAAAAAAAAAAAAAAAAAAAAACCTTTAAGACAGAAAAGTACAATGTACCATAGAAAATCAAAAGTAAACATGAAAGGTACAAAGCAAGAACAAAAGATATCATAATCAACAGAATCAGGCTGTGATGCAATCATTGCCCATTCCCATCCAACACATGAATTATGGTGTTGATATATCAAGGTCTCCACCAGAAAGAGATGTTCCTAGCTATACACAGCAATTTAACCCTCCAAACGAGATGAGCATTATCTCCACTGACCTCTTTGGACCAAGGACATTCTGCAGATGAGTAAGTGGAGTAGCAGGTCCACCCTCTCAAATCAACTAGGAACAATTTATGTATAACAAACCAAGACCCAAATAAACAACTTAAGCTCTGCCACAGTTGAGTCATAAATACCAAGAGGCCAGGATTTGTAAATGCACCGTCAATGGTTTCAATGCATAATACCCACACAATGCTCAAGCCTCCCAACAAAATTCAGCTTTATAAAGCAAGGGTAATGAAGTTAACTTAACCTACCAAACAAGAGTTAGGCTACAACTCAAGAGACAGGACAACAGCTACTTCAAAACCAGAAAGAAATTTAATACTTAAGATCAAAGGGTCTGATCACACTCAAATTCTGGTCGAATGAGTATCTAATGGGGTGGAATTAATCCCCAATATACGAAATAAATCTGATGGTTAGATTTGGCTATGCAGAATATATTTCAGAAATAGCAAGTACTTAAAAATAATTTAAGGAACTTCAGTAAATGTCATGGACTGTATGTTCCCGAGGAACAAACCCTACAACGATCAGGCCAATCCAAGGACTATAAGTCCCTAGGTGGCAACTCCTATATGCAGCAGGAATGCCACAAAAACAGGGGTACCGCCAGGTTTTAAAACAGCAACCGAGTTTACAAATTTCCAGAAATCTCCCCAGTGAACAGGTCGATGGATCCTAAGTGATCCCAAAGAATATTAAAAGAAGAAAGCAAATCCGGGTTCCAAAATTGGAATCAGATTGCTTATGGACCCATTCGATTGACAAATAGCCAAATTTAGTAACCAATGGCAATTCCGTAATATTCCAGAAATTTCAAGTGGTTGTTTGAAACAAAAGAAACAATGGGACGTACTAGGGTTTAATATTTATATTTCAAGGACAAACTTGGAACTAAAAGGAAATTAAGGATAAAAGAGAGGGATACTAAGGCTCCGTTTGGTTGCAATGAGAATTTAAAGGGAACGGAAGTGAAATTTTCATACTTTAAAAAGAAATATTTATAATCATTACCCCATATGATTGTATAAACTACTTAATTTTTTTAACCATATTTAGTAATGATATATTTTACATGTAATTTTTATTTTACATATTATAGGGAAGGGTTTTGAATGCAAAGTAAAATGAAATTTTGTAACCAAATATGGAATGATTTGAAGTTAATGTTAAAGTCACATGGGAAATGATTATATATATTTCTTTTTTAAGTATGAAAATTTCCCTTCCCTTCACTTTAATTCCCCTTACAACCAAACATAGCCTGAGGGAAAAGAGGAATTAAAGAGTTTGACAACCCACGATGATGGTTTTCAACCTCCATCCAAGAACAGGGTGGAAGTCCAAGGGTTGTTACTTACAATCAAGATCTTTAGGTGGACAGAACTCCCTCAATAGGGTATTTGATGGGTCTGAAATGTCAAGGAGAGACTCTGAACTCATAAAGATCTTGATTGTAAGTAACAACCATAAGGTCAAACAACTAGCGATTGCAAGATCTAGGGCTGCTGGAACAGATCTGGCGGTGGAGCTTAGGTTCAGGCCTGAATCTGGTTTTAATCTCAAGATGGAAGTTGTTTTCAAGCAATGTTTCCTATCGTTCAAGTCATCCTTGGGAGTAGAAGCAAAACCCCCAAATATCAGCTCGTAACTAGAAAGAACCAAGGAGTTCCGAAGATTCTATTCCAACCAACAAAAGGAAAGGGAAGCAAAACAGCAAAGGGGAAGAAAAGAAAATAGGAAAAAAGGATAAGAAGAAGAGATATAGAGAGAGAGAGATAGACATTGCACGAAGGAAGGGGGTGAAAGGTCACACGACCATTGCTATAGTATCTACCCGGCACAATCAACAACTCATTCAATTCATTCTCAAAAAACATCCTTAACAAGTAGTTACATTCCTTTTATACCAAACTGAAATTAAACTTCCTAATTGAAATCTAAAACTGAAATAGAAATAGGATCTCCTAATGTCTCCTGATTCTAGATTAATAAAATTAAAAACAAAATAAAACGCAAATTGGTAACTACGTACTTGACTAACTACCCAAAACAAAGATTACATATCATCCCAAATAAAATAACTTAATCTTTCATAAATAAAATAAATCCTAAAATATCCTACTAAAGCCGAAAATCCAACCAGACATAGTTCGTCTCGATCGACATTGCCAGACGGGTCAACTCAATTCAGCTTCTATTCCGCATCAGCCCCTTGGGGCCACGACCCTCGGGGCTCGCGCTTCACAAATCCAAATTTCGTTTTTTTTCAAGTCCCTTTCCCAAAGAAGTCCCGCTCCGACAGCCCAACGAGTCATCTACTTAAAAGGACCCTCCCTACAATGTGCCCCTCCTTGAATTATTTGGTCATGCAATATGCTTTTTCCAACAAGGAAAGAGAGAATCATTTACCTAATGTATCTGTCTTTTCTGCCCAACAAACTCCCCACCACCCAATAAGCAGCAAGCAATAGAAGAACGTCTGACAAGCCTCCCTCTTTCTTTATTATATATCTCTCTTATCTCTCCTCTCTCACAAGTCACACCCTAAGTGCATTAAGGATTCATCTCCCTTGGTTGCACTATATATCTCTCTCTTCTCTCTTGCATAGAGGTGAGGCTGGTGTTCAGAGTTGAGAAGGTTCTCTACATATTCGTGCAATTGTTGCCAACGAGATCGGTTCAGAAACACGAAAGATGAAACAACTTTGCATGTTCCACATGTGAACATTGCTTTTTTATGGTTCAATCAGCTCCAGCAAGACAAGCTGACATGAAGAGTTGATTTTCAAGGGAAAATAAGATGACAGTACATAGCTCCAAGCTAGTCCAAAATATTAGAACCTCATTCGACTCAACAAGCTTCGTTTCAGGATCTCAAACATACGCATGGATGAAACGTACCCTACTAGGAACAACTCATCCAATTCTTCCCACCCCCCACCCCCCCCCCCAAAGCCATCATTGATTCTCCGGTTAGTAATAGCTCGAGAACAACAATCAGTCACCAAGTGACGACAACTAGCATCTATAGATATGCTGGCAACTTCACTTGAAACCTCTTTCAAGACCCCAAATTCATTTCAGTAAAGCCTAAATCAGTAAATCCAAATAAATATGTAATCATGTAAAGCACTTGGAATCAAACGAGAAGCTCTAACTCACCTTCTATCGTCCGGTCCAAAAGCAACGCCTCTAGGGCTTCCACGGCGTCCATCATAACCATCATCTCTCCTCAAACGCTTGAAAGACGGTGGCGGAGGAGACCTTCGAGGAGGCGAATGGCGACGGTCACGGTATGGTGGAGGGCTATTGCTACTGCGACGCTTGTAATCCCTGTCTCTATCCTTCGGCGGAGGAGACCTGTTGCGGTCATGATAATCGCTACGGCGACGATCGATGTCACGGTCATCTCTTCTCTCCCTTGAATCTCGGTCTCGTCTCCTCGGCTGTGCTGGTGGCGGTGGTGGCAGAGGTGGTCCGTCGTCGGATTTCTCTTTCCTCTCAGACTGCCGGTCCCGGCGGCGATCCAAGGATTCGACGGGCATATTCATGACCTCCGCCATGAATGATGACGAACGAGCTCGAGAGTAGTAACTACAGATACACTATAAAATGAGAGAACAATGAAACCGCCTTCAATGGAGAGAAAGAAACCGAGAATTTGCTGCTGCGAAAACCCTAAAACCTTCAGAAGCTGATGAATGGAGTTTTTACCCTCCAATTTGTCTCTTCTCCTGTACCCGTAAATCGGTTCTCGCTTATTTTGGTGTAGATGTGGAGAGTCTCTCCCTCTTCTATTTTCCCTGTGTTTTTTTTCGAGGGAAAAAGAACGGTCCCTGTCGCGGCCCCTACGCTAAAGACACAGGGAGCGCGAAAACAACGTCCTGCTTCGTGTCGTCGACTCGTCGATGCTTCCTCTTGCTTTACCGTTGGCCTGTGTGCTGGGACAGTAGTCACGTGATTAGAATCATTTTAGCACATTTGTTTAATGGGAGAAAGAACCCAATCTGGTGACTCTGGTCATCTAGTGTTGCTTACGCATCTCTCTCTCAAACACAAACTTAAATGTCTATCTCTACTAGAGAAAAGCCAATATAATATTACTAGTACTATTTTATATAATAATATATTATGTTTTAATTTGAAATAATTGACACAAGTAGGATACAAGGACGCATGGAGAAAATAATACATGATGTTTCAATGTAAACATTACTGATTTGCACATATTAACACATTTTTTATATATACTATAAGATGAAATTGTTGCCTTCACCATGTTTTTTATATATTGTTTTGGATTGCATAAATCGTAAATTAATTTAACATTTTTATCATTTGGGTTAACATAGAAGAAAGTTTGCGAGGAAAAAGGAAGAGTAGGTGGGAATGGATGAGGATATGTATCATTGATCTGTTTTGGTTTCTAATTTTGTTTTCATTTTAGTAAGATTGTGAGAAATATTCATATTGTAGAAGCGTATTTGATCTAATTATGCAAAAAATGTTTATGGCGACATTGAGCAGACCGATGTTGAATCAAATATAAAGATTGATACTAGAGAATCCTCTAGTGAAGAAAACAATTGTGGTAATAACGATTTTGTAAATGTAAGCATTAGGTCAGCTGGATTGAAGATATTGAGGTTTAAAATTCTGACAGTGTTGAGAGGGGTACATAATTAAATGACGAAACAAAAAGGTGGTATATGAAGTGGAAGATGAAGAAGAATTACATACAAACGTAACTAGAAGCGAGACTGCGTTATAAAGATTGATACTAGAGAATCCTCTAGTGAAGAAAACAATTGTGGTAATAACGATTTTGTAAATGTAAGCATTAGGTCAGCTGGATTGAAGATATTGAGGTTTAAAATTCTGAGGGTGTTGAGAGGGGTACATAATTAAATGACGAAACAAAAAGGAGGTATATGAAGTGGAAGAGGAAGAAGAATTACATACAAACGAAACTAGAAGCGAGACTGCTTCCAAAGATGGTCATGTTGAATTTAGGTCACCAACAATGGTAATGATGGTTCGACATCAAATCCCCACAGGGTTACTTATGTCGGTATGGAGTTCGCCATAGAACATGAGGCTTTTCAATTGTATAATAAGTTTGCTAGGATAATGAGGTTTGGTATTAGAAGACAAAAGTCCTACTATTCCAAAAAAAAATATTGATGGTAAGGGGGCCACTTGTATCAAAGTTATGTGTATGCCACAAATCAAGTTTTAGGAATTGTAATGAAAAATGAGATATAAAGAAAGTTGTGATGCATAAACCTAAGTCTAGAGTTGGTTGTGAGGTAGCTATGTAGATTAAATCATTTCCGAGTGGATTCATTGTGGAAAATGGACTCAATGGAGAAGAAGACACATTCAAACCTGATCAAATAAGGCATGGACTCCTATTGTGAAGTTACTAGTCGAGAACCTAAAGAACGCAAGACTTAGCCCAACCCAACTATTAAACATTATATGGGAAGCTATTGGTGGGCATTATAACAAGGGTATGACTGAGGAGCTTTTCTTGAATTATGTGAAGAGCAGGAATAACAAAAATATTGGAATTGATTGTGCCAAATGTAAAGCTATTTTGATAGATCGAAGGTCATGGACCTTGATTTTGTAAATGACTAATGGACCACATCGAATGGCATTGTCCATCTGGTATTTTAGGTAGATGGCAGGTCTATCCAATGTATGGGTTTTTTGGGATGTGGTATGTTCGTCACCTCTTAAAAAAAAAAGACTAAAACTCTCATTTGGTTCATTTCTCGGTATAAGCCACCATGCTTAGACTATACTGTTTGGTTGTGGAATAATAGCAGAAGAGAAAGTTGATACCTTTGCTTGGGTATTTTCTACAAACAATGCACAAATTTTGTTTATATCATATTTCGCTTTATATCTTGCAGCAACGTGGCCCCCTTTTCAATGCTTATCCTGAATGTAGGGTAGATTTTGGGAGGTGTGTTTATTGGAGCATGATGGAGGATGAGTTTGAGCAACGATGGAAAAATATATTGGAGAGGCATCGGTTACACAATCACAAGTGGATGAGATGATGTACAACCTTTATAAACATTGTGTAATAGTATTCATGAATCAACACCACACAATGAAAAAATAAACTACTTACTTTTGTGAGGCTATAGAGAGATAGAGGGAGAAGGAGGTGTGGGTTTATGGGAAAATAATACTTGCAAGATCCGTTGCACTCTTTTGAGTGCTAGAAGAAAGGGGTCACAATTTCTTGAGATTTGCCACCTATATAAAGGGGGGACTCCAAAGGACAAGGATTTGGTCTTCCCAGATCTCAAGGTACACTTCAAAGTTACAGGCTGAGAAGGTTATTAGGCACTAGATAAGTGTTTAGGACCCATAAATATCTTACAGGGAAGCAAAAGAACTTCAATGGATAAGGATATAGTCTACCTAGATCTCTTGGTATGCTAAAAGGTTAAGAGCTGAGAAGGTGTTAAACACCTAATCCGTTCAGCCAAAGGCTAGTTGTAAGGGTAGTGAATGGACCTCGGTGACACTTCTATGTCAGGGTCGTTTCCCCCCTCTCTATCTCTCTTCTATTCAGAGGGTTTGTGACCCCTTTTCTCCTTTATTGGAAAAGGTTTCAATGATTTTTTCCCCCACCACCGTGGCTCTTCTCCTTCTCTAGCTTACAAGGGGGATTGACCGAGGAAACATAATTGTTGGAGTCACCACCTAGGATGAGGGCCTATAACCCTATTGGGGAGCCTAATTTTGGTTAAGGGATAGAGCTCAAATTTGACTTCATATATGGTCTTTACTAGAGATGTGGGTTCTTGTCAGGTTAGGAGTGTGGGAAGGTGTTAGGCACCCATCCACCCAGAAAGCCTGTGTTTCTACTAGATGCTTAGATTTTGAATATTTGACTGATTACACTAACATGTTTTATGCAAAAAAACATAATAAATTGGAATTTATACTACTTTATTCTAAAACATTTTATAAATGAATTATACATTATGCCTACTGGGATTAAAGAACTTTACTTGAGTTCAGTTGTTGATGATTGCAGGAAAGGAGGAGGCCCCTATACTCTAAATGTGAACTTTTAAAGAATTCCCCAACTAAGGGACGTAGGCTTAACCTTCTTCTCTCTTTCTCAGAGTAATCGAATTTTGGGGGTTTCAGTGGAATTTCCAAGGTTTTTGGGATTCTTCAGGCATTTCTGTAGAGGGCACAGGTTTCTCAGGGTTTTTGGAGTTTTTTATTTTTAAGAATCGAGCTAATGATTGATTTTGAATTTATGGAAAACGTGAAACAAGTGAAACTATTGTATTTTGTAGAGGCTTGACATCTATTTTAGGCCGATTCAGCATCATTAGCTAATATTTCGTTTGAATTCCCCATTTTTTTATAGGTAGGGAGGAAAAGTAAATAATAGCCAGGAGGCTCGAACTCAAGACCTCCAGGTGAGCATGGGCTTTTTGCGCACCATAGCTCACCAACTGTGCTACACAATTGTTATGAATTCCCAATTTTCCTCATGCTAACATTGAACTCCATAAATTGAAGTGCAATGAGGTAGTTTGGGGTATTTTTCGAGAATCAAATCCTAAGAGAGAGAGAGAGAGAGAGAGAGAGAGAGAGAGAGAGAGTATTGCATGTGTCCGATATCGATCATCGTTGGGGGGACAAAATTAGGTGTCTACAAAATACCCCTCTTTGGCCGAGTTTATGCAACAACTGAAGGGTAAATACAAATGATCACCATATTTTTGTCCCCAAAGCATGCACTGTCAACATTCTACTCAGGAATGACCGAATGACAGAGGTGCAATGAAAAAATGCTAACAATTAAACAAAGAGTTGAAATAGATATAAACAAAAAAAAAAAAAAAAAAAAAAAAAAAAAAAAAAAAGAACCTAAGATGAGGGTAGATCAATTGACAAGTATTGGTGTCCCACTATTGATGACCCAAACCCAGGGATAAGGGTAAGAGTACAACCCTTGCTATTCCTTTTTTTGTATTATTATTTTCATACAAGCATACCTTGTTTTCTAACCACGCAGAAGTTTTATCAGGTGTTACACCCATGCCCAAAAACCCAGGGATAAGGGTAAGAGTACAACCCTTGCTATTCCTTTTTTTGTATTATTATTTTCATACAAGCATACCTTGTTTTCTAACCACGCAGAAGTTTTATCAGGTGTTACACCCATGCCCAAAAACCCAGGCTAATTTCAACTTTTGGACATAGGTAATATAACACAAGTGACAACCACTAGTAACTTGTGAGTTTTCTCGGCTCGTTACATGGAAGGGCTACAAACCACTGAAGGAGTTAGGGCAAGTACTTTATCATTGAAGAGAATTTTCCCAAACCTAATAGTGAAATGTACTAAGAGATGGGGCCCACACACTAAAAACACCTTGGAAGGGCCCCACTCAACTTAAGGATCCATTCCACACGAAGGGGACCAATTCAACCTTGGACAGTGAACATCCTCCAATGAGAGTATTGGCCCAAAATCGGGTTATTTGGCCGTGGGACCCAGGCCTTCGCACTCGTGCACCTCAAACCCACTCCCAATAGTTGGGACAACCTATTGGGGAATGGATTAATGTATCTGGACACCCCGAGGTGGGCCCGTTAGTGCCAAGTGATGGATTAACCTAGTAATGAGTGAAAACTCATTATTTTCCCAAACAGCCCTTAGGAAACTTAAGTGGCTATAAATAGAACCTCTTGCCCATTCATTTCTCCACTTACCATGTTAGAGCAAGAGAGGGAGAAAAGAAAGGAAAAAGAAGAAGGAGAAGAGCAAGGGAGGAGGACGAAGAGGGGAGAAAGGAGGGCACCGACCCATTGAAGATAAGTCTTCTCTTTCTCTCTACCTTCTAAGTAGTTATCTCTCTCTCCCATTTTCTCCCTCCATTAAAGCTAATGGAAACTGCCCCAACCTAAATCTACCTACCCACTTACCCAATGTACAAAATGATTTGGGGGAAATGGTGTGGGCTACCTAGATAGCAAGATTAGCTACTCACCTTGGGTGCGTGGATCTCCTCCATAGAAAGCCCCATCTCATAACTCCAATTTGGGCAATACAAAACCTAGAAATGGAGAAATTCCCCAAATTTCCTAAAACTCACCTTCCCACTTGTTAAGACTACCAATTAGGAAGGGGATTTGGTGTATGAGACATATCCTAGCAAGGTTGGTTGATCAATTTAAATCTATGTACCTTCCTTTAAGAAATTCCCACCTAAAATCCCTAATTTGGGTAACCAAACCCTAAAATTAGTGTACTTTGCCTAAATCTTCTATACCTCACCATTCAAACCAAAATTGTGTTCGGAAAAATGAAATTAAAAGCATGAATGGTGGTTTGGAATGGTCACATAAGCTATTGGTGGTCACCGCATAAACCATCAATCGAAATTCCCTAATTTTAGCTTAACCTAGACTTGAAATTTTGGAATTTTGGGTGCATTGTGTAACCGTAGCTTAACTAACCCACTAAATACACTAAATCTAAGTTAATTGGTGTGGGTGAACATCCACCACATACAAATTAGCCTTATTATCGTAAAAGCCCAACTTGAGAACGATTCAAAGAAAAGAAAAATGGGAAATGAAGCTAGAACATGTACCCTAGGGTTGAACCTCCTATGGTTGACTAATTTACTTAAAAACTTTATGTATCTTAGAAGTAGAACCAAGAAATGATGAGACAATGAGGCATGAGGTCATCGACTGTCCACTGACACTAGAGATTCGAGGTGAGGGGATTTTGTGTGATTTTATGGAATGTTTACATCATAATGCATATGTGGTGATCTTGTCATTTTGCATGTTATAACCTTGTTACTTGTGGTGAATATTGATGTGGCATGATACTATGAGTTGTGAATGTGGGTGTGTGTGTGTGTGGTCATGGTTGTAGGTGCAGCATGGCCGAGGTTGTGGGACATTCCGGTTACCGGGGTAGTGGGAGATACCAGTACTGCATCCCCAAGCATGATCACCATGTATTTGTAATGTGACTCATACCATGATAGAATGCATTGGGTTAAGATAACCACCCCGGTGCTACACCCCTTGCTAGTAGGGGTGAGGTACTAGTTATCCCACAGCCCTGGTGATCGATGTGCATAATCTCGAGATTGTGACTATCCTACAACATGGGTGACTATGTTCCCGGGACCATGGTGTAAGGGGGATTATTCATTAGGGGCTTGTGGGGTGATTGATGTACATGATCCCGGGACTTGCAGGCTCCTGACTTGCATCTAGCATATATCGTTAGGTGACCAATGTACCTAATCCCGGGACCAGGGATATCCCCTACGTTGCAATAGCACTAAAAACACTATAGACTTAGAATATGTTGATTAGGAAAATAACCGAATGCTACATCCCTTGCCAGTAGGGATGAGGTATTGGTTATCCCACAGCACGGGTGACCGATGTGCATGATCTCAGGACTTTGACTGTCCTACAACATGGGTGAATGATGTGCTTGATCCCGGGACTGTGGTGTAGGGGGGATTATTCATTAGGAGTTTGTGGGGTGACTGATGTACATGATCCCGGGACCTGTAGGCTCCTGACTCTTAACTAGTATATATCCCTGGGTGACCGATGTAAATGATCCCGAACCAGGTAAATCCCCTATGTTGCAGTAGTACTCAGACCCTAAATTTAATTAGTGATGAGCAAATTTATGTGTGAAATATAAGGTCTAAAAACATGCATTTTACATATTTAGAATAGAACTAAATAGAGTTTTACTCTCTTTTTGCAGATTTTATATTTTCAAGGCCTTAAGGACTATTGGGTGTCGTATCTCCAATTGTACATATAAAGAGGTCCTATTTCTTTTTAAGGTTGCGAAGAGGATGAAATTTTGAGCAAGATGGATGTGTTGCATTAAAAGTACACATCTGTTTGGTCACCTGTACAAGTGATTATTCTTTTTGGGTCAGAAAAAGAATAATGGATCAGAACTGAACCAAAATGCAGAACCAACCCCTCTGCAGTTGTCCCCAAGGGTATAAAGAATATTTCAAGATGCCAACAAGGATCGATGGACCCCCCTTAAGTGATTGAAGATTCTTTTTTGGTAACAACTACCTAATGTAGTTGATGAGTTGTGGTGTGCCAAATCCCTTCCTCATTAGGAGGTCTCAAGTTTGAACCTCTTGGCTGCCATTTTTTTAGAGACTTTTTTTTGGAAGATTTTCTTTCTCCTACTCATCACTTAAAGCAAGGAAAGTAGAAATCATGTAAGGAGTGTGATACCCTACCTTCTAAACCCGGTCTAATTACCCGTATTGACATGGGTTGATCATACAGGGGTTGAATCGGAGAGAACCGACACAAGTACCATATGGAATATGGTAGCAAGAGTGACCTTGAACTCTGGTTGGCTCGACATGACCGAGCAAGTACCAAGTGTAATATGTGCACCCAAGCCTTGCACTTGCATGCACCTCGAAGCCATATACAAGGGGTAAAGGTACGTACCAATATTTGTGGGTCCCTATGTAATTTAATTATGTGTGGGAGTTGATTCTCATTAAAGCCCAAGTGGAACACCTGACTAGAAGGTATGACACTGGGGGGCTACAATACCCACCTGAGATACCCACCTAAGATATACCCACCTGAGAGACCCCCACCTGTGACTAAAAGACATTTTGGGGGCCGAGGTATAAAAGGGAGATATTTATTTCTTTCTTCCCTCATTAATGTTAGCTGGTTGGTGGGAGAAAGTAAAGAAGAGAGAGAGAGAGAGAGAAAGAAGAAAGGAAAAGGAAGAAGAAGAAGAAAGAAGAAGGAAATTGACCATAGAGCTTCACCAGAGCTGGGTCTTGGCATTTTGAGGCAAGAATGATGATCAGCTCATTGGGATCTTCGATTGGAGGTAGGTATTATGCATATTCCAAGGATTCTTAGGAAAACCCTTTTTCTTAAACCCTCTTTTGATTTTTGGAAAAAAAAAACCACATGAATCTTGCTAATCCTACTTGGGTAATTGAATCTAAGGTCTAATGGAAGGTGTGTATAATGATTTTGAAGGATTTGGAAGGAGTGTTGGTGAAGATCTAGAGTTTTGGGGAATTCTTGAGCTAAAGGAGTGAAATTGGGGTTTCATTGGTGTTCTTGAGAAAAGAGGTAAGAATCCCCCTTTTTCTTTTGATTTGATCTTAGATCTAGGTTATGGATGTATGAGTGGACCTTAGATGAGGGATTGGCATTGCCTGATCGACCCTAAACGAGTTCTCCAAGCTGAGAGAAAATGGGAAGATGACAGCAAAATTCCAGTTTTCTAACTGGGGGGTGTCACACCAACGGGTCTTAGACCTACCAATGTGCCCAGAACTCAGTTTTGAGTCTTGGCCTGACCGATGGGTCTCATCTCAGACCCTCCTGTGAGGCCAGTGTGCCTTGAACGGGCCTAAATTAGATAGGCAACCCCCATTTATGATTTTAAACTTGATTTGAGTGTTCAATCATGATGATTTTGACCCCAAAGTAATGAAATGATAAATCATTACGTTTATGATAGGTTACACTCGTTATACTCATACCCACTCATCAGATCTCCTATGTATCGGGTGCAAGCACCGCGTACTTATACAAGTAAGTGGGGAGTGGACTTTGATTTAATTTCAGAGTGTTTATGCATCACTTAATATGTGTTAGTCTAGCAATGTCATCATGTCACTTATGTGTAGACTAGACACAACGTATGCCATATCTCGCATTATATATGCATTTACATAATATGTTATGCTTTGTTTTATGTTTGAAGATTCATTACATCTTCATGTATGTGATAGAGGAATCTCATTTGGACATGATGTGTATACTAAATTAGATGTCGTAGCTGGCCTGAAAATGAGTGCATAGTGGCTCGTGGAATGGGATGCGGTGCCATCGTGTAATCGTACTATCTCATATAGAGGTATATGGCTAGGATTGGTATACCCCTTTATGCCACGACCCTTCCCAATAAGGGTTTGCATGTTGGGTTACCATTAGGGGGAAGCATCGGGTCATGGTTGTCGGACTCCTGCAGCGGTTAAAAGTACGCATAGCTAATCGCTAGGACAGTCGGTAACCTAGGTAGTATATTCAAAGGGCCGATCGTACTGCTTTTATTTTCATGTGGCGTCACCCATTTACTTTTTTCTATTTAAATTACCGGGAGTCGGCTTGCATTTACATTCCGGTACCAATGGTGGGCTTTCTCCGATAATCCTATGGGCATATCGTGAGATGGGGTTCGCGGCTCGTACCTGGGGTATACGTGCACTGTGGTTGTGAGTAACACATAACCTATAACCTAGTAATGTTGCTTAGGCGAATAGGATTAAAATGAATTGCATACATATAGGTTCATTTGTATTGTGACTGTTTGTGTGGTCTTCCTTTCCATTTACTGGGCTAGTGAGCTCATTCCACATGCACAACTCTTTTTAGGTGATTTTGTAGGTTACCTGCTTGAAGGTCAGAATTTGGGTCCTACTATGGAGTTTTCCTCCGAGGACTGGTGGGTCCCTGATGAGTTCGAGCATGGTGCTGATTGCACATGTGAGGATTGTGCTACATAGCAGCAGTGACTCCAGATTAATTCTTTTTTATTCTTTTGAGGTATCCTTTTGATGACTTTATGCTTAAATTGTTATATTTTTGTGTGTATTTCATACCTTCGGGCCTATATGTATATAACTTTTATAACTCAATCTGGGTATTAAGTATTTGGGGAGCAATTACTAGTATTATTATGAATAGGTCTTCCGCTAAAAATACAAGTCTTATCTTACTTCAGTAGATGTATGTTGTATAGTGATTACTGCATTGTTGATCCTGGCAGGTTTGTGAGTTAATTGGAGTTAACTCGGTCACTGGCTCGGTTCTATGAGAATGGGGTGTGACAATGGTGGTATCAGAGCATGATGCTCTACCTGCTTACAACATACTGCTTAGACCCCATAGAAACTATAATAGGTCTGGGGTGGGTGAAGATAAAAGCCTTATGAAAAGTTAAAAAGCCTTATTTAAATATAAAATTTGTAACTCTTGCATTTCATGGCATCCATGAATTGATAAGATGAATTCTGTTAATTAGTTTTGAATTTATAATAAGTGGATTTACTTCTTAGCGGAAATTTTAAAGAAATTTCGGCAGCATAACGGTGTAAAGTGAGAAAATAAAAAATCTTCAAATATAAAACCTGATAGACGACAAACATAATATTATAATAACATGTGGTGACCGACATTGCCACCACCAAACCACGCAGTTCTAATATGAAACAAGCCATTTAGAAATTCATAAGTACTCCCATAATCATAATTCAAACTTTAAGTACACAAATGGAAATAAATTACGAAATGGATAGCATATGCCATCATTGCTTAAGTCATACTAGTCTGATCACACAAGGAAAGCAGGGAAGTAAACCATAAAACCTACTAGCTCAAACTGTCAAATGAAGATAAAGTCAAAGTAGGAATGACAAGTAAAAAGTCAGAAGAGGGTGATAGGTCATCAGCCTCAATCACTGTTCGAGTCATCACTAGAAACATCGTAGGGCTCTCCTATGTGGAGCCTAGAGTCAACGTTGAGACACGCGTCCCAATGAGAAAATTGATCGTGGAGGCACACCACCCTCCTTTGTATGCGTCGGACATCAGCAGAGATCACCCTAGTGGAGTGGTATATATCCTAGGTGAGTCGACGAAACCTAGACTCCATCTCTCTGAACTGTCTCCACATCTGGAGCTGTCTTTCGATTTTCTCATCCACTCGCCTGAGGAGCTCCTGCTCCCTAGCTGCACTCTCTCCAAGATGACCCCCTAACTCATCCTGACCCTATTTTAAGGCCCTCAACTTAGATAGTATGTCATGTAGGACAAGTGCCTCTCCGATAGGTGGGGGAGCCAAGGGTTGTGTGTTAAAAGCACTAGGGATAGATGGGCCATTGGCTTTGGCTGATTGGGAACCACTAGCTCTATGGAAGGCTAGATCTGCTGCCCTAGTATCTAGTGGCATCTCCTCCAAAACCACCTCTTCTCTAATGTACTCATGTCCGTGTACCCCCTGGGAACCCTCCACCTAGTAAGGGAAATAATCCCCGTCATCTCCATCATACTTGTCCTCATCCATGGGCACATCCTCCTCGTGCTCTGCATTCTCCTCCCCTTGCTCACCTGCTACTTGTGGCTCTATCATCAGGGTATGTAGATTCATCTTCTTTAAGTTCTTCTGAGTGAACTTGTCCCGTGGGATCTTTCCCACCTCCCCAGAAAAGTCAACAATGAAATGCTCGAAGACTCGAGTGAGAGCTCTACCATATGGTAGATTTGCATCAGTCGGATGCACTGCATGGCGGTGCATAGACCTCAACATCAAGTAGCATAGGCATAGTCAGGGTACATTGCCCTCTAGAGCAAACAACAAGCAGGCAGCCAGGTAGGTAGACATGAAACCCACCTGATTACTATGACCATCCCTAGGAGCCAGGTCGAATTGCACTAACCTAGCAAATGCTCTGCCCTTAGGAGAAAAGTCTGTCTCAGATGCAGGCCTCACTCATATGCCACTGATTACCTCGTATATGTGCTCCTGCATGTCTCGGCTCATCAGTGGGCCTATACCTTTGCTCATAGGAGAATTGTAGTAGTAGATGCCCTCTGAGGAAATACCCATGATCTCTGCCAACCGATGATCTCCACACCCTTCACCATATTGATTATAGCAAACTCTCCATCCTCCTCTGTGGCCTCAAGGTTACAATAAGACTTCTACACTAAGTCCTTATAGTAAGGCCGATTAATGTTAGGATAGACTCCCAACCTAGGGCAGTAGATCTCTCCAGGAGGAAGTAGGCAAAATGCTCCACCACCACCTGTTTCTCCAGCATCACGAGTCGTGAGCAGAAGGTATGCCATGAAGATGCGGCCCTCAAGTTGTAGAAGACCATCTCGTAGTAGTTGGTCGAGTCTTCAGGCTCCTCCCTTTCTCTACGCAGAGATGGAGCTGAAGAACTAGACCCCACCGGCTTCTTCTTGGCCTTAAAAGCCTTCCTCTTTCTTGAT
The DNA here is from genome assembly GCF_013358625.1 of Macadamia integrifolia. Taxonomy (NCBI): domain Eukaryota; kingdom Viridiplantae; phylum Streptophyta; class Magnoliopsida; order Proteales; family Proteaceae; genus Macadamia; species Macadamia integrifolia. Next base: position 10,980,248 of record NC_056570.1, read on the forward strand.
GGAACTACAGGTTCCTTGCCTTTTTGGAGTGGCATCCTAAAAATACAAAGAAATGAGATAAGCACATGGTATAAAACAAGGAGCCAATGTATAAAGAATACCAAGTTGTGATAGGTAGTAGAAATAGATCCAAGGAATGAACAAGATAATCTATGTTTAGCATATGGCAGAGGACTATAGGAAATGTAATCTAAGCTAGCTTATTTCAAAGCATCAAACCCAATACCAAACCCGGATACCTAACCCTACCAGGTGATTCAATGTACAAATAAGAAGGATTGAAGTGATGGAAATCACTAAGTAAACACAAGTGATGCAAAGGGATGAATGGGATGAGGCATGTGATGATTGAGGTGTACAGTTATCCCAATGAGAAGTAGCCTTAATGCATGGAGAGTCCAAGAATATAGAAAATGAATAAATCCTTTCAAGAGAGAATGGGATAAGGTATGAGTTTAACAAGAGAAAGCATATCACTACTTGGATTCGGAATAGGAAATTTGACGGTTGAAACAAATAGTCCTAACATGTAGAAAATTTCAAATTGGGAAGTCTAGCCAAATGGAAAATTTACATTTCAATGGAAACAATCATTGACGATGTTAATATACTTAAGGGGATATGATTCAAATATAAACAACAAATTCAAGAAAGGTTAGGCAGAAAACCTCCCAAATGTTTTGCCAAAAGGAGGGGGCAAGTCCATATAAGAGTTGAGAAACAACCATGCCATCTAGATTGGGGTAAATTTATGCAATGGGATGATTAATGAACAACAGAAAAATCGCAATTAGAATACTAGATTAGCATAGAAAGAGAGAAATGTACAATAAAAGCCCCAAAATCACTAGTTAGGGCACAAAAAGGGGGGGAAATACTCCAACAGTTCCATTCTATGGATCAAAATGCTTGGAAATAGTAATCTAAGCTCTACAATGGCATGTGCTTCGCTTTCCATGGAAAGAATTGAAGAAAAAAAAAACTAGGATTTTACCCACATAGGCGATTTTCCCATCAAAACCTAGATTTTGAGAGAAAAAGAGGGTTTGAGAACTCACCTTGATGATTGGATGGGAAACTATAAAACTTGGATCGTTGCCTCAATTTGATGAGTTGAGTCATAGGGGATCACCCAAAAATCACCCTAAGTCGCCTAAATTGGAGTGGAAGAGAATAGAAATGAAGAAGAGTCAAAACAGGGGTTTAAAACCCCTTTCGTCGTGTCTCCTTGGGTGCAACTGGTGGGTCTGACACCGGCGGGTGTTAGCCAACCAGACCCACCGATCCCAAGCCTGCCGATTTTGGCAGTGGGGCCCAGTGATCCCAGTGGGTCCTACATAGCTTGCATCAAGGAATTTTAGGGTCATTTTTGAAAATAAATGAAATTATAAGGTAGTTTTTGGCCGACATATATAATGGGATACAAATTTGAAATTTGAATTTTAATGTGCACTTTTTCCTGATTGTTTTAAGGTGCAAGTGCACAGGGTTGCACACAAGAATTCGAGCGATTGTGTAATAAATTGCAATACTAAAATATTTGAAATTTTCATTCAAATTAGGTACACTTAGCAATGGTATACACTAGATCCGAGAGTGTCGCTCGAGGTGCACCTCGGGGTCCCTGTCCCGTTGGTAGGCTACCAATCAATAGGAGGCCTTAACTGATGGGGCAAGCATCTAACCCATAGCCTTAAGAGACAATTGATCAGAATGTGGCTCATGAGAATCAACCCATGGCTGCGCTTCCTAATCCTCCACCAGTACTCACCCCAGGTGATGTTGAGAACTTGATTCAACAATCGAATCAGACTCTCCATCAGCAGATTCTCCAGCAACAACAGACATTTATGACTACGATGCAACAAAAATGGTGTACTGCATCGGGTCAGCCTCCCCGGGTAGATATTCCACAAGGTCCAACTGGAGGGCATGGTGTTGGGCATAGGTTGGAGGTACACCACTAGTCATCACCCTTCAGAATCAAGTTGGAGGCACACCACCCATATTACCTCAGGGTACACCTCTATTTATGATGCCATCCCTACCCATACCATCTGGCATATGCATTATATTTTCAACCGGTGGGTCACATTATAAGACTGGGAGAGTCATTCAAAAGGAACCTACCACCTACATTCACTAAGGTGGGAAGTGACCCTTTGGAACTCGACCGATGGATCCAAGAGATTAAGAAGATATTTGAAGCGATTAAGTGCACCGAGGCTCAAAAGATTATATGTGCGTGGTTACAGTTTAAGAATGAGGCCAACTCTTGGTGGCACCTATATGGGAGCAATTCAAGGAGTTGTTCTTAGCAAATTACTACCCTCAGAGTTTTAGAGACCGCAAGGAAGCGGAGTTCTCGGCCTTGGTTGAAGGAAGCAAGTCTGTCCTTGATTATCAGTAATAGTTTGAGGCCCTATTATACTTTGTACCTCCTCATATGAAATCGGTTGAAGAAAAGGGTAAGAAGTTTCTGAAAGGATTGAAGGTATCCATTGGCACGATATTGGAGGCATTAGATCTCACCGACTATGCCTTGATTGCATACAAGGCCAAAGCCATGGAAGACAAGTAGAAAGATAAATCATCCCTTACACCTGGGGTGTGGAAGAGAACGAATCCATATATGGATTCAGGTGGCCCAAGTAAGAATTTTGGTCCTTTATATAGGCAACCCTACAGGCTATCGGGTTATTCTCCTCGACCCGCTAGTGGGCCGAGTACTATATCTTTTCGCCCGAATACTAGTATGGTGTCCACAGCTACCAGGCCACCTCACCCTCCACTTGCGACAGGTCAGGCTCAAAGAGCGCCCGCTCTGGTTCAAGCTTCACAGAATCATTGCTTTAGTTGCCATTCATATGGGCATTTTGCTAAAGAATGCTGAGCCCGACCAACCTTACCAACCAACCACCCTTTTGGGTACAAACCTGCTTTGACTCAAGGGAGTCAACCACAAGGAAGGATGTATGCTTTATCAACTAAGGAAGCTGAAGCTAGCACAGAAATGGTAGCAGCTACAATTTAATTTGAGAATTGCCTTCTGGTAAATATTGATAACCTATTATATTTATGTGTATTGTTGTATTAGGTGTCCTACCTGTATCAGGTATACCAACATATGTCTTGCTTGATTAAGGGGCTTTACATTCATTTGCATCAAAGAGGTTTGCTAATAAACTTGACATGACACCCAAGATATTAGAGCATAAGATGATAATTAGCACACCTACAAGCAAAGTTACACACTTGAAGGACGTTTATGGGCCATGCACCTTTGAGATCAGTGGAAAGCAGTTAGACACACAACTCATCAAGTTTAACATACAAAAATTTGATGTTATACTAGGCATGAATTGGTTGTCAGCACATTGAGCAAGTGTGATGTGTGCCGAGAAGCAGATCAAGGTGATCGATGATGAAGGGAAGGAACTGATATACCAAACAGATATAATAAAGCGGGCTAAAAGGGTCCTCTTCTCGGCTCTGCAAGTGATGAGGTTATTGGAGAATGGGTGTTAGGGGTACCTAGCATCGGTGATTGATTTATATGCAAAGGTCACACCTCTAGAGGAAGTAGAGGTAGTTAAGGAGTTCCCAGACATCTTTCCAGATGATCTAACTCAGCTACCACCTAACAGGGAGCTGGAATTTACTATAGATTTGATTCCTAAAGCTGCCCCGATGTCCAAGGCTCCGCACAAAATGGCACCAGCAGAATTAAAGGAATTGCAAGTACAGTTACAAGATCTGTTAAAGAAGAGATTCACACGCCCAAGTGTATCACCTTGGGCTGCTCTAGTGTTATTTGTTAAGAAGAAAGATGGGAGCCCACGTATGTGTATTGATTATTGGGAATTGAACAAGTTAACCATCAAGAACTGGTATCTATTGCCACACATTGACGATCTGTTTAATCAACTACAAGGTGCTAAGGTATTTTCAAAGATTGACCTCAGATCCGGGTATTATCAACTCAAAATAAAGAGTAGTGATATACCAAAGACAACCTTTAGAACTCGGTACGGTCATTATGAGTTCTTAGTGTTGTCTTATGGGTTGACCAATGCACCAGTAGCTTTCATAGATTTGATGAATCGAGTATTTCACGATGTTCTCGACAAGTGGGTCATTGTTTTCATTGATGATATCTTGATTTACTTGAAGTCAAAAGAAGACCATGCAAAACACTTTAGGATGATACTACAGAGACTGAGAGAGCAACAGTTGTAGGGGTGTCGATCGGTCGGGCCGATTCGATTTCGATCGGGCTTAATCAGGCTTGAAGACTTTCAAGGGCTGCACTGTGTTTGCCCATTTAACTAATAGGACTTAGTATTAAGGGCATGGTATGCTTTATATTCGATCGGTCGGCCTCGGGCTATAATTGGGCTACTTTAATCGGGCTTTAGTCGGGCCTTAACCGGGCTATGGACATGTTTAATGTTAAACGGGCTTTAACCGATTTTTAAACAGACCCTCTTTAAAATGTGCTCTTATATTCCAACCCACTCATGCAAGCCTAAAAAATGACAATAAATCAATAAATGATACCAAATATAACCATTATTTAAAATGTGAACATATCTTTACTTTTTAACTTTTATTCTATAATTTATGGTATAAAATAGGTATTCTACAATCATTAAAGGGTCAATCTAGGCTAGTGCACAATAGGCCGATCTCGGTCGGGTGTTATTCAGTCTATCTCGGTCAGGCGCCTGACGGTCCAAGTAGCAAAATCGAGATCGGCCGTTTGTAAATGGGCCGGGCTCAAGCCTGACACGTTTGATAAACAATCCAATCTAGGCCGGCTTATAAACGGTCGGTCCCAGTCGGTTTAGTAGGGTCGAGCCAGTAATTAACACCCCTAAACAGTTGTATGTGAAATCCAGCAAGTGTGAATTTTATCTCAAACAGGTTGGATTCTTAGGACACCTGGTGTCCAAAAATGGAATCGAAGTGGATCTGGATGAGGTGAAAGCCGTAGTAGGCTGGGAGATACCCAAGAGTGTAACAGAAATTAGAAGTTTCTTGGGTTTGGCAGGTTACTATAGATGCTTCATCGAGAACTTTTCTCAGATTTCAGCACCAATGACCAAGTTGACTAGGAAGGGTATAAAGTTTGATTGGTCAAAGGAGTGTGAAGACAGTTTTCAAGAGCTGAAGAGGCGGCTAGTGTCAGCACCAATGTTGACTATTCTTGAAGGCACAGGTGGGATAACCGTGTATACCGATGCTTCCAAAATCGGATTGGGCTGTGTACTTATGCAACACGGCAAGGTAGTAGCATATGCATCCAGATAGTTGAAGAACTATGAAAAGAACTACCCCACCCATAACTTGGAGCTTGCAACGGTCATTTTTGCCTTAAAGATTTGGTGTCACTACTTTTATAGGAAAATGTGCAATATATACAGTGACCACAAAAGTCTTAAGTACTTTTTCACCCAAAGAGACTTAAATATGAGACAAAGGAGATGGCTTGAGCTTATGAAAGACTATGATTTTGATATTCAGTATCACCTAGGGGAGGCCAATGTAGTGGCAAATGCATTAACCCAGAAAGCTCAATTAGTGTCACTTGCCTATCTTTCTATCAGTCCAGAGCTCATACAGGAGGAGATGTTAATGGATGAAATCCTCTTATATGAGGGAGCGACCTTGGAACTACAGCACCAGTCAGATGATGTCAAACAGTTGACTATGTCCTTGGCAGCTTTATAAGTATACTTATCCATCAGGGAAGAAATCATAATGAAACAGCAAACAATGAATGACCCTAGCTTTATATTAGCTAGTGATGGGGCACTATTGTTTCGAGACAGATTGTGTGTGCCCTATGATGAGGTGACACAAGACAAAATAGTAAAGGAAGCACATAGTTCAGAGTACTCTCTTCACCCTGGAAGTACCAAGATGTACAAAGACCTAAAGCAATACTACTGGTGGCCAGCAATAAAGTCCACAATAGCTCTATATGTGTTGACTTGCCTTGCATGTTAAAAAATCAAAGCTGAATGGCGCCGACCTTTTGGCACTCTTCAACCACTCCCAGTACCCGAGTGAAAGTCGGATAACATTACAATGGACTTTGTCACCGGACTACTACGTACACCCAAGGGAATGGATGCAATTTGGGTGGTAGTTGATAGGCTTCCTAAGACAGCTCACTTGATTTCGATCAGGACCAATTACACCATGGATAAGCTAACACAACTTTACATGGATAATGTTATACGCTTACATTGTGTACTAGTGAGCATTGTATCAGACAGAGACCCGAGGTTTACCTCCAGATTCTAGAAGAGCTACTAGTAAGCCTTCAGATCACAATTAAACCTGAGTACGACTTTCCATCCATAGATAGATGGGCAGTCCGAGCGGACCATACAAATATTAGAAGATATGCTTCAAGCCTGTGCCATAGAAATGAGTGGCAGTTGGGAGGAGTATTTACCTCTTATGGATTTTGCTTACAACAACAGCTACCAAGCTACAATTGGGATGGCTCCATATGAAGCATTATATAGTAGAAAGTGCAGAACTCCTCTATATTGGGACGAAGTAGGTGAACGCCGAATGCTTGGACCGGAGATGATTCAGATGACATGCGATAAAGTCGATGTCATTAGAGAAAGAATTCAAGCAGCCTAGTCATGTCAAAAGAGCTATGCAGATAGCCATAGGAAGGAAATGGAATTCCAAGAGGGAGAGAAGGTGTTCCTCAAAATATCTCCTACCAAAGGTTTGTGCAGAGTCCACAAGAAAGACAAGCTAAGTCCGAGATATATTGGGCCATTTAAGATTTTAAAGCAAGTTGGGGCGGCAGCATACATGTTGGCATTACCACCTTCCCTCAGCAGTGTTCATAATGTATTCCGTTCATAATGTATTCCATGTATCCATGTTGAAGCGGTACATTCATGATTCATCCCACATGCTACCTATGGAACCAGAATACTTAGAAGCTGATATGACATATGAATAACATCCGACTGAGATCTTAAACCGAAAGGTGAAAACTCTCCACAATCGCTTTATCGCTTTCATGAAGATTCAGTGGGCTAACCACCCATTCGAAGAGGCATCTTGAGAGAAAAATGATAATATTCAAGCCTTGTATCCTCATCTTTTCGGACAACCAGGTACTATAATTTTAAGGACAAAATTTTCAAAGGGGGGTAATGTGATACCCTACTTTTTAAACCCGATCTAATTGACTTGGGTTGATCATACAGGGGCTGAACCAGAGAGAACTGATGCATGTACTATATGGAATATGGTAGCAAGAGTGACCTTAAACTCGAGTTGGCCCGACATGACCGAGCATGTACCAACTGTAATATGTGCACCCAAGCCTTGCACTTACACGCACCACGGGGCCATATACAAGGGGTAAAGTTACTACCAATATTTACGGGTGCTTACGTAATTTAATTATGTGTGGGAGTTGATTCTCATTGAAGCCCAAGTGGAACACTAACAAATGGGCTGACTGGAAGGTATGACACTGGGGGGCTACGATACCCACCTGAGATATACCCACTTGAGAGACACCCACCTATGAGTAAAAGACATTTGGGGGCCCAGGTATAAAAGGGAGATATTTATTGCTTTCCTCCCTCATTAATGTTAGTTGGTTGGTGGGAGAAAGTAAAGAAGAGAGAGAGAGAGAGAAAGAAGAGAGGAAAAGGAAGAAGAAGAAGAAAGAAGAAGGTAATCGACCATAGAGCTTCACCGGAGCTGGGTCTTGGCATTTTGAGGCCGGAATGATTATCGGCTCACTAGGATCTTCGATTTGAGGTCGGTATTGTGCATATTCCAAGGATTCTTAAGAAAACCCTTTTTCTTAAACCCTCTTTTGATTTAAAAAAAAAAAACCACTTGGATCTTGCTAATCCTACTTGGATAATCAAATCTAAGGTCTAATGGAAGGTGTGTACAATGATTTTGAAGGATTTAGAAGGAGTGTTGGTGAAGATCTAGAGTTTTGGGGAGTTTTTGAGCTAAATGAGTGAAATTGGGGTTTCATTGGTGTTCTTGAGAAAAGAGGTAAGAATCCCCTTTTTCTTTTGATTTGATCTTAGATCTAGATTGTGGATGATGAGTGGACCTTAGATGAGGGATTGGCATTGCTGGATCGACCCCAAATGAGTTCCCCAAGCCAGAGAGAAGATGGGAAGATGATAGCAAAATTTCCATTTTCTGACTGGGGGTGTCACACCGATGGGTCTCAAACCCACCAGTGTGCCCAGAACTCAGTTTTGAGTCTTTGGCCTGACCCACGGGTGTCACACCGGTGGGTCTCGGACCCACCAGTCAGAGTCTCAGACCCACTTGTCAGGCCAATGTGCCTAGAATGGGCCCAAATTAGATGGCCAACCCCCATTTATGATTCTAAACCTGATTTGAGTGTTCAATCATGATGATTTTTTACCCCAAAGTAGTGAAATGATAAATCATTACATTTATGATAAGTTACACTCGTTATATGCATACCCACACATCGGATCTCCTACGTACCGGGTACAAGTTCCCCGTACTTATACAAATAAGTGGGGAGTGGACTTTGATTTAATTTCAGAATGTTTATGTATCACTTAACATATATTAGGCTAGCCATGTAATCATGTCACTTTTGTGTAGACTAGACATCATGTATGTCATATCATGCATTGTATGTGTATTTATATAATATGCTATGCTTTGTTTTATGTTTGAATATTCCTTACGTCTTGATCTATGTGATGGTTGAATCTCATTTGGACATGATGTGTATGCTAGATTAGATGTCGTAGCTAGCTTGGAAACGAGTGCATGGTGGCTCGTGAAATGGGATGTGGTGCCATCTTGCAATCATACTATCTCATATAGATGTATACGACTAAGATTGATATACCCCTTTGTGCTATGACCCTTCTCAATAGGGGTTTACATGTTGGGTTACCATTAAGGGAATGCATCGGGTCGCGGTTGTCGAACTCTTGCAGCGGTTAGAAGTACGCATGACTGATCGCTAGGACAGTCGATAACCTCAACGATATATTTAAAGGGCCAATCGTACTGCTTTTATTTTGTGTGGAGTTACCCATTTACTTTCTGTCATTTAAGTTGTTGGGATTCTACTTGCATTTACATTTCGGTACCAACGATGGGACTTCTCTGACAACCCTATGGGTGTATTGCAGGATGGGGTTCGCGGCTCGTACTCGGGGCATACGCACGCTGTGGTTGTGAGTAACACGTAGCTTATAACCTATTAATGTTGTTTAGGTGAATATAATTAAAATGAATTGCATACATATATGATCATTTGTATTATGACTACTTGAGTGGTCTTCTTTTCCACTTACTGGGCTAGTGAGCTCATCCCATATGCACAACTCTTTTTAGGTGATTTTGTAAGTTACCCACTTGAAGATCAGGAGCGGGTCCTAGTGTGGAGTTTCCCTTCGAGGACTGATGGGTCCCTGATGAGTTCGAGCATGGTGCTGATTGCATTGTGAGGATTTTGCTGCATTCCAGCAGTGACTCCAGATTGATTCTTTTTTATTCTTTTGATATACCCTTTGATGACTTGATGCTTAAATTGTTATATTTTTGTGTATATAGCATGCCTTCGGACCCTTATGTATATAACTTTTATAACTCAATTTGGGTATCAAGTACTTGGGGAACAATTATAGGTATTATTATGAACAGGTCTTCTGTTGAAAATATAGGTCTTATCTTACTTTAGTAGATGTATGCTGTCTAATAGTTACAACATTATTGATTCTGGCAGGTTTGTGAGACAACCAGATTTAACTCGATCACTGACTCAGTTATGTGAGAACGGGGTGTGACAGGGAGGGTTTGTGTGCAAGTTTGAAGAGAGAGAGAAAAAGATGGAAATAAAGGAGAAAAAAGGAAAGAAAATAAGAAAAAGTCCTTGGAAATCCCTCCTACCTTTTCTATCCTCTCTCTCTCTCCTCCACCTCACCACACAATCGACCTCAAGAGGCTATCCACGTTTTGAAGAAAAAAAAAAAAAAAAAGAGGAGAAAAATAGGAAAAAAATACAAGAAATAAAAAAAATCCCTACTTCCTATTTTATCTCCCAATCCTCCCTCCACATCACCACAAAATCGTCCAAGGGTGGATCCCCTTGGACGTCCTCCTCTTTCCCCTATTCCTTATAAAAGGAAGTCCACCAAACAATAAAGGGGTGTCCTTCTCTTGCTCTCTTTTTCTCAAATTTTTAGTTGTGCTCTCCTTCTAGTTCTAGTTCAAGTTCTCCTTAGTTTTTCTTACTTTAAATACTTTTGTAATTGGTTTTATTTCATTAATGTAATGTCTTTTATTTTTATGGGTTATGTTATTCAAGTTATTCAAAGATGTAATAATTTTAATTTCTAGTTCTAGACTTAGTTCGAGGTGATAAGAACAAATTGTGGAGCATCTCTTTTAAGTTTAGTTTTTCTCTTCATGATTTGTTTTCTCCAGGCCTAGCAATTTCAGATTTAATTTAGTTTAGATATGATTTTTAGAGCTTGTAGTATTTCAAATCAATCAAGTTATTTTAATTCAAGGATTGAAGTTTGGAAGTTCATGTAAGTAGGCTTTTACAATAGTCTTTTCACCCCCCCTCTCATTCCCTCTTCTTGCTACCCTTTCATTCTTAATTTAGAATTTAAATTTCAGTTTTTACTATGATGCCTTCCTTTTCCCCCAATGTCCTTGGCTAGATGCATGTGTTGGCTTTGCCCCTTTCTAACTATGGAACCATCCTTTTATTTTGATTATTTATATTGCATCACTTCCCCTAAAGCCAAGTAGAAAAACCCTTGTAAGAGTGCTCTCTGGTCAAGTAGGGAAGCTCATATTATTTATAGTGCATTCCTCAGGCTAAGTAGAGATACCTACTTGTGTGCCTCTCTTTAACTTTTTTTCCCTTTTTATTTTATTTATTTACTTTTCAACACTTTTACTTTCAATTATTTGCTTTTTAATTGCGTGGTTTGAGTATTTAAATTCCTAGATTATGAATGGTTAGGGTTAGATGTGAATGGTTAGGTCGTTCAATTGCAATTCCAATTTCCCTAGATGCGTTGGTTAGGACGTTATATTAGATGCATTTGTTTTAGGTCGGTAGATAGAATTAGATCACCATTATCAATTGTTACACTTTTGCATTACTAAAAGAAGCTAAAAATAAAGTGGCTTCTCTCCTTGTGTTTGACTCATTAGCTACACTGATCCATACATTTGCGGTTACTTTTTAAAACTCAAACAGGTTTTTGGCGCCGTTGCCAAGGAGACAGTTCCATGTTATTTTTCACTTTTTTGGTAAATCAGAGTGCTTTGTTTTCTTTTTCTTTCATTATTTATTGAATTCTTGAGAAGAACAACTTACAATAATAGTTGTATCGGTGGAGGTCGCCAAGCCTCATAGTATGATAAAGACAGGTTCCGCCTTGTAGCAGTACGTCAGGAATTGAGCAACCCCGAATCTCTGCCGGTAAGCTCCCAAAAATCCAAAAAAATAAAAAAATATCAAAATAAAAAAAAGTTCTTTCCATTCTTTTGTGCTTGTCTTACTCTAGTTGTGGGTAGTTTTCTATTGCATAAGTGTTAGGTGGATACGTAATACTAAGAATCGGTTAGAAAGAAGAGGTCCAACAAGTAGTGACTATATACGTATACTCTCATCAATACCTTTCATTATGGGAAACCTAGACCAACAGCAAAACCCTCCACTTAAATCTCTGAAAGATAGATTCTACCTTACTAGAGTAGCCCAACCTTCCTATATAGTTCTACCACAAGCCCAGGGCAATAATTTTGAGCTCAAATCTCAGTTCATCACTATATTGCCCCACTTCCATGGGTTGACATCTGAGGATGCATAACTATTTCTAAGGGAATTTAAAGAGGTATGTGTTCTAATTAAGATCAAACAGCTTTCTGATGATGCTGTTAAGCTTAGGTTAATCACTTTTCCATTGAAAGACTAAGCTATGAAGTGGTTGTATGGATTACCCACAAATTCCATAACTTCATAGGAACAGTTCATAGTTGTCTTCCTTAAGAAGTTTTTCCCAACTCACAATACCAATAAGCTTAGAAATGATATAATTCAGTTTAGGCAAAAGTCTAGTGAGTCCTTTTCCAAACTTATAGAGATACAAGGATCTACTCCAAGAATGGTCTCACCATGGCCTAGACTTATGACATTTATATCAAATAATTTATGAGGGTATTGATTACCCAACTAAACAAATGATAGAGTCTATGTGCCCTGGGGATTCACAGCCTTTACAGATGAAGGAAAGGTATGAGAATTCTTATTTGACTTAGCTGACAAAACCCATGAGTGAGAATCAACCCAAGAAAGTGAAAGGACTATAGGAGGAGAAGGATATTTTGTGGATGGGTTAGTAACCAAGGAAGCCCACTTAGATAGCCTAATCAAAAGGATTGAGGCTATTGTTCCTAGAGAGCCATCATCAGTCAATTTGGTTAAGATGTGTGCTTAGTGCCAGTCCCTTAGACTTATCATAAAAGAATGCCCCAACACCTCTGGGGGCACTTCCAATGAAAGTGTGAATGCTTTATATCAGAATAATCCATATGGTAACACTTACAATCTAGGGTGGAGAAATAACCCAAATTTCTCCTGGAATCAGGACAACCAAGCAGGGCCTCCCAATTTCTATAATCAAGGTCAATCTGGACCCCAAAGGCCTCCCTTTGCATAGCAACTTTTTGCCCCAAATACTTTTCCTAGGCCAATTATAGGACCTCAGGCTAGTTTCCTTAGGCCCTCTCCTCTATCATCTTATCAACAACCCCTTAGGTTTACCAACACTAGAGAGATAAGTAGAATAAGTGATTTGGAAAAGAATATGACCCTTCTCATGACAAGCCATCAAAATCTTATGAAAAAACTCACCTAAGTTGTCTTAATTTTACGTGAGAGGGAGAAGGGAACTTTGCCTAGTCAACCAGAGCCTAACCCTAGGCATCATCAGCTGGTTAGTACATAAGCACTAACTAATGCATCATTGAATGTTGTATAAGGTCAGACCCAACAATGGCCCTCCAACCAATGTCACGCTATTTATGCCTTAGGAGTGGCCGAGAGTACCAATAGAGTGTTCCTAAATCTTTCGCATCTATTACTCCTATCAACTCTCCTTCTGTTGAGGACACAAGTGTGCCTCTTGTTCCAGGTTTGTCTGATGAACCTAAAGATTCTTCTGAAACTAAAAATGATTTGGTTGAGAAAACAAAAAATGATTATTCTAAAAAAGGACAAATCGTTAATACTCCTTATGTTCCTCCTGTCCCCTTTCCTAATCGCTTGGTAAACAAAAAGAAGACTGCTTCCATGGATAAGATTTTAGAAGTATTCAAAAAGGTAAAAGTGAACATCTCTCTTTTGGATGCCATATCCTAGATCCCTGCCTATGCAAAGGTCTTGAAAGATTTGTGTACCCACAAATGTATCACTAGTGTGCTCAAAAAAGCATTCATGCCAGGTAACATTAGTTCCATAACTACTCAGCCTATAGCATCTAAGTATAAGGATCCAGGGAGCCCTACCATAGCTTGTGTTATAGGCAACACCTACATTGAGAATACCTTACTTGACCTTGGCGCAAGTGTGAATCTTTTGCCTTACCATGTGTATAAGCAACTAGGATTGAGAGAATTGAAAGCCACTGGAACTACTCTTCAGTTGGCAGATAAGTCTGTTAAGATTCATAAAGGGATGGTTGGGGATGTCTTGCTTAAGGTGAGGGAATTTATTTTTCCAGTTGATTTTATTGTGTTAGATACCAAGACCTTCTCAACCAAGGATGAGATCCCACTAATTCTAGGAAGACATTTATTGGCTACCAATAATGTCACACCCCGTTCTCACAGAACCGGGCCAGTGACCGGGTTAACACCGGTTAACCCAAACCTGCCAGGATCATCAGATACTGTATTCCACCACAGCATACACACAACTAATATAAGCTCATCAGATCAATAGAAGACTAAGTTTTACCTGTGAATAATCCCATATACTTGATACCCGAATTGTGATACAATAATTATATACATGTGGGCCCGAAGGCATGATAATTACACAATAAAAGTACAATTCATATATCAAGTATATAAAGAAAATCATCAAAATAATCAAAGAACACAGCTCGGCTCGGTAACAAGGCTAGAGCTCAGCTCGGCATCAAGGGTTGAGCCCAGCTCGGCATCACATAGAAGAGCTCCGCTCAGCCTCAGAAGTGGAGCTCAGCACGGCCTCAAAGGTGGAGCTCAGCTCGGCCTCAGAACTTCTGTCCCGCAGCACAGCTCTCGCACGAGCAGTCAGTGCCGTGATCTAACTCCTCAAGGGTCCACCAGTCCTCTTCAGGAAACTCGACTGTGGGACCCACCCCATGCTCCTCAGATGTATGACCTGCAAAATCATCTTAAAAGGGGTGTACACGTGGGATGAGCTCACTAGCTCAGTAAGTAGAAAGATGGACCACACAACAGTCCACACATCAAACAATCATATGCACTACATGCCATGCTATACATTTTAAATCACATCCACCTAAGCAACATTACTAAGTCCTTGGTTTTAGTGCTACTACAGCCACAGTGCGCGTATACTCCGGGTACGAGCCGCGAACTCCCTCCCGCGATATGCCTATAGGGCTGTCAGAGAAGGCCCACCGTGAGTACTCAGAAAAGTAAAGACAATGCCATCCATCGGCTCTCAACAGAAATTTAAATGACTAAAAATAAAGGTGCTGACTCCAGCAATTTAAAAGCAGTACGATTGGCCCTCTTGAATGTACCACCGGGGTTGCCGACTATCCTACATGACCCGTCGGGCGTTATGTCTAACCGCCATAGTCGTAACCACTGCTTCCCCCCAAATGATAACCCAACACCTTAACCCCTATTGGGAAGGGTCGTAGCATGGGATGGTGAAAATCCTAATACTGCATGCTCCTATATGACAATAGTACGACTGTATAGTGCCTCCGTGTCCCATTCCACGGGCCACCAATGCATTCGTTTCCAAGCCGACTACGGCATCTAGTCTATCAATGCATTATGCACCATGATGTCCACATTCAACATGTAAACATCTCATTCAATTGGCATTTAGAAAGTAAACATAGCACATATGCATAACAATGTGAGGAATGACTAATCTACATAGCATATTCATGATGGCATGACTAGACTAGATATAATTAAATGAATGCCAAACAATGCCTTGCAACAAGGCCAAACGTCCTCTCCCCACTTACTTGGAGTGTACAAGGATTCCCGTGCGGTACGGGTGAGATCCGGTGCGAATCGGGTAGGATTTGGTGAACCTAACATAATTGAGCGGGGTTAGTACTTCACCATTTTAGAATCAAAATTAACATGATCCGATGACAAAATCATGTTTAGAACGTTAAAATAAGGTCACACGTCCGATTTGGGTTCGATCGGACATAAGGATCACCTTCGGGGCCACACGGGTGGGTCAGACAGGTGGGCAGTCTGGCCCATCGGTCCTACCCACCGGTTTGGACTGGCGGGTAGGGGCCCGTCGGTAGGGCCCACCGGTTCCACCCGCCGATTGGGCTAGGGGCCCCTGCTAGGACCGGCGGGTAGGATGGCCCGTCGGTTGGGCCCGCCAGTTGTGCCCGAAGGCCCCCTGCCCTCTCAGGTGGGTGCCCACAGGCGAGTAGGGGCCCACCGGTTGCACCCACTGGTCTTAGCGAGAAAAACCCTGTTTCTTCCCAACTTCCTCCATTCTTTGGGGATTCAAATGGGGCTTTTTCCAACCCATTCTTCACACCTTCAAGGTCCTATAGGATGGTTCTAACCTAGATCTAGGTTAGATTCAAGGGATGGGAACCATCTTACCTTATTTGCTCAAGAACAACCTCAAACCCTCCAAATCACTTCAAACTCACAATGCTTCTTCCACCTTGTCAATACCTCTTCAAATCCTTCAAGATCAACACATAAATCATCTATTAAACCTTAGATTCATAATTTCAAAGGGGATTTACAAGATCTCAAGAAACCCTACTCGAATCAAGGGTTTAAGCTTGGGTATGGTGAATGTTCAAAGAACTCGACTTTGCTTACCTCCAAACGTAGATCTAGAGTTGAAGATCACTCTTCCGGCGTCGGAATGGGAAGATCAAGCTTCGGCGCCGCTGAAATCCTTCCCTTCTTCCTCTTCCTTCTCTTCCCTTGTTCTTCCCTTTCTTTTCTCTCTCCTCTTTACTATCCTCACCAATGTACGGGTGTCATAAATGGAAAGAAAAGAAAATCATAAAGCTATATATATAATTCCTCATTAAGTGAACAGTGCACATGGATGGGTCACTCAGGTGGGTGGGTGCACCCACCTGTCCGCCCACCTAAGGGCCAAAACTTGGGATTTTGACAGAGTTCGGGCCTGGTACGAACCCCACCCCTGGCATACGTATACACCTTAAAATACGGCTATAATACCTGCTTTATCCATACATGGCCTTATGGTAGGTGCATGTACACGGCTTGGGCACTCACGTCTCTTCTGGCAGTGGCTCGGACTTGTCGGGCCAGCCGGTGTTTAAGGTCACCCTAGCCATCATAGTCCATAAGGAGCCCGCTCTAACTCCCTCTGGTTCTGTTCCTGCACGGTTAAACCGGTTAAACTGTGAAATCAGACTGGGTTTAAGAAGCAGGATATTACAAATAATACATTAATCAATTGCCGGAATGGTTTCCTAAGGTTATCTTTTGGTAACCGAACTGTTGAGTTTAACATGTTTAGGATAGGCAAGCAACCGCATATGGAAGAAGAGATCAATATGCTTGAGGATTTTTTGGACTTTTTTAATGATTTAATTACCAACTTTGATATTGATTTTGATTAAGAATTCCAAGAGTGTATGGATGAGTTGGATGATGATAGTGAAAATTTATATTCTGAAGTTTTGAGTCTCACACCTGTGGAGCCCTTAGGACCCTTTTCCAATTTCATTCTCAAGCCTTCCATAGTTGAGCCCCCCCAAGCTAGATCTTAAGGAGTTGCCATCCAATTTGAGGTATACTTTTATAGGGCCTGACCAGATTCTTCCTGTAATAATTTCTTCAGATTTGACTTCTAGCCAGGAAAGGGAATTTCTCAAAGTGTTAAATGATAATAAGGAAGCCCTAGGTTGGACCATGGCTGACATCAAAGGTATAAGCCCTTCTATTATGTAACATCATATACATCTTATGGAGGATTCCACACCATCGATGAAACCCCATAGAAGAACTAATCCAGTGATGATGGAAGCCATTAAGAAAGAGATCCTAATGTACTTGGATCATGGAATAATTTATTCTATTTCTGATAGCCAATGGGTAAGCCCAGTTCATGTAGTGCCTAAGAAGTTTGTTGTGACTATAGTTCCCACTGCTAATAACTAACTAATTTCAACCCATGTCCAATCAGGGTGGAGAGTGTGTATAGACTACAGAAAACTTAATGCGGCAACCTAGAAGGATCACTTCCCATTGCCATTCATTGCCCTAGATGTTAGAGAGGTTAGCTGGACATGAATACTATTGTTTCCTTGATGGATATTCTGGCTATAACCAGATCCCAATTGCTTTAGAGGACCAACATAAGACCACTTTTACATGCCCATATAGAACATTTGCTTACAGGGGAATGCCCTTTGGGCTTTGCAATGCCCTTGCTACGTTCTAACGATGCATGATGAGCATCTTTTTTGACATGGTCAAAAAATTCTTAGAAGTATTTATGGATGATTTTTTAATTCATGGGAATTCCTATTCTGAGTGTCTTCACCATCTTTCCCTAGTTTTGAAAAGGTGCATATCTAAGAATTTGATTTTGAATTAGGAGAAATGCCATTTTATAGTTAAATCTAGTATTGTTTTAGGCCATGTAGTATCCAATGAGGGAATTAAGGTCGATAAAATCAAAGTGGATTTAATTGATAATTTACCACCTCCCCAATTTGTTAAGGATGTTCAGTTTTTTTTGGGCCATGCTGGCTTAAGATCACTGCACTACTTGTCAAAGATCAAACTTTTGAGTTTTCTAAAGAGTGCCTAGAATCCTTCAAGAAACTTAAGAAGGAGTTGGCTAATGCACCCATTATTCAACCACCTATTTGGACTGAACCTTTTGAACAGATGTGTGATGCTTCAGATTTTGCCATAGGATCGATTTTGGGACAAAGGATTAATAAGATGCCCATTGTCATTTACTATGCTAATATGACCCTAAATGATGCACAACTAAACTACACAACCACTGAAAAGGAATTTTTAGCTGTTATGTTTGAGCTAGAAAAGTTTTAGTCTTACTTAGTTGGGTCACATGTGGTGGTGTACGTTGATCATTCTACTCTTAGATACCTAGTTCAGAAGAAGGATGCCAAAGCCTGTCTCATTAGGTGGGTTTTACTTTTGCCAGAGTTTGATTTGGAAATTAAGGATAAGAAAGGCATTGAAAATGTAGTTGCAGACCATTTATCCTGGCTTCCCAATTCCTTGACTATCGATTCTGCAGTCAACGAGAACTTTTCAGATGAACAGTTACTTGCAGTGTCCAGTGAACCATGGTTTGCTAACATTGTCAACTTCTTAGTTTCAGGTGTGACTCCGGATCATTGGTCCACCCAAGATAGGTATCGTTTCCTTTCCTAAGTTGAGCATTTTTTTTGGGACGATCCTTATCTTTTTAAATTTTGTCCTGACCAAATTATTATACTTTATGTGCTTGATCAAAAGCAACACTCATGCTTATCTTTTTGTCATGATCATGCATGTGATGAACGTTTTGGACCTAAAAAGACTACCGCAAAGGTTCTCCAATGCGGATTTTATTGGCCCACTCTTTTAGAGATGCTTTTGACTTTTGTAAGGCTTATCTCACCTGCCAATCTTTTGGCAGTATCAATAAGAAGAATATGATGCCCCTCAACCCTATTTTGGTAGTTGAGATCTTTGATGTGTGGGGCATTTATTTTATGGGACCATTCCCTATTTTCTTTGGGAATTTATATATACGTTTGGCCATTGATTATGTTTCTAAATGGATAAAGGCCATACCTTGTAAATCTAATGACCACAAAGTGGTGGTCCAGTTTCTCAAAGAAGGTTTTCTGATGCCCTTGCAACCTTGGCTCCTATGGTAGAGTGCAACCCTATGGCTAGAGTCCGACCATTCTTAGTAGAACAAAGAAGCAGGCCCATTTATCATAATACAGTGAACTTTCTCACTATGGATGGTCGGTCTTAGTTCGCTCACATAGCGGATTTCATCAAGGAAAGAAAGTATCAAGTTGAAGCAACTGACAGAAAAAAGAAGTTTCTGAGGAGATATGCCACCTAGTTTATTCTCTAGGAGGATTTGTTATAGAAAAGATCCTATGATAGAATATAGTTGTTGTATATAGATGAGGAACAAGCTACAACTATCATGGAAGAAATTCATCAAGGTCTCTGTGGACCCCACATGAATGCCAAGATGTTATCTAAGAAGATCCTCAGGCTAGGATATTACTGGAACACAATAGAAGCAGATTGCATGGACTTTGTCAGAAAATGCCACAAGTGTCAAATATTTGCTAACATCATATATATCCCACCAATCGAGTTGTATTCGCTCAGTTCACCTTGACCATTCTCCACTTGGGGCATCGATAACATTGGAAAAGTCAACCCTAAAGCATCCAATGGCCACGAGTTCATCCTGGTAGCCATTGATTATTTCACCAAGTGGGTAGAGGCTCAGTCCTAAGCTATCCTCACATCTATTAAGGTGGCCAAATTCATCCAAGAAAATATCATTGCACGATATGGAGTAACTTAAGAATTGATATTAGATCAAGGATCCCCCCATCTTGAACACATAAAAACCCTGTTGAGACAAAAGAAACAATCCTGTGTCTTTAGATGGGCCTCTCTTTTGAAAAATAAGAAACCCTTTTTTATGGTGTTAGACCATATATAGGTCTGTGGGTTCCTTGTACCCTTGATTTGGAGTTGAGACTTTCTTTTTAAATGGTATGAGTTAACAAATACAGAACTTTAAATGAAGTGTGGAAAGTGATATTGTCACACCTCACTTCCAGTAGATCTAACTTATCATTAGGAATACCAATGATGTGAGTTAGACACTTACTTGTCTTACAAACTTACCAGGATCTTTGATAGCAGTACTTTAACATTTCATAATCTCACATCACAAACCAACCAAAAGCAGCGGAATCAGAGTATAATAGCGGAATCGTCTGAAGCAAATAGGGAAATTATCTAATGATAAACATAATATCATTAACCAAGTTATTCTGTTTACAATCCTTCAAGACTTACATATATCAAGTTTAAAACATAATATTCACAGACCTGTATCAACATAATAAAAAGTATGTCGAACACCTTATGGCGTTGTGTATCCGTAAAAGTTATAAGCACAGTCTTGGCCATGCTCCTCCGCGTTTGGCATCCACCAGTGGCTCACTCCATACTCGGGTCCAAAGGATAGAGAATCACTAGCCATAGGCATAATCGTACCTACATCATTATCTAAAAAGTGTGTATACGTGGGGTGAGCTTTCCAACTCGCTTAATGAGGAGTGGGGTTTAAGCATATCCAATAAGACATTTGCAATAATAATTTATGATGCATGATAGCAGAAATTAAACACATAGTCCATGATGCTCGTGATGCATTTCATTTATTAATTATCCATCTAACAATACAAACTAAGTCTAGTAAAATGCTACTACGAGGCATTAGGCTGTATCCTTCGTCTCGGAACTGTCATCGACTATGTAAGGATACAAACCCTAGCCATGAATAGAAGCCTGTCGGTCCCTGTATGCGTCCATGGGTCACCCAGCAAACCCTTGATAACCCCCTACTAGCAGTTACGGCACTGGTGACACATCGACCACGTCGGACAGGTTTCCACCTCTGGCAACAATCACATCGTACCATGGGTGTGGCATTCCGGAAAGGCACATCGAATATACCACAATGGGTTATCTAGCACCTCAACCCCTATTGGCAAGGGTTCGTAGCATAGAGAGTGATACCTAGCCATATATATACTACATGCCTTCATAATGATACAGTTAGTATGAATTACACGATACTGACGAGTCCTCAGCCACAAAGTGTAATCCATCTCCAAATACAGTCCTAGGTACAAGATACCGGTAACATATCGGCCAAAACATGAAACCCAAGACCATTTACCTAATCTAGCATGCATATCACAGTTGAGTATGGGCTACGCAACACCGGTACCAATCATCGGCCACGAAGCCTATCCATTTCAAAATGCAGTCCCGTGGTACACGATACCAGCGAGACCTTGGCCACAAAGTGTAACCCGTGACTACAACTAACTCTAATGCACATAATCAATGCATGAATGCAACGTACATACAGAAATCACGGCACCGGTACCCCCTCGACCACGTCGGATTCCATCTCACACACAATCAAACACACGGTGATTAGGGTATCGGTACCACCTCGACCACATTGGATCCCATCATACAATTCCATAACAATTCATATCAAAAGTGTAAAATGACTAATGTAATATATGACATATCATCATTTTATTTGAGCAATTACAATTAAACATGTAAGTCTAAGCATGTGAGCAATTTAATAATAATGAACATTACAAAATAAATATTGTCCGTCCCTCACTTGGTTTATGTTCGAGTGTGTTAGGGTTCAAGTCAGCCACTGATCGATCCACTCAGTTTCGATCTCGGGGCATGTGCATGTCACTGTCCTAGACACTAGGGCAATCATACATCATTACATGTTGAAAAGATCGTGAGAGGCCCACTTGGGTCACCCCCAAAGGGTACAAACAAAATCCATCAGTGACAGTAATGTCACCAGAAACACCCACCGAAAACAGGGAATTTCCACCAAAAATATCAGTCCTATTTCTGGTGGAACTGACAGAGTCCTCCTAAGGCTCTGAGGTTCACCGAAAATATGCCACCGAAAGCAGGTTTAGTGTTTCCGGTGGCTTGCTTCCTATGGTGGTGCAGGAGTGTTCAGCCATTTTGGGGCTTTTCGACTCGGGCCTGATCACCGGGATTTGTTTCATGGAGTTTGTTGGGAATGGTCCTAACATCATTCTAAGCAAACAAAATCTCAATTCCACCAAGCTGTTTGGGAGATACATCAATTGAACGATCAAAACCCTAGTTAGTCATTTGGCAATACTTGTTGCCAGAGTTCACTGGGCTTGACTTGAGCTCGGCAGCAGCACCGGGAGGGTGGAATACGCATTCCACGACCTCAACATGTTTTGTATACTAGGATTCCATCCAAACCTAGCTTAATCTAGGTCAAAATAAAGAGAGAGTTGTGGAAGGGAGTGTATTTACCTCCGACAACGATTCCAGCAACTAGGCAACAATCGGCACCAAGGTAAGCCTTCTTCCTCTTTCCCCTTCTTCTTCTTCTTCCTTTCTCTCCTCTTTCTCTCCTCCCTTACATTGGACACAAGATAAATGAGGAATGAATTCCTCATTTCATACTTAAACATTAATTTTGGACCTTAGGGTCTGTTTGGTTGGACCTTAATCGGACAGATCTGGTTATTATGACTTTCAGAGCCTGAGAACCTGGCCACTTAGGTTTGAAATGCATTCACGTCATGACGAAAATGTGGGAGATGATTTTCGATCATCCTAGACTATTTACGACGCGAGTGGCGGGACCCACGGGCATCGACACCTTGACAGTAACCCGTTAGGCTCTTTGGAAACAACCCACAAGATTCAGACCCAGTGGATCTGATGGCTTATTTTTGGTGGTAATGACAGCTTACTATCAAATAGCTGGTCCTGCAGGGGGGTTGCCCTTGGCCATGCTCAAAGCCTTTCGGCAACTTCGATACATGTCATGATTCATGTGTGAGGAGTCAGGTCACTTACTGTCTGGGATCAGAAGGTACGAATCCCCTCCAGTTAGACTGCGACGTGATGCACGAACATGTGGGGTCATCTACCCCCTTCGGAAATGGGTGGCCGTGAGTAAAAACCCGATCGTGCTTCAGATCTTCGGTTCGAGACCTATCACAACAGTTCAAATTAGACCGATTCAGGGCACGGGTGTAACATTCCTCCCACCTTACAAGAATTTTTTCCTTAAAATTGAATATACTTAGAAAATCAAACAATCCACGATACTGCTTCACCATCTCATCTTCCCACTCCCAAGATGCTTCCTGCTCGGGGTGGTTCATCCATTTCACTTTGATGAAGGAAATGGTGCGGTTGCGGAGAATATGCTCTTTTTGGTCAATAATCTTCTCTGAAAACTCCATGTTGGCAAAATCCTCGTCTAACTCACGGGGCATGTAAGTCAATACATGAGTGGGGTCGAGAATGTACTTCCTCAACATAGAAATATAGAAGACATTATGTGTACCTTCTAACTCTGGTGGTAAAGCTATTCGGTAAGCTACCAGTCCGATTCTCTCCAATACATCATATGATCCTATAAACCTTGGGAGATCTGCAATAACACCTTGTCTCCAACTCCAAATTCTAGATGTTTCCTTTTGACATCTACATAGATTTTCTGCCTAGACTGAGCTACCTTAATCCTTTCTCTGATTACATTCACCTTCTCACTAGTATCCTGTATCAAGTCTGGACCCAAAATATGTTGTTCACCAACCTTATCCCAATAGAGTGGAGTTTGGCAATTTCTTCCATACTGTGCTTTGAATGGGGACATTTCGATGGTGGCTTGATAACGGTTGTTATAGGAGAACTCAATAAGAAAAATGTGCTCATCCCAACTATAACTCATATCCAAGGCACATACTCAGAGTAGGTCCTCCAATGTTTGAATAGTCCTTTCCGGCTGACCATCGGTCTGAGGGTGAAAGGCTATACTGAAATTTAACTGTGTGCCCATAGCTTTATGCACACAAGTCCAAAACTGAGAAGTGAACCTGGGATCTCGATCAGAGATGATACTAACTAGCACACCATGCAATTTGATGATGTTATCGACATACAACTTGGCCAACTTGTCCATAGAAAATGGGATCTTGATTGGGATAAATTGAGCTACCTTGGTCAAACGGTCCACAACTAGCTAAATGGCATCCATACCCTTTTGTGTACGGGGTAGGCCTGTGATGAAGGCTATGGTAATATTCTCTTATTTCCACTCCAGAATAGGTAGGGACTGTAATAACCCATGGGACCTTTGTCTTTCAGCCTTGACTTGTTGACATGTGAGGCATCTAGACACATGCATGGCCACATCATTCTTCATTTATTTCCACCAGTAGGAGCCTTTGAGGTCCTTGTACATTTTAGTATTGCCGGGGTGAATGGAGTATGGAGTGCTATATGCCTCTCTCAAAATTGCGTCTCTTAAATCACCATCATTGGGCACACACAATCTTCCTTTGAACTTAAGAATCCTGCTTTTAGTTACAGTGAAATTCGTGTCCTTTTGGGTTCCTTCCTGGCATTCTACTATCAGTTTTTGCAACTCTACATCAGTAACCTGAGCTGCAGTGATTCTATCCACCAGACTAGGTTGTACCACCAATGCCGATAGTGACAAGGTGACACCTTCTACTAATAGCTCCAAGTCTAGCTTCCTGGCCTCCTCTATGAGATGCTCATTGGTCGTCAATGATGTAAGAGTCAATGATTAGGAAGTTTGACTAGCTTCAGGCTTCCTAAATTGCACTGAAGTTGGGTTGATATATGGCACTCGGAAAGGCTTGCTACCTCCCCTAGAATCAGTAGATCACACTGGCCTCTTTCTTGTTCCTTTCTGGGTCATGAAATTATCTCTATGCCAGTCTTCAATAGACTTGGCCACTTGGACCACCTCAGCATAGGTCTTCAGTTTCAACCCCACAATGGTTGACGTAATACCTGGCCTCAACCCTTTCTCAAACTTCTTTGCTTTAACTCTGTCACCTCTGAGATGCTCAAGAGCAAAATGGAATAGCTCCTCAAAACGTTGCTAATACTCGAGCACAGACCGGGAGCCGGGAACCTTGAACCAGTTGAGAGAACTCGTTCTCTCTCTTATCTCTAAAGCTTTCCAGAAAGTAATTCTCAAAGAAGTGCCCTTTGAAGTTTGCCCAAGTAGGGTTTAGGTTATTAGCCCTCAGAATAGGCTCGGTGGAACTCCACCAATCATTTGTTTCATTTTACAATTGATAGCCCGCACACAAAATTTTTTGTTCATCAGTGCAGCCCATCAGTCTAAAAACTTTCTCCATCCACCAATCCATCGTAGCCCATCAATCTAAAAACTTTCTCCATCCACCAATCCATCTTGATGGATACAATGGGTCTTAGCCCACCTTTGAGAAGCATGGGGTCCTAAGCCATTGAAACTTCTCCATCATTTTTGTCAAGTCTATCCATCCCTCTACATCGACCTGGGCTTGATCTGATATTGGGTCTTGCACCTACCCATGTACATTTGATGCCCTTGCCCATGTAGTTGTGCCCCACTAGATGTCGGAAGGGTAGCCGATCCAATGGGTATTGGAGCGGGTATCTGTGGAGTAGGTGGTGCGGGCGGTGCATTATGGGCTCCCATCGCTGCTTGGATCCTATCATCGATCCCCGACCATAAACTGATTTTGCCTTTCCTTAACTCCCCGTGTCATATTATCTATGATAGATGCCACATCACGGGATGCAAGCACTGATAGAGCCAGGGCTGCATTATGGGGTCTACCTCAGTTTCGTGTAGGGGAAGCGGGAGGTGACGGGTGTGATTGGGATCGGGATCAAGTGTTTAGGCATGACATGACTCCTGTGGAGGAATCTAATTAGTTCACATGCATATATAAGGTTGTATGTAATTGGAACACATGCATACATAGTGGGTCCCACACATATACAATAGGAAAAATTAGGGTTAGGGCATGCATAAGTGGGGTCCACACATATTTGTATCCGATCACACGCGTATCACAAAGAGGCATCCCCTTAAGGCAATAAAATAATAATCAAATTTGGAAAATAAAAAAAAATTATTTCAAAAAATAATCAACAAAAACAAGGGCATCTTTTACCAGAAATATGGCTTAATCCACCGAAAATATCAGTGTTATTTCCGATGGGTAAAACAGAGAGCAAACTGGAACTTCTTATTTCATCGAAAACAGGCACCAGAAGCAGGTCCAGTGTTTTCAGTGGTTCCAAAATGGCTATAAATAGAGTTGGGTTTGGGTTTTATTGTATAAAAACCCTATTTTAACTTATGGAAAAGGTGTGGAAACGGCCAAGGAGAGTTTTTCAACCCATTCCCTACCTTTCTCTCGCTATTTCATGATCAATTGGCGCCGCACACGCATCAAAGGTATGTTTCTCCTCTCTGTAACCTAGTTTTGTGATTTTCTTCTCTGTGAGCTTTACATTCAACCATTGAACTAGGTTTTCATTCTTAATTTCATTCTTAAATCCTTAGGAATCATATTACAATGATGTCTGGATGTCATGTACATACCCGACGTTTTGTTGAACAAGAGGAGCAAGACGCCGCCGCTCAGTTCAACCCAATCCTGTTCCTCTCTGTGGCTGAGTGAGATCATTGGGAACTCTTTGAGCACTGCAATGTGGACCCGGGAGTCTATGTGAGGACAAGAGAATTCCGTACATTCTGTCTCCATCAACGGTTTGAGATGGTCGAGTGGTACTGCATCATAAAACCCAACAAGTACTACTACCAAACACTGGTCAGGTGGTTCTACTCCAACCTATAATGCATGAACTGAGGTACCGAAGAGATATGGATCACCTCCTATGTGAAGAGGGTGGAGATCTCCTTTGACATGAGGCAGTTGGCTAATATTCTGATAGTCGACAATGCTGGTGACTTGGTGTACTGCCCTCCTCGGATTCCAGCTTGTGACTTCTAGAGTCTCGATACCTTTCAGGAAATAAATGACATGTTAACTAAGGAGGCCAAGGGATGGAACCATTCAGTCAATTATTTTGCTACTCCAAAGGTTGTTTGTCATACAGTCCAGTTAAACGTTCTCCCCACTTGTGGACACTACAATGAGGTATCCGCACTGCACGCCTATATGACTTATTGCATGTACATGGGGCCATATATACGTCTTCCTTACCTCCTGATGTGGACCACAGTAATTCGGTCCAGGGGCAAGATCACCGAGTCGGGAACCTATGCTACGGAAGAATACTGACAGATATCTTCTGCCACTTTGGGGTGGATTTGGAGAGAGAGGCATGCTTAGGTGAAGAGGTCACAAACTTTAACCAAGATTCTCTGAGGAAGATGACACTATATATGAGGGAGGTGACACCTGATCCAGAGGTAGGTGTGCATCCTATGGAGGCAGAGGGTGGCAGTGCCAGTGATGCTGGCAGGCGATGCCGGTGATGTTGGTGGAGGTGTTGGTGGTGCAGGAGGAGAAGTTGCTGGGGTCGTGGGGTTCCACCACCTGATCCCCAGGCTATGGGTTCTATGAATGCTTTTACTTCTCGAGGCACTAGGGGTGTGAGGTCCTACGGTCTCAATGATGTTATGGCCCGCCTGGACACCACCACATCACTGATGAGGAGCATAGATGGCCGCCTCAACAACATAGGCAGGACCTATTGTCTTATGGACAATAGAGTGGCCTCCCTAGAGGCACAGATGCAGGCGATGGTCTTCCATGTTGGTATTCCGGTGCCTCCTCTTGGAACGCATGGTCTGAACCAGGCTCAGGGCTAGAGATAGAACCAGCAGCAGCTACAGCAAGAGCAGCAGGAGTAGTGGCATATTTGCCACTGTAGCTTTTAGGATTTCCCTTTCCATGCTTTATTTAAGTTTGATGTTTTAGGTTTAGTTGAACTTTCATTTTCTGTCATTTACATTCCTAGTCTTTAGGCTAGTTAGGATTTCCTGCTTTCCGTACTTTAATTTTATAAAAAGTGTAAGCTATGTAATCAAGTTCTCTATTATAATGAAATGGCTTTAACACCTATACTTGTCTCCTAATTGTGCAATTTCAATTATTGTTGTCTTAAGATTTTTATTTAGTCCTAATTTTCCCAAGTCATGGTCCGATCGAGATTGTGAGTTAAGGCAGAGCTTCACATTCTGAAACTATAGCTGTCACACCCCACTTCCAGTAGACCCAACTTATCATTAGGAATACCGATGGTGTGAGTAAGACACGTACCTGTCTTACAAACCTACCAAGATCTCTGATTGTAATACATTAACATTTCACAATCTCACATCACTAATTAACCAAAAGCAGCAGAATCAGAGTATAATAGTAGAATCATTAGAAATGAATGGAGAGATTATCTAATGATAAATATAATATCATTAACTAAGTTATTCTGTTTACAATCCTTCAAGACTTACATATATCAAGTTTAAAACATAATATTCATAGACCTGTATCAACATAATCAAAAATACGTCGAACACCTTATGGTGTTGCATATGCCCAAAAGTCACAAGCACAGTCCTGGCCATGCACCTCCATGTCTTGCATCCACCAGTCGCTCACTCTGTACTCAGGTCCAGAGGATAGAGAATCACTAGCCATAGGCACAACTGTTCCTGCATCATCATCTAAAAAGTGAGTATACATGGGGTGAGCTTTCCAACTCACTCAGTGAGGGGTGGGGTTCAAGCACATCTAATAAGATATTTGCAATAATAATTTATGATGCATGATAGCGGAAATTAAACACATAGTCCATGATGCTCGTGATGCAGTTCATTTATTTATTATCCACCTAACAATACAAACTAAGTCTGGTAAAATGCTACTATAGCACATTAGGCTATATCCTTCGTCTCAGAACCGCCATCAACTACATAAGGATAAATCCCTAGCCATGAATAGAAGCCTACTGGTCTCTGTATATGTCCATGGGTCACCTAGCAAACCCCTGATAACCCCCTCCTGGCAGTCACGGCGCCGGTAACACATTGGCCACGCCAGATAGGTTCCCACCTCTGACAACAATCACATCGTACTGCAGGTGTGGCATTCCGAAAGGGCACATCAAACATACCACAATGAGTTATCTAATACCTCAACCCCTGTTGGTAAGGGTTCATAGTATAGGGAGTGATACCTAACTACATATATACTATATGCCTTCATAATGATACAGTTAATATGAATTATACAATACCAGCAAGACCTCGGGCGCAAAGTATAATCGATCTCCAAATACGGTCTTAGGTACACGATACTTGTAACATATTGATCACAAAGTGAAACCTGAGACCGTTTACCTATCTAGCATGCATATCACAATTGAGTATGGACTACGCAACACTGGTACCAATCGTCTGCCACGAAGCCTATCCATTTCCAAATGCAGTCCCAGAGTACACGATACCAGTGAGACCTTGGCCATAAAGTGTAACCCGCGACTACAACTAACTCTAATGCACATAATCAATACATGAATGCAACATGCATACGGCAATCACGGCACTGATACCACCTTGGCCACGCCGGATTCCATCTCACACACACAACCAAGCACACGACGATCATAGTACCGGTATCACCTCGACCACATCGAATCCCATCATACAATTCCATAACAATTAATATCAAAATTGTAAAATGAAAAATGTAACATATGACATATCATCATTTTATTTGAGCAATTACAATTAAACATGTAATTCTAAGCATGTGGGTAATTTATTAATAAGGGTAGTTTACAACACCACCCCCTGGAGAATGCCAATATTAGAGGCACATCCCTTCTCTTTAGCTAAATTGACTCGAACCACCCCCTACCGTCAGTTAGTGTTACAGAATATACCAAAAATGCTGACATCATCAGGTCTTTTTTTTTTCCTAAATACCATTTTGCCCTTAAATTTGAGATGAGAATGTCGTATATCACAATCGTAGGTCTACAATCCGGTTCTCTTTTTAAATCACAAAAAAGTGATTGAGATTTCTCACCCAAACTACTATACATATAAGCAGCCATGAGAGCATTATGTATAGAAGTTGATTTGATTCCCTTATTAGTATCATCCGTAAAAAATTCAATAGCAAGATCAACATTATTATTATCTTTGCCTGCAATTCTAATTCCTTTGGTATACTCCTCAGATACCATTGGTATACCAGCATCATCAGCTTGTTTCGTTCTCTAATTAAATACCTGGATATTATAATTTAACAAATTAAAAAAATAAAAAATTTCCCATTCATCTCCTCTGTTTCTTCTCCTTGTATATTAAATCTTCTTTGTAAAAAAATAAATTTGTTTTTGTTAGTGTTTGCAGTCTTGTCCTCTTGTTGTAGGTGTTATGGTTTGAAGAATCAATTAGAAGATACAATTGAATTGAATGTATTCAAAGGCTTTCATAAACATTGGAATGAGGGGAAAGAATGGCACCTCTAGGGCTAACTCATTCCACGAACCCAACTGCTTCAATAGCTCAATCAACCCAAATCCATTATAGTAGTTCTGAATCAAGGAAGGAGCTCTGGATTCCAACACTGAGGGGATCTTTTTGGAGTCCTCAATATAAGCGACCAATTCATTTTTCAATTCCGACACTATTTGGGTCATATACTCTTCAGTGATGGGGTACGTAAAAGGCTTCTTCTTCGTGAGTAAACTAAACGACTTCGGGATGCCATTGGAGCAGCAATTAGGCATCTGACCAGAGATTTTTCTGATGAAACTGTAGTTTGAGCTCCTCGAGATGTTAGAGAGTGGAGTGAACAGAGACAAAGACTTAGACTTGGATTCTACAGAGCAATTTGCATAATCAGTTCCACCTTTGCTGCCTCAAAAACTCTCCAGGCTCTCTTCATCGTCTACCAAGTAAATTGAACAACTTGAGGTTTTAGGGTTTTCTTGTAAAAAAAATTTAGGCTCTTGGGGACTGCAGAGTGCAAGCTGAGAGGGGTTGAGGTAGGGAAAAGGAACGAGGGAGAGAAAGTGATAACGGTGAATAGAGGGGTATTTTTAGAATAATATAATAAGGGTGTTTTACTCATAAGGGCTAAATTATCATTTTACAGCATCATTTAACAGTGAGTGATGGCATGGGATCTAAGTCTAATTTGGTGAAAGAAAGGTGGTGTCCCTCTAATATTGACATTCTCCAGGGGGTGGCATTGTAAATTACTTTAATAATAATGAACATTCCAAAAATAAACATAGTGTTGTAACTCGGCAGTCGCTGAGAGGGGGGGTGAATCAGTGAGTCCAATTCCGATCCTCAAAAACCTGTCTGATGTCTGGCCAAGAAAAACCTGACATACCTGTCCCTGTTTACACACAGTCGTATGCACACTCAGCCTCTCATAGGCACTTCCAAGTATGCACACCCATTCCACATTCCACGCACTTCAATATAAAATGCAAACAACAAGCACCCACAACACAGGGTTTTTACGAGGTTCGGCAATTTGCCTACATCCCCGGAGTAGTGCCTGTAAAGGCTTCGTACCTACTCAATACACTACTTTTGACTGCACCCACAGTCGGGAGCACCCACACCCAATTTTCTCAAGCCGAAGCTGAGATGTCACTCGTAGTGCCGATACAATGTGTAGCACCCACTACACGGGAGCACCCACTCCCGGTGCTTAGCACCCACTAAGCACACAATAAATAATACAATTAAATTGGGCTTATATCAATGCCCTACAGTCAAGCTCTGCCTAGCATATGCATCCACAACTAGCTAGCATGCTTACAGTTCATCCACAACTAACCTAGCATGTATACATTCATCCACAACTAACCCTAACATACATACATAAATGTAATGTAAAATCAAAGGTTAGAGAATCTCACAACCGATTGCCTGGGATAACTGAAAACTTGTACTGACAAGTTTGGTGCTCACACCTTCTCTCTCCTTGGCTTTTTGCTCTTCAAAGCAAATACATCCTTGTTTTCTTCTCTTCTTCCTTGGCTTTGAGTTAATGTACCATTAACACACTTCAACCACCTCTTTTACCTCCTTTAATGGCCTAAGACCATTTATCATCAAGAATGTATGTTCATTCAAGGACCAACAAAGAGGGGAAAGCTTCTCCTACCAAAACTATAGCCTTGCTTCACTCAAACCTCATATTTCTTGC
Organism: Macadamia integrifolia; assembly: GCF_013358625.1. Lineage (NCBI taxonomy): Eukaryota > Viridiplantae > Streptophyta > Magnoliopsida > Proteales > Proteaceae > Macadamia > Macadamia integrifolia. The sequence continues at coordinate 11,012,413 of NC_056570.1, forward strand.
TTCCATGGTGTAGGGCTTGAAAAAACGAATAAGTTGCAACTTGGTTCACCCAAATCCGAGTTAAAATGAGGGAGATATGACCATTTGAAGTTGGAGCAATGAGATAGCCTGAAATGGAATCTTCGTAGGGGTGATGTAGGCTACACCGGCGGTGCTCGCAACAGGGGCGAAATCTGACCGTAGATCTCATATAAAAGATCTTGTAATCTAAGCCATCGGATTAAACCAACGGACAATAGATCCAAACCATTAAATTTGAATCTCGATGACGTCATCATGACGTAGGCGCTGACATCGTCAGAAGTGTTGTCGATCTATGATTGGTTGCTTTTCCAGATTTTAAGGGAGCTTGTCTCCCACTCACAAAAGAGAAATGGCTTATTGTCCATTGGATCCGAATCCTCCATGTTGGTTTTAATATGATTTCATGAGATCATTAAGATTGTAATCTTCTTTATATCTTCTATACTTGCGCGAAACACACTAACATACCTTGATAAGGTGTAGCGCCAGTGCATCAAGAATTATGTACCTAACCAATCAAATTCTACACGCAAGCATCTATCTCGTCCATGTCAGTGCAAAATCTCAGCAGCCTTTGGATGGGCATCAAGCCTACGTGGTCGAATCTTGGCCATCCATTTCACTTCCCTTTACTCCTCTTTATTACAATCAGGCCCCTGCCTCCATATGTTTCAGTGCTTAAAGACCCCTTACAACTCAGACCTTCAAAATCTTTAAATTATACAAAAGCCCTTCAAATTTCAAAAATAAATTCCGAAAAATCCACCCAACACCGAGAGCAACTGATGGATTTTCGGTTTGGATTTTCGAACCGACTTTACGGAAATGCTTATAACTTTTTCATACAATATCCGATCGAGATGAAATGAAGTGCGTTGGAATCATAACTAGATGCTCTACGACTTTTCAGAAGACTCAATCATCTGAATCATCCATGTAAAAAGACCAAAATGCCCCTACACCTTTCCAATGACGTATCTTTCTCATACGGAATCGGAATGCGATGAAATCAGAACCGTTGGAAAGATTGTATTTTTTTCGTATTGTTACATGTAGAACACTTCCTTCAAAAAATTCATCTTCAATGCTGAAACTACCCTCGACTGCCACAAATGCCGTAACTTCTTCATACGGTATCGGAATGTGACGAAATCAAATGCACTGACTAGGTAAATTACAATCTATCTTTTTCATGAAGAACCGATCTTCCAAAAATGTCATTTTCACTGTCAAAAATGCCCTCGATCGTAAATAAGCTAATTTTACCAGTTTTGACCCAGAAACCCGCACCACCTATTTATGATGTATTAAACCACTCCATGCATACCAAGCTGCTCTGTTATCTCATCGGTGACATTGGACACTGCCATGTCATCATTTTCATCCACGTCACCCAAACTGGCCACGTCATCACCGCCACGTGGCCGAGTTGCCAACAAGGACAACCATAAAACAACACATAGTCCATCCCTCACCTGGTTTATATTCAAGCGTGTTAGGGTTCAAGTATGGCCACCTATCTATCCACTTAGTTTCGATCTCAGGGCACGTGCGCATCACTATCCTAGACACAAGGGTAATCGTACATCAGTACGTGTAAGAAAGATTGGGAGAGGCCCACTTGGGTCACCCCCAAAGGGTACAGACAAATTCCATCAGTGACAGTAATGTCATCAGAAACATCCATAAAAAATAGGGAGTTTCCACCGAAAATAGCAGTCCTGTTTCTAGTGGAATTGATAGAGAGATCCTAAGGCTCTAAGGTTCACCAAAAATATGCCACTGGAAGCAAGTCTAGTGTTTTCGGTGGCTTACTTCCTATGGTGGTACATGAGTGTTCAGTGATTTTGGGGCTTTCTAGCTCGGGCCCGATTGTCAGGATTTGTTCTATGGAGTTTATAGGGAATGGTCCTAGCATCATTCTAAGCCAACAAAATCCTGATTCCATTGAGTTGTTTGGGAGATACATTGATTGAATAATCAAAACCTCAGTTGGTCATTTGGCAATACTTGTTGTCGGAGTTCACCGGGCTTGGCTTGAGCTTGACAACAGCACTAGGAGGGTGGAATACACATTCCACGACCTCAACATGGTTTGTACACTAGGATTTCATCCAAACCTAGCCTAATCTAGGTCAAAATGAAGAGAGAGAGTGGTGGAAGGGAGTGTACGTACCTCCGATAACGATTCTGGCAACTAGGCAGCAACTGGCACCAAGGTAAGCCTTCTTTCTTCTCTTTCCCCTTCTTCTCTCTTCTCTTTCCCCTTCTTCTTCTTCTTCCTTTCTCTCCTCTTTCTCTCCTCTCTTATGTTGGACACAAGAGAAATGAGGAATTCATTCCTCATTTCTTACTTAAGTGTTAATTTTGGACCTTAGGGTCTGTTTGGTTGGACCCTAATAGGACTGGTCAGGTTGTTATGACTTTCAGAGCCCGAGAACCCAACCACTTAGGTCAAAAATGCATGTACGTCATGAGAAAAATGTGGGAGATGATTTGGGATCATTCGAGACTATTTATGATGCAAGTGGCAGAACCCACGGGCATCGGCACCTTGATAGCAACCAGTTAGGCTCACCAGAAATAGCCCACTGAATTCAGGCCCAGTGGATCTGGTGGCTTATTTCTGATGGTCAAGACATCTTGTTGTCTTGACTACTTGTTGTCCAATAGCTGGTCCTGCACGAGTGGTTGCCCTCGGCCATGCTTAATGCATTTCGGTAACTTTGATACGTGCCGGGATTCATGTGTGAGCAGTCGGGTTGCTTACCGTTTGGGATTGAAAGGTAAGAATCCCCTCTAGTTGAACTAGCATGCGATGCACGAACATGTGGGGTCATCTCCCCCCTTCGCTAATGGGTGACCGCAAGCCAAAACCTGATCGTGCTTCCGATCTCCGGTCTGAGACCTATCACAACAGTTCAAATTAGACTAAGTCAGGGCACGAGTGTAATAGATATAAAAGGAAAAGTTAGAGTTAATTTCCTTGGAACTAGATAGGGCATTGTGCTTCAGGAAGTGTGGTATCTTGATCGAAATTCTTAGGGAGAAAACTTCTGAAAAAACTCTAGCATCACTGTCTATGTGGGCATATGCAAAAAGTGAAGCTATAGAGTAACTTGGGTGTCTGGTGTTTGCTCCACCATGTCATTCAGGCCAATAGTAGTGGAGTAGGATAGAGTTGGTTATGAAGAAAAAGAAAAAGAGAAAGAAAACCATATAGCAGGAAAGTATGTGCAAATGTCATCAATGCCTTGGTAACATATTTCGTCAAAAACACTCCACGCCTTAGTCCTTGGTTCCTTATTACTTCACATGTGGTTTTGCCTTAAGATAAGGATGTTTTGGAAAGAGACAAAGAGAGTTTTGAATTAAGAAATATTCTTGTGCTTGAAATTGATATGGTATAATAATAATTCAAGTGTGGGGGTCCTTAGATCAAGTGTAAGAGAAATTATCTTTGCTCCGAATCGGTATGGCCCTTACCTTTAGCCAAGGTTGGGATTTCATTTTTCTTTTCTGAAATTTGGGTGTATATTCATTGCAAACACCTACAAGACACAACTCATCCACTAGGGGTGACCTAGGGGTTTAAGGGCTTGTTGCACATGCTAAGTGCAACCGTGATTCCTACGAAAATGAGTTTGGTTTTTTACTTTTTATTCATTTTCTTTTTGTTTTGCTCAAGGACTAGCAAAGTCTAAGTGTCGGGAAATTCTGATAAGCACATTTATGTGTGAAATCTAGGGTATAAAAGCATGCATTTTACGTATTTAGAATGGAGCTACCTTGGGTTTTACTCTCTTTTTACAGGTATTATATTTTCAAGGCCTTAAGGACTATCGGATGCCGTATCTCCAATTTTACAAGTAAAGAGGTCCTGTTTCTTTTCATGGTTGTGAAGAGGACGAAATTCTGAGCAAGATGGATGTATTGCATTAAAAGTACATATCTGTTTGGTCACCTGTACAAGTGATTATTCTTTTCGGGTCAGAAAAAAATAATGGATCAGAACTGAACCGAGATGCAAAACCAGCCCATCTGTAGTTGTCCTAGGGGCATAAAGAATATTCTAAGATGCCAACAAAGATCGATGGATACCCCCTTAAGTGATTGAAGATTATTTTTTAGTAACAACAACTAACTAACGTAGTTGGTGAGTTGTGGTATGCAAAATCCCTTGCTCATTAGGAGGTCTCAAGTTCGAACCTCATAGCTGCCCTTTTTTTGGAGATTTTTTTTGGAGATTTTTTTTTGGGAAGATTTTCTCTCTCCTACTCATCACTTAAAGTAAGGAAAGTAGAAATCGTGTAACGGGGAGGGTTTGAGCACAAGTTTGAAGAGAGAGAGAGAGAGAGAGAGAGAGAGAGAGAGAAGGAAATAAAGGAGAAGAAAAAAAAAAGGAAAGAAAATAGGAAAAAATCGTTAAAAATCCCTCCTACCTTTTTCTCTCCTCTCTCTCTCTCTCCTTCCCTCACCACAAAATCGACCTCAAGAGGCTGTCCACGTTTGAAGAAAAGAAAAAAAGAAAAAAAGAAGGGAAAAAAATAGGAAAAAAAAGGTAAGAAATAAAAAAATCCTCTACTTCCTATTTTATCTCCCAATCCTCCCTTCACATCACCACAAAATCATCCAAGTGGGGATCCCCTTGGACGTCCTCCTCACTCCCCTATTCCTTATAAAAGGGAGTCCATCAAACCCTAGAGGGTGTCCCTCTCTTGCTTTCTTTTTCTCTAATTTTTAGTTAGGCTTTCCTTCTAGTTCTAGTTCAAATTCTTCTTAGTTTTTCTTACTTTAAATACTTTTGTAATTGCTTTTATTTCATTATTGTAATGTATTTTATTTTTATGGGTTATGTTATTCAAGTTATTCAAATGTTTAATAATTTTAATTTCTATAATTAGGCTTAGTTCTAGGTGACAAGAACAAGCTATGGAGCATCTCTTTCAAGTTCAGTTTTTCTCTTCATGATTTGTTTTCTCTGGGCCTAGCAATTTCAGATTTGATTTAGTTCAGATCTGGTTTTTAGGGCTGGTAGTATTTCAAATCAATCATATTATTTTAATTCAAGGATTGAAGTATGGAAGTTCGGATAAGTAGGCTTTTATAGTAGTCTTCTCACCCCCCTTTCATTCCCTCTTCTTGCTACCCTTTCATTCTTAATTTAGGATTTAAATTTCAGTTAATAGCTTGATGTTTTCCTTTTCCCCCAAGGTCCTTGGCTAGATGCATGTGTTGGCTTTGCCCCGCTCTAGCTATAGAACCATCATTTTATTTTGATTATTTATATTGCATCACTTCCCCTAAAGCCAAGTAGAAAAGCCCTTGTAAGAGTACTCTTTAGTTAAGTAGGGAAGCTCATATTATTTATGGTGCATCCCTAGGGCTAAGGAGAGATACCTACATGTATGCCTCTCTCTAGCCTTTTATCTTTTTGTTTTATTTATTTACTTTCAACACTTTTTATTTCAGCACTTTTACATTCAGTTATTTGCTTTTTAGTTGCGTGGTTTGAGTATTTAAATTCCTAGATGGTGAATGGTTAGGGTTAGATGTTAATGGTTAAGTCGTTCAATTGCAATTCCAATTTCCTTAGATACATTGGTTAAGACGTTATATGAGTTGCATTTATTTTAGGTCGGTAGATAGAATTAGATCACCATAATCAATTGTTACACTTTCGCACTACTAAATGAAGCTAAAAATAAAGTGGCTACTTTCCTTGTGTTTGACCCGTTAGCTCATTAATCCAAACGCTTGCGATTACTTTTAAAAAACTTAGACAATTAGTTTAATGGATAGATTGTGTGATAATAATCCGAATCATAATTGCACTCATTTAATCTTTGTTGTTCCATTATATTACATTATATGTGTATTTCGTTTTATCTTGTAAATCTTTATTGTTATATCTATGATTGTTTGTGCATGTTCGCCCCTCACTGGGCTTCGTAGAAGCTCACCCCCCGTTGTTGTCCCTTTTTAGATGTTGATTCAAGCAACCATCCGGAGTTTGTGGCTGAGGAACTAACTCTCTACGGAGGTGACATTTGGGATGAGAAGCTAGCTACGCACGAGGATGGTTGCGTTTGTGACGATTGTGCATTCGGAGCATGCTAAGGATGAGAGCATCATCTTTCACTTTGATTCTTTTTGTATTAATCTGATGTAGACCTAGGGGCGTAACTATAATTTTAATTCCGTTGTGAAAACACTCTTTTTGATAGATATGGTAAATATCAATAGAAATCCCCAATTGAGTATATTTTGATTATTATCATCTATGTGATCGTAGAGTCATTTCATGGCTTTTTGAACTTAAAGTACTGCATCATGGATCCTGGATGGATTGTGGATACGTGTGTGTGTCCATGTTACCAGCCTTCAGGTGAATGGAGGTGGGGTATTACATCGGGGAACATACTATCAAATTTAGGGTAAATATATAACCTCGTCCATAGTTGGTGGTGAATTTAAATAAACATTATATGTTCATTAAACAAACATAAGATTTAACTAAAATAAAATAAACAATATCATCCAAATCAATCAGTAACACACCCAACTATCAAATCCAAATTCAATTGATAACATATTCTAATCTATATTATTAAAATCTAAAAGTCTATCAAGCATCATAATCAGATTCTTGTTGCTCCTAGTCACCTGTGCAATCCATGCACTGACAAGTACATCATTTGATAATAAAGAGTGTGCTTAATAGCTCGTGGGACAAAGCATAGATAATATATGCATTACTAGACACAACTTACATATTTAAACATTTCATGAACTATGATAAAAAACTAAGGCATCGTTTGATAACTCTTTGTGAGAATGCTTATTATGGTGTTACTAGACACAACTTACATATTTAAACATTTCATGAACTATGATAAAAAACTAAGGCATCGTTTGATAACTCTTCGTGAGAATGCTTATTATGGTGTTCTTCTATAATGAATGCTTATAATGGTGTTCTTCTATTATGCGTGAATGCAAATAGAATAAAAATGTGTTTGGTATATTTGGTTCATTTTTGTATTCTCACGGAATTAACGAGTGAAAAGGAGTAGATATATAATAGATTGCAAAAACACCTAAAAGGCATTTTGGTTGTTCTTTTCATAACTTGAACAAACAAGTGCTACAATAGTCCTTATCTTATTCCTGATAAACCCCACCCCCAAAAGAAAAAAAAAATGACCCTCTAACTACAACCGTATCCAATTTTGGTCATCTGTCTCTCCTGCAAACCCTGTTCCCAACTGCTCTGATGTGGAAATAGATCACATGTGAACGTCGACTCTACGAGCAGGTGGGTGTTTGAGAACGCTTCTGGTGTCAGACGCTTGCAAGGAACCCTAACTCGTATGAATGGCTACCTCCTCCATTGCAGGTGACTCTCTCTCTCTCTCTCTCTCTCTCTCTCTCTCTAGCGATGGATGTCTGATTTTTTCTACAACTCTCTTCCGAAATGTAAATCATTTTACTGCAACTCTCCTCCAAGAGGGAAATCACGTCATTGTTGCTCGATAGTGTTATTGGAGCTCGATTTGGAACCCATAATTGTTGGGTAAAACCTCTCTCTGTTTCTCTCTATTTTTTTTCCTTTATTATAAGTCTACTTCACCTTTCCCTAAATTGTTATTCTCTGTTGGTGTTTTCTTTTCTCACTTGTGGTTTTCTTTTCCCTGAATGTGAACTTGTGCAAGCTTAATGCTTTCTTCTAGTTTGTAAAATTAAAAAAATATTTTCAAGGGGCAACAAAGAGATTTGGAACCTAAAAAATGAGATATCTGGGCTGTGTATTATGCTTTTGAGTTCCATTTATTAAAGAGCTTCAATGCAATCCATATTCTAAACTCTGATATGCCTTCCTTAACCCCAAAACATGACATATGCTATTCTAGATTTTGAATAAAGCAATTGTACTGGATCTATGCTGATACAAGAATTTGGTTTGACAAATGGAGAAAAAGAAGAGAATTGGATCAAAAGAATTTGTTGTAGATAAGCACAAATTCACATTCATGTCCCAAAAATGGGGAACTCTTAGAAAACTTTGGCTCTCACAAATATAATGTTGAGACAAGAACTATTTTTAAATCTGGTAGAGAACCGCTCCTAAATATAAAACTTCCATTGGCGTGGCTCCGATTTGCATATTTGGAGCCCACGCTACACGACGCTGCTAAATTTCGAAGGTCATTGCTATGGTATCTGTCATCGCCGCCACTACCACCACTGCCACCACTGCCATTGCCATTGTTGTTGCTATCTAGCCCAAATAGCAGATATCCAACTCTTTTAAAAACAACCAGAGAGGAAACCAAGGAAATGTTTTGAAAGGAAAGCTTCATATAAGACTATAATTAGGGTGATTATTTCATGCTACTAGAATAACATGTGAAATCTTATTATATTATATATATTTTTTTTCAACTACTATTTCTCCATCTTTCCCTTCTATGTGTATTTTATAGGTATAAATATTGTTATATGAGCATTTTGTTATGGGCAAAATAGTCTTCCAGTCCAGGAAAGAAAGATGTGGTTGTCCATCCTGAAATGCTTTGATTACTACTTCACTCAAATTCCTGACATGGTGACTAACAATTTTTTTTACAGAAAAGCAGCAGTGGATGGAGACACAATAAGTAAGTAGTTCTCTTATCCCTTTTATAAAAAAAAAGGGATGCTCCAATATTGTTTCAAGTTTTATACTGTTTGAACTCAAACTCATGAATCTAGTAGTGGAGAAAAGGAAAGATCCTATTCTTGTCCTATGCAAATATACTGAGTTCACGAGTATTTATCACTACCTTAAAGTCTAAATCCAACAAAACTCTAAGTCACATAACTTGTAGGCTATTCTATCAGCTAGGATCTCCCACTAGAATTAATTAATTTTGAGTTGTAAATTAAAATTTATTGTCAAAATATAGAAAAATAGGTCTGATTGCCTTAGATTGTTCTTTAAAGGGGTTAATTGTGAATACTCTACTGGTACAAGTTTTAAACCTCTTTGGAGGTTGCATTATTTGGTATTAAAGTTACGAGAAGAGGATCACTCATAATAGGCCCCAATTGTGAAGGTAGTCACTCAACCCAATCAGAAGATATCCTGTGCATTCAATAACAATTCACTAAGGCTATGTTTGGTTGTAAGGGGAATTGAAGGGAAGAGAAATGAAATTTTTATACTTAAAAAAGAAATATATGTAGTCATTACTCATGTGACTTTAACATTAACTTCAAATCATTCCATATTTGGGTATAAAATTTCACTTTACTTTACATCCAAATCCCTTTGTTATAATATGTAAAATATATCATTACTAAATATGGTTAAAAAAATTAAGAAGTTTATACATTCATTTGGGATAATGATTATAAACATTTCTTTTTAAAGTATGAAAATTTCACTTCCCTTCCCTTCAAATTCGCATTGCAACCAAACGGAGCCTAAGAAATATGTGGCTATCCAGTATAGAATGCTTCAATTACTACTTCACCCAAAATCTTGGTATAATGATTAACAATTTTTTTACCCAAAAGCAGAAGACAGTGGAAGCGCAACAAGTAAGCAATTCTATTACCCATTTAAAAAAAAAAAATGCTTCAATATTGTTTCAAGTTTAATACTATTTGAAAACAAACTCATTAAATCTGATAGCAAAGAAAACGAACAATCCCATTCTTATCCTATGCAAATACCGTCACTTTCACGAATATTTTTCACTACCATAAAGTCTAAATTTGAGAAAAATATATTTCACGTAAGTTGTAGGCTATCATGTTACCTTGAATCTCCCATTGAAATCAATTAATTTTGATTTGAAAATAAAATCTTATTGTGAAAATACCAGTAATAGGTCTGAATGTCTAGATTTATTCTTTAAAAGAGCTACTTGTGAATACTCTACTGGTTTGAGTTTTAACACCTCTTTGGAGGGTGGCATTATTTCGTATTAAAACTAGGAGGAGAGGATCACCCATCATGGCCCCTAATTGTGGAGGTAGATGTACAACCCTGTTGGAAGACATCTTGTATATTGAACAATAGCTCACTAACTTGAATGAGGAAATACAACTTCAGTAACAAATCTTTGACATAATTCGTAAGATAAATACAGTGCAAGTAGTATCACTTAATCCAGACCCAGTTAGAATTTTATGTTTTATTACATCAAGTTTGCATGAAAGAAATTTTTTTGCCCAAATCACTATTGATTGATGGTTTGATCAATCCTTTATCTTCAAGTAAAGCGGCGGTCATTGCAATGGTGTCTGCCGTCATTGTTGTCGCCATTATTGCCACTGCCACCGCCACCGCCACCGCCACCGCCATCATCGTTTTCATTATCATTGCCATTGCCATCAAGCCCGTTTAACCAAACTAATAGTGATATGACTCTTTTAAAACACCGAAAGAGGAAACAGTGAATCTTTTTGAAAGGAAGGCACATGTATGACTATAGTGAGCGTGATTAATTTGGGTTACTAGAACAACATTTGATGTTACACCCGTGCACAAAACCCCGGGCAAATTTTAATTTTTTAACATAGGTGATGCACCCAAGGTGTTAACCATTGGTATCTTGTGGATTGCCTAGCTAAATGCATGGAAAGGCTACAAACCATCGAAGAAGTCACGAGAAGTCGTCTACCATTGGTGGGGAATTTACCCGAACCCTCGTAATGAGAAGCACCAAGAAAGGGCCCACACACTTGTAAACACCTGAGGAACCCTTCGCACAATCAATAGACCTTGTTCCACCCAAAGTGGACTTAAATAGCCTATCAGCCGGTGAACATCCTTCGGTTGGAGTACTGGCTAAAATTGGGTTATTTGGCTATGGGGCCTGGCCCTCGCACCCATGCACCCCAAACCACCTCTATTGGTTGGTACAACCTGCTGAGGGATGGATTAATGTATTGGAATACCCCGAGGTGGGCCCATTAGTGCCAAGTGATGGATTAACCTAATAATGAGTGAAAACTCATCATTTTCCCAAATAGTCCTTAGGCAACTTAAGTGGCTATAAATAGAATTTCTTGCCCATTCATTTTTCTACCTACCAAATTAGAGCAAGAGAAGGAGACGGAGAAGAAGAAGAACGATGAGGAGAGCAAGCGAGCATGAAGGGGATCACCTACCAAGCTAATGTGAGTTTTTCTTTCTCTTTACTTGCAATGTAGCTACCTCTCTCTCTCTCTCTCTCTCTCTCTCTCACCCCATTCTTAACCTAGGCTAGGTTGAGGAAACCTTAATCGAAATCCCTCTGCCCACCTACCTATTCTACTAATTAAGTGGGGAGATTTTGATGCAGGGAACCTAACCTAGCTACTCAAACCCTCACATTGAGTGCAAAAAACCTCCCATATGAAAAACCCCAAATTTGGCAACCCAAAACCCTAGGATTTGGGAATTTTCCCAAATCGTCTATGACCTAACATCCTAACCTAACCTTAGGTTGGGGAAATGATGTTGTACACCTAGACTAAGTTGGAATGGTCACAATTGAGTCTATGGATAATCCCCTATGTAATCCCCATCTAAAATCCTAAATTGGGCAACTAAACCCTCCCTACCCTAGAATAGGGAACCTTGCCCAAATCCTCTATAACCAACCATTCTAACCCGACATTGGGTTGGGGAAAATGAAATTAAACATGTGAATGATAGATTGGAGTGATCACATAAGCCATTGGTGGTCATCACATGGATCCTCAACCAAAATCTCCTAATTTAGCTTAACCTAGACTTGAACATTGGGGAATTTGGGTACATTGTGTAATCCTGTCTTAATTAACCCACTAAACACACTAAACCTAAGCTAATTGGAGTGGGTGAGCATCCGCCACTTATAAATCAGCCCTATATTCGCAAAACCCCCACTTGAGAACAATTCAAACAAAGGGAAAATAGGATAAAGCTAGAACATGTGCCCCCATATCTAGAAAATAAGCACATCTAGAATATCAAATAAATTGAAATTATATCCTATTGAAACCTAACTCATATATATAAGTCTCATAAGAAAATAACATCAGAAAAACATACTTAACTTTGGTATCAATCACTCTTTAGACTATAACGAATTCTGTCTAATAAATTTGAAAAGTTCATTAACCCACTTTTCTGAACTCAAATCACTAACAATTTTTTCAAAAATTTAGAAGACTCATAAAAGTTTTTACTGTAAAAAAATCAGATAAAATCTTGAAGTCTATATTTCTCTATCACTACCTCCATTCTCGGGTATATAAAACTTCCTTGACAGTGACCTATCCTAGTATCAAATTAACTCCAAATTTAATGAAACTTTTAGGAGGTCATATAAACACATGTATGTACTCTTAATAATTATTTCAGAGCATAAAACAATCCCTAACTGTGTTCAATAATATGAACAATCTTGGACTACTTTTCTATCCAACCCAAAAAATACTCTTAGAATGTCAAAATCTTATTTTCTCTCTCATCAAACCCATAATCCAATATTCAATACATTTAAATCATGGTCTATCTCCAAGTAGAACATGAAAAGTAATTAAATCATAGGGTAAAAACTCTTACCTTGAAAATCGTTCGAAACCTTGATTTCTTTTCTCCTTTTATTTCTTCTTTTTCTTCTTCTTCTTCTTCTTCTTCTTCTTCTTCTTCTTCTTCTTCTTCTTCTTCCTTCTCCTCTTTCTTCTCCATGATACTTCCCTTTTTTTTTTTTCTCTTTTGATTTTCCTTAAATAGAATGTGAGAGCCGAGAGAGCCACATTTTGGCTTCTTTCTCCCCTCTCTAATTCATCCCCAAGTCTATCTCTCTCTCTCTCTCTCTCTCTCTCTCTTTTCATACTTTATTCTTGTACTTTATGCTCAAGGCTATACAAATTTCAAAAAGAAGGTCCATGATTTTACTAGGAAAGCTTTCATTTGTTAATTATTAATTAGCAACAATTAGTTAGTTAAGGTTGTTAGCTACTTGTCCATGTGGATGATAAGTTAATATGCATATATATATATATATATATATCTTATTCTTAATAAAATAAATCTATATTAGGGTTGACATTAAAATTAGAAAATCAAAATGAAAAGACCCTAAAGTTATTCTACAGTGTAGTTACTTCTAATGGATGGTTTTTAGCACTTACCAAGTACTGATGCATCCTTAATGGTCTGTTGTCCCAGTCTGTCTCATTAAAGTGACGTCTGTGGAGATCCCAGTCTCTCTCATCAAAGCTAAGATGTGATGGGCTTCTTCCATTTTCTTCTTCCTCGTGAAGGTGTTGAGGATTGGGTAGAAAGTGCAGGCATTGATGCCGTGATTGCCATGAATCATCACCTCAATGACACACCGAGATCTTTGGATTCCATTCAATTTGCAGAGACAGGCAATTAGGGCATCGAAGGCACCCTTAAGGGCGAAGCATTTTTCGAGATTGGAAATTGTGCTGATTAGGGTGTCGAGGATGGAGAGGTCATTGTAGTAGTTGGTTATGAAATTGAAGGTGTTGCCAGTGTTGAAGCATCCATCTTTGCTATGCTTGTTGAGGAGGTAGTGGAGGGTCTTGAAATCTTAGACACGACCGACGTTAGTAACAGGGTCGTCGTAGTAGGCAGAGCTGGGCTGGTCTGGGTAGGGGTCTAGGGCTTTTTGGGTGGGGGTGTGCATAGAAAATGGGAGGTGATATAGAGGAGGGAAGGGGAAGCCAAGATCTTCATTTTCCTATGGGTTTTATAGAGTAGAATTCTCAACATCTGGTCTGGAACTAGATTGGAATCGATGGAAAGAAGAGTTTGGAAAATTGAAATACTCGTCCAAGTTCCTTATGTTCCCCACTCCATGTCATTGTCGGAGCTTGCGCTATGTTAGGTTGCAATCCTCTAGTGAACTTCGTCTTTAGAGGAGGAGATTCATCGGAAGAGAATGTTTGGTCGCTTGAATCAGAGGAGAATGCTTCAATCCAACTAAAACTTCAATTTTTGTTTCAATTTGATGGGTAAACTTGCCATTTAGAAAATAACAACCTTACCATGTCATCACTTGACAATTTTGATCTAACAGAATGGATTTAAGTGTCATTTTTTTTTTTTCATAAAACAGGGTACGTACTAGATATTTTGGGCAAATGAGGGTGGTATGTCATATAAGGTTTAAACATAGGGGTGGTGCAAGATAATTTTACAAAAGAATATAACCTATCTAATCTGTGCATGGTGAACACTTATCATATCAAAATCTATTATCTATTTTGTTTAATTGATCAAACCCGACATAGGTCGACAAGTCTTCTTCTTCTTCGTCTTCTTCTTCTTCATCTCTCTGTCTCTCTCTCTCTCTCTCTTATTGGGGGTGGGGGAATTTTCTATCACTCCCCTACACTTGGCCTAAATTTACTAAAACTCCCCTACTTTTTTACTTTTTACCTTTTTTTTCCTGATACTCCTCTGCTATCGGACTTTTACATCTCTTTCTCCCCAGCTCTTTTTAAAACCCAGATTATGTAACATCCTAATTTCACCTCTTTACATTAACTGTGAACAGGCAAGAGTAACAGGTTGAAGAGGCCAACACTAGCATGGCTGAAAATGGTAGAATGCCAAGAAGGGAAGAATGGCCCAACATGTACTTGTGCCTTCGGCCAATAGTGTTGGAAGAATCAGCAAGAAAAGTGGGGCAACAGATAGACATTAACCTTTAATAGAGGTTGGAGATGATAAGGAATTAAGCAGACTCAAGGGAGAATAAGTGTAGCTCAACCGGCTAGAGAATCCTGAACAGGACAGGCTGTTATGAGGACCTATTTTTATGAGTCTATTATTATGATAAAATAAGTTAAATAATGATAACTTACAGTAATAATTATATAATTTAAAGTTAAGTATGAAACTAATTATATATATATATATATATTAACATTATGACATAATGTATATGTATAAATATATATATATATATATCATATATTATATTCATAGTGGGTGGAATGTTCCACTAAGGAAGATGTGCTATAAATAGGCCACCACTGACCTTAGTAATTCATTTCTCACTCGGACAGCAAGAGAAAGAAGGGAGAGGGAAGAAGAGGGAAATCAACCTTCTAAGGCTGCAATTGGAGGATTCAGCAAACAGGTAAGGAATCTCACTTGCATGAACCTGAAAAGTGAGAAAAAAAATCAGAAATTGGAAATGGGATTGGGCCGATTTGGTTGAAATAGGAGGATGAAGTGAAAAACTGAAAATTTCAGCAAGCATGGGAATTTCGGAGTGTATAATTTACTGTTCTTTGATGAATTAATTGAAAGGAACTTATGAATCTGAATTGGGTTACATGCTTCATGGCCGAATGGGATTGAAATGTAAGGATTTTCACATAAATTCCTTAAAACAGAAAATTACATGTAAATAAGGTGGAAACCCATTTTAAATTTACTGTTGTAAGGTCTAAAAATTTCATGCAAGGTGAAATTGATGATTGATTACATGCATGCATGCCTAATTTGAGGTTTGATCATCAAATTAGAGGCTAGAATTTGAAATCCCACTTTAATTCCTGATCTGGTTTTATATGTGGTCTAATTTGAGGAAAATCTGGAAATTTCTGCTGGATTTCATGTATAAATAAGAAATAAAAAAGAAAACTTGTGAATGGACTTGTAGAGAGTATGAATCAAGGTATTATATTGCTGATATGTGAATAAAAGTCCATAAACAGAGGAGTATGGACAAAAAAAAAAAAAAAAAAAAG
>NC_056570.1:11028212-11033869 GCF_013358625.1 Macadamia integrifolia
AAGGTGAAATTCTGCAGAATTGAAATTCTATAGAAAAAGAACAACCGATGCGAGACCACAGGCCGGCCTGCTGGTCCCAGAGTCTCCAGCCAGTTAGGCTTCTAGAGACTAGTTTGCTCCCAGTATTTAGCAGAGATCTGTTGGCTTAAAAAAGGGATTTATAAGGCCTATAGGGGAGATAGTAGATGACCTTATTAGGGAATGAATGAATTTAAATTTATTTAATATATGTATGTATTGATTTCTGATTTTAGGAGATCCAAATAGCTGTGTGGGAGCCTATTCAGTATCAGGAGGGGAGTTGATTATTTCAGATTTTCAGGGTGAATGGGTGCCCGTAACCTTCTTTCTTTTGGTGTGTTTCTTATTGTTGTTCATGCATTTATTGATTGTGGATGTGCATATGTTTTGATTTTGATGAACTCTATGTTGATGAAGTTGATGACTGTAAAATGTGAAAAGTAAGACAGGTAAGATGGGTCACGTGTAGGTGCCTATGTTTGCATATCTGAATTGGGTGATTGGTTGTATATCATGTAGTATGCTGGGCTAGGTTTCACAATCCTAAGTGCTACACCCCCTTGTCTGTAGGGGGTTAGGTATAGACTAATCCCGACATATGCGGTTGCCTGATCAGCAGTTCACTTTGAGTGGTACGACGTACTATACCAGAGATGGATGTGAGACATGATATGACGTATTGTATGCGTTGTGGATGTTTATTATACAGGGTTACAACTTAGGGGTTAGCCGGGGGACTGAGGCTCTAACTGGGACTGGCTGGCTCCTGCCTGCAATGAGCTTATATTTCTGAGGCCCAACGTACATGGTAGAAATGTCATCTATGTTGCGTAGCACTATACCCATAGGTGATGAGACTTAGTAATGGACTAGGGAACAATATAGTTCAATAAATGGAATCATGAGCATCATCTTTCTATGTGGAGCATGCATTGCATATGTTTGCATGTGTTTGTCTTCCCACCCCTCACTGAGCATTTTCAATGCTCACCCTCGTTTTTACTTTGATCTATAGATGAAGAGAATAGTCAACTACAGATTACCAGTTCAGAGTATAAGGCTATGACCATGGATTAGTTGGCGTGTATTTAGGATGATGATTACAGTCATGGACCTGATTACGAGTGTGATGATTGTGTTTATGGTGGACAACATTTCTGAGGACTGATGTATTTGATTATTCTTTGGTGTATATATGGATAATGGTGGAAACCAGTTTTTGATGATCCAGGTTAATGGTTAGACTACAGGTGAGCGACAGGTTTGAATGTTTAGACAGGTGGGAGACATTTTGTGTAAATATTTTGTTATAATAGGATGACTATAATATAAGTGGATTACTGTATATAATGTTGTGAATCATGTACATAAGGTATCATGTATCACATAGAAGCATTGGGTGAATATGAAATTTTACTTGATTTTATATTATCTGCTGCAACTTTGATTATTAGTATGGGAATGTGGTGTTGTGGACAATCTTAGAGTAGGGTCTTGGGGTAAACAGGCTGACTGGGTGCGGTGAGGTATCCAGTGCTGGCATACTTGTGCCATATTGAGGGCAAGGTGTGACAGTTGGTGTGGTATTAGAGCAAACACCAGGAACGATGTCTGATAACCCACAAGACTTTAGGATCATCTAGTGCAATAGGAAGCAAAGAAATAAAAGCTTCAAGATAAAATCCCAATTGCTGTGAATTTCATGTGTTTGTGATAGAAACATGATTATGATATAGATGATCACTTTTGAATACATCTAAGGAATTTTGTATATGCTAAATTTGCTGCATTACTCATCCTTAATGAATATATATATATATACTAGTAAAAAATACACGTGCAAATGCATGTGGGAGCAAAAATGACTAATATTAAGTCAAAGGTTCCTACGTTGTCTTACGCTAGAGAGAGAGATTGTAACCACTTAAATTTATGGAGATAAAGAGAGAAAATGTAACTACTTAAAAAGAGAAATTATTTAAAAAAAAAGTATGTAAAAAGAAGAAAAAAAAAAACAAATGAAAATAAAAGGAGATTAAAACATGTTCTATTCATAAATAAGAGAAACAAAAGAGCTTGAAAGTCCACCACTGTTTCTCTCTTCCTAGCAGATTTTGTACCATAGATAAAAGTAGATCATTCCTTTATTAGATCACTATCAATGAACAACTAGGTTGGAAATTGTAACAATAACTAAACTTTGAGGAATAGATGAACAATAATGGGGAAATTAAACTGAAATCAGTGATAAGATAGATCTCAAAACATTTGGCTTACAATGTCTAGCCAATTAGGAACAAAGGAGAAACATTGAAACTACACATTAAATCAAAAGCAAAATTTAGTGATATCAGGTTACTAAATTAAGCAAAACAACTGAAAGACTGAATAATCAAAATTGAAAACTCAAACCTTTGGCAACCTATAGACATAGAAGCTTGCCTCCGTACAGTGGTACTTAGCATAAAGAATATAACATGCATGTTAGCAATTGATAACCCAATCAAATAATAAATGTTTCACCATAAGGAGGAGATGTTGATTGTATAAAATGGAGAATTCATGCCTAGCCAGAAGAAGTCCATGAATCCTATAAGTTTTTTGCACTAACATATCCATTTTAACGACCTGGCCCCATTAACTTTGCACAATATTGTCCTCTTTGGCCCATGGGCCTCAAGGCTTTAAAACGTGTTGTGCCATGTTAAGGAGGCTATAGGTTATTAACTAGCCTAGTAATTTCTCCCTAGGCGATGTGGGACTAAAGTTTGCACACCCTCACCGATCTCCCAAAATCCCTTGGTACAATGCAGTACCTTATGTTGAGACCTTGACTTATTTTGAAAGGTCTTAAAGACCTAATCTAGAGATAAGTCCTACTGATAATCTATTGTATTTTAAGTATACTTTAAAGATATATAATTTATTTTATATCGATTGTCTATATTAGATATTATGGAAGTAGAAAAGGGTTAAACATAGGATTGAACATAATCTGAAAAATATGAATGCAATGTGTTAGGTGAGCATATTTAGGGACTGTACACTCTACGAAAGAAGGCTAAATAGCTTATAATTATATACAAGAAACTAAGGTGAGTTAATCCATAGGCTTAACATGGTTGATATGCCTTTTACATTGTTGTGTGAATAAAAATTCATCTTATGTTAATATGTTGTGAATGATGTTATGGTGTTTTGAAAGATTATCATATGTCATCTCATACTTTGCTATTAATGACATGCCATGTATATATTATATGCCTATATTTACATAAATGTGATGTTATGCCATGACAGAACATGATAGAACCTCATTAGAGATATGTATAATTGATTTGGAAATATGTTCGCATGTTTAAATCTTTAGTTTCAGAACCAGGCCCCAGACTGCACCCCTTTTCAGCAAGGGGTTAGGTGCTGGATGAGGACACCAAAACAGAACTGAGGATAAGATTTCCCACAAGGGGAGTACATTGTCCTTCAGAACAGAACAAGAATGAGGGTAAGGATGGGAATTCCCTTACTCCTCCAGAACTAGATCAGAAACTCC
Organism: Macadamia integrifolia; assembly: GCF_013358625.1. Classification (NCBI taxonomy): domain Eukaryota; kingdom Viridiplantae; phylum Streptophyta; class Magnoliopsida; order Proteales; family Proteaceae; genus Macadamia; species Macadamia integrifolia. Next base: position 11,031,787 of record NC_056570.1, read on the forward strand.
CATAAGGGGAGCTTGTATGATCCAGACTCGGTCCAGTCAATCGGGGTTAATGAAAAATGGCTCCCGATGGTGTTCAGTCGGGTAATACAAGAAATGATAGCCGTCAGATCAATGGTTGTGTTCCTCACCTTTATAAAACATGCATATCCAGTAGAACAAAGAGAGATCAACATCAAGTTAATCATTTTAACGTCATATTGCATATAATGTACTCATATGTAAGATATGCTTATTAATGCATGTTGATCTTATGCTTTGACTCACTGAGCTGTCGAGCTCACCCCTTTATTATTACTCCCAGACACAGATGATGGAGTATGTGAGTGTGTGGGTTGCACTTGAGGACAGGAGCAACATGATTTTTGAAGAAGATGCATGCTAGCTCTTTTTTTTATTCTAATGATAGAGACATTTAATTAGTTATTATGAGATCTTAAAAAATGGTGTTGGATGATATATTTTGAGTTGATTTTATTTTCTTCTCTTTGGACCTTGTTTCGAAACATGAAATAAATAGTTGACGTCGCCACCAGGCATTAAAGTATTTAAATACTTGAGTTTGTGTTTTGATGTGTAATAGATTTCCACGTGTGTTAGAGAAAGAACCGTTTGGTTGTAAAATATATATATATATATATATATATAACCATCTTTTAGTCACATGTAAGTTAGGAAAAATGCGATCGCGAGATCACCGCTCGCGAGGGCGGGACTCTTACCCTTATCTCAGGTTCGGATCGTCATAGTGTGGTATCAGAGTTGACCCCTACAACGTGTGGGGCCATAGCAAGGGCACTATGCCAAAAGGGGGGAAGTATAATGACCCAAGAATACGGTGAGTACTAGACCCACCTGGGAGATCGGTGAAGTGTCCCCACTAAGAATACGACAAGTATCAGAGGATTTTGGGAGATCGGTGAGGGTGTGTAGACTTTAGTCCTACATAGCCTGGAGAGAGTTTACTGGGCTAGTTAATAACCTTTAACCTCCTTAACATGGTACAACGCATTTTAAAGCGTTGAGGCCCATGGGCCAAAGAGGACAATATTCTGCAAAGTTAATGGGGCCGGTGCGTTACATCCATGACCTGTAGTTATGTAAGATCTATTTCATCCACCCAATCACTAATTATCAACAAAAATAGAAATAAAACCATGAAAGGCATGTAGGATAAAAAGACGTAATAAAATATAAACCCAGGAAATGGAAATCATCGAGTCATAAAGAGAGAAAACAAGAGAGGCTGGCCGACTAATTGAAATGTTGACAGAGAGTCTCAAAAGTCACAATCACTACAGCTTTACAAATCTCTTTAGTAAATTGCAAAAATCCATAACCATTTCTCCTCTTACATACTTCATTAAAGCTGTTAAGTTTTTCCTGTCAAAAAATCAAGAAATTCCCGTGACATAGATAAGGGACTTGGTGGATCTGAACTGCCATCCTCTTGAGGTATGGAACCATTCATACACCACAAATACTTTACCAATTGAGCTAAAGGCCCTTATTTAAATTAAAAAAACCGTGATCAAAGCAAAAGGAAGTCAACCAAACTGAAAATAATATTTCATAGCTAATAAAGCCAATGCCTTTTGCAGTCTAGATTCAAAAGGGACAGAAGGAGAAAGTGAAAGAGATGATAACTCAGGATTTTTTTTATTGCAGAGAGAACTATCTCTAAATAAATATCAAATTGATGTTAGTGAAAATTTAAGCCATATTATCAAAGTACTAATTTATGCACTATGTCCTATTATCAAAATATCTATAGAGGTAAAAAGAGCAAGAACCATTAGTCAAAATAAATGTATTACAATGAAAATTGAGAGAGAGAGATAATAAGATTAGTTCAAGTATACCCTCAATCAATAGTTGTTATTGCCTATCTTGTCCATTCCCCTATTTAACTACCAAGTTAAAGAGAGTATGTGACAGTAACCTATCCCTACATCACCTTTGTAATCTGAAATATCTAAGATGTGAAGCAATCACAAAAGCAAAAAAAATATCTATGTTGAAATTCCATTATAGGTAAGAAGGTAAGATGGGAACTTACTGAAATCAAACTCCCCTATTCAGCACA
>NC_056570.1:11033889-11046508 GCF_013358625.1 Macadamia integrifolia
AAAAAAAAAAAAAAAAAAGGTAGGAATTTACTGAATATAAAATACTGAAATCAGATTATGACTACAATGTTTTTCTAAAGGAAAAGGTAGAAACAAACAGAAAGGTGCCCAAGTTACTTTAGATGAGAATGCAGGGAAAAAAGAATAAGATAAATAAAATACAAGGACTGTCTACAGATTCTATGAGAAAGGTAAGGATTGAGTTGGAGGATTTAATTACTTGCTGGCATTTGCAATAGGGCAATACCTGAAGTAGTAAATTTGCAGAAAAATAAGGCTGGACTTAAAACACTTCAGTTCAACCTGCCGTCATATAAAGATTATCCACAGAATGTTTTGTGGGTGAACCACCCATCCAAACTATGTTGGAGGGCCCCTCATTTGGGCCACATCTAAAAAGATGGTAGTTCTATTATTTAAAAGAAAAAAAAAGCTTTGATGCACGGGTGCTCTGCTTCTTATCGACCTCCCCCCCCCCAACCAAACATGGCCATTCTAACCCTTCAACATAGCTGTGAGGCAAATTCACATGCACTGCATGTGAAGATCGGAACATTAGTATTATAGTTACATTAAAAATAACCATTTGCATTGTAGCAATTTTCCCCTCTTTTCAATACAGATGTTATTCATAAAAAAAAGGAGTAGACCATCAAAATACCTACGTTGAAGTACTCTGGGTTAAACTAAAGAAAAGGTTGTTGATGGCCATCCCTACTGTTAGAAAGGTTGCAAAGAAATTGCACATGCACTGCATGTGCACTACATGTGAGGATCAAGACATTTGCATTATAGTTACATAAAGATTGGGCATTTGTATTCTAACAAATTTTTCTCTCCAAAAAAAAAATCTGCAAAATCGGACGTCAGAATAGCACATTAACAAGGACATCTTGAAATTTTCATTGGTCATTGCAAATTTTTTTTTTTTCATCTATATTGTGTATACAAAACATACTAACCCAAGCAAGGGGGAAAACAAAACTAGTTCTCACAGAACATTCAGCTTTGAAAATTCAATTTGATCATTACTGAGTTCTTCAATATGTATCAACTATATATAAATAGGGGACCTTAGTTAATGAGATAATTAAAAAAAGAAGAAAAAGAAAATAGACTACAGCTTAATACTCAAGTTCCACAAAGTTTGTACTAGGGGTGAAAGTTTAGCCCTGACAACCTGAACCCGCCCTGAGCCCGAATAGTGTTTGGGCCAAGTTTATTGACCTTGAGGGTGGGTTAGGGTTGAAAAAACCTAACCTTGGGTCAGGGGTTGGGTTGGATTGGGTTAGGGTTGAGGCCTCAACCCGGCCCAACCCAACCCAACTTGGCCCGAAATTTAATCTTGCATCTTTATAATAGAAATTAGGGTTCCAATAGGTATTTTATTTTTCTATAATTTTTTAATATATGAGACATGAATGGAAAAAAACATGTCAATCAAGGTTAATCCAACAATTATAGAAGCCAAGGTCAACCCAACCCAAGCCAACCCAGGCCAACCCAACCCGGCCCTAATAGGGTCAATTAGGGCTGGATTGGGTTGGTATGGACCTGGAAGGGTTGGGCTTAAACATGAACCCGACAGGGTTGGGTTGTGCTTGGGTTGAATTTGAGGACCTAGGGTTGGGTTAAGGTTTTAAGAAATCCCGGCCCTATTTCACCCCTAGTTTGTACTACATATTGATCGATAGATACAAGATAGTGCATCGGATTTTAAGCTACTTTGGACATATATTAGACCTAACAACACAAGCAAAATTGGAGATTATTCAATGACAATTCCTTGGGTGGCATATATTCGAATAATGAGATCCCTTTCTAATTAACAATAACCAATTAACAAAATACTGTTGATTTCCTCCAGCACCATCCAAGTTCCCTTGTAGGCCTTTATGACTGAAGAACTAATTATGTACATCTCTAAGCAAATAAACATGTTAATGAACAGTCCCACAGTTCGTGATGAGTTCATTCAAATACTTTCATAGGGGACCAATAAGTTAGGATCCAGTTCTATTTATTCTCCCTTGATTCCCCTCTAATGAAAATGTAAAACATGTGAAAATGGTGTCTGAAGAAATTTAATGAGATAAATGAGAATTAGAGCCTTGGGAAAGAAATTATATATCACTGCCTTGCCATATGATTTTTCCCCCTTTTACTTGCCAAAGACTGATTGGGATTGGAAACAATAGCACATTATGAAATACATCGTATTTGTAATATTGCATAAAAACAAAGTTGAAGGAAGCAGAATTAGAAAATAGGGAGATTACTGAGAGCAAAAATAAGAAAGGTAAAAAAACTGTTGAATGCATTCTCTTTACATATGCTAATCATATCTCATAGATGAAACTTTTTCAAAACGGTGTTTTGGGACCAGCATCCACATCTGTGCTAATCTTTCTTAAACCAGGGACAACCTCAGTCTTATTGTACTCTCTACGTTCTCTTTATGAGTTTAGAGGTTGACTTTCCACATAAAATTCCCGACAGAATGCATAAGGGCATAGAACAACAAAGAACACTAATCCATGAAAAGAAAATTTCTCACCCCCAAAAGGTACAGACAAGGTTTCCCAGTGACAGTAATGTCACGGGAAACACCCACCGGAAATAGGGTATTTCTACCGGAAATATCAGTGTTGTTTCCGGTGGGGGTGATAGAGAGCTCATGGAGCTTTGTTGTTCACTAGAAACAACCCATTGGAAGCAAGCCCAGTGAATCCGGTGGCTTGCTTCCGGTGGCAGTACAGATTGTCCACTCAAATTGGGGCTTTTTGACTCGGGCCTGATCGCCGGGATTTATTCCGTGGAGTTTGTAGGGAATGTTCCTAGCATCATTCTAAGCCAATAAAATCTCAATTCCACCGAGCTATTTGGGAGATATGTCGATCGAACGGTTGAAACCGTAGTTGGTCATTTGGCATTACTTGTTGCCGGAGCTCACCGGGCTTGGTTTGAGCTCAGCAACGGCACCTGGGAGGTGAAACATGCATTCCCCGACCTCAACATGTTTATACACTAAGATTCCATCCAAACGTAGCTTAATCTAGGTCAACATAAAGAGAGAGAATGGTGGAAGTGAGTGCACTTACCTCCAGCAACGATTCCGACGACTAGGTGGCAGTCGACACCAAGGTAAGACTTCCTCCTTCTCCTTGACTTCCTCCTTTTTCCTTCGTCTCCTCTTTCTCTCCTCTCCTAAATTGGCCACAAAGGAAATGAGGAAATGAAATCCTCATTTCCTTCTTATGTGTTAAGTTGAACCTTAGGGTCTGTTTGGCTAGACCCTATTTGGACCGATCGGGTTAATACAACTTTTATAGCCCGAGAACCGAACTACTTAGGTCTGCAAAATGCTCATAACAGAAGGAAAGTTTGAAGGATAATTTGGGATCATTTGAGACTGCCTACAATGTGAATAGAGGGACCCATGGGCATCGAAACCTTGAAAGCAACCTGTGTGGCTCATTGAAAATAGCCCACCGGATTTAGGCCCAGTGCTTCCGGTGGCATATTTTCGGTGGTCAAGACAGCTTTCTATCTTGACTGCTTGCTATCCACCAACTGGTCTTGCATGGGTGGTTGGTCTCGGCAGTGCTCATGGTCTTTTAGTAACTTCGGTACGTGCCAAGATTTATGTGTGAGGAGTCGGGTCACTTATCGTCAGGGATCGAAAGGTACAAACCCCCTTTAGTTAGACTGACATGCAATGCACGAACACTTGGGGTCATCTCTCCCCCTTCGACAATGGGCAACCGCGAGCCAAAACCTGGCCGTGCTTTCGATCTCCGGTCTAAGACCTGGCACAATAGTTCAAATTATAACGGGTGTAACATTGCCCCCACCTTACAAGAATTTTGTCCTCGAAATTGAACATACCTGGAAAATCAAACAATCCAGGATATTGCTTCATCATCTCATCTTCCGCTCCCAAGATGCTTCCTGCTTGCGGTGATTCATCCATTTCACCTTGACAAAGGAAACGGTGCGGTTGCGGAGAACATGTTCTTTCTGGTCAACAATCTTCTCCAGATACTCCACGTATGTAAAATCCTCGTCTAACTCATTGGATATGTAAGTCAAGATTTGAGCGGGGTCGAGGATGTACTTCCTCAACATGGATACATGGAAGACATCATGTGTACCCTCCAACTCTGGTGGTAAAGCTATCCGGTAAGCTACCAGTCCGATCCTTTCTAGTATATCGTACGGTCTCATAAACCTCAGACTAAGCTTTTCCTTCTTGCTGAACCGCATCACCCCTTTAATTGGGGAGATCCGTAAGAACATATTGTTTCCAACTCCAAATTCCAAATGCTTTCTCCTGACATCTGCATAACTTTTCTGCTTGAACTGAGCTGCCTTAATCCTTTCTTTGATCACATTCACCTTCTCACTAGTAGCATGTATCAAGTCTGGACCTAAAATATGTCATTCACCAACCTCATCCCAATAGAGTGGAGTCTGACACTTTCTGCTAGACTGTGCTTCGAATGGGGACATTTTGATGGTGGCCTAATAACTGTTGTTGTAGGAGAACTCAATAAGGAAAATGTGCTTATCCCGACTATAACTCATATCCAAGACACATGCTTGGAGTAGGTATTCCAATGTTTGAATAGTCCTTTCTGACTGACTATCGATTTGAGAGTGAAAGGCTGTGCTGAAATTCAACTGTATACCCATAGCCTTCTGCACACATGTCCAGAACTTGGAAGTGAACCTGGGATCTCGATCAGAGGTGATACTAAATGGCACACCTTGCATTCTGATGATGTTATCAACATACAATTTCGTCAACTTGTTCATAGAAAATGTGATCTTGATTGGGATAAAATAAGCTATCTTAGTCAAGCGGTCTACAACTACCCAAATGACATCCATGCCCTTCTGTGTGTGGGGTAGGCTTGTAACAAAGTTCATATTAATATTCTCCCAATCCACTCCGGGATAGGTAGGAACTATAATAACCCATGTGGCTTTTGTCTCTCAGCTTGACTTGCTGGCATATGAGGCATCTAGACATGCGTGGCCACATCATTCTTCATCCCTTTCCACCAGTAGGAGCCTTTGAGGTCCTTATACATTTTAGTGTTGCCAGGGTGAATGGAGTATGGAGAGCTATGTGCCTCTCTCAAAATTGTGTCTCTCAATTCACTATCACTAGGCACACACAACCTTCCTTTGAACTTGAGAATCTTGCTTTCAGTTACAAAGAAATTCGGGCCTTTTGGGTTCCTTCCTGGCACTCTGCTATCAACTTTTGCAACTTTGCATTATTACCTTGAGCTGCAGTGATCCTATCTACCAGACTAGGTTATACCACCAATGTTGTAGTGATAAAGTGACACCTTCCACTAATACCTCCAAGTCTAGCTTCCTGGCATGCTCTATGAGATGCTTATTGGTGGTCAGTGATGCAAGAGTCAATGACTGGGATTTTTGACTAAGTGCATCAGCTGCCACATTGGCCCCCCTGGGTGATAGTGGATAGTGCAATTATAGTCCTTCATCAATTCCAATCAATACCTCTATCTCATGTTAAGCTCTTTCTGGGTGAAGAAGTACTTAGGGCTTTTATGATCACTGGAGATCTCACTCTTCTCACCATACAAGTAGTGTCTCCAGATTTTCAGTGGAAAAATCACAGTTGCCAACTCCAAATCATGGGTGGGGTAATTCTTCTCATAATCTTTCAACTGGTGGGATGCATAAGCAATGACTTTCCCGTGCTGCATCAATACACAATCCAATCCTAACTTGGAGGCATCACTATACATTGCCATACCACCTGTATTAGTCGGAATAGTCAAAACTGGAGCTGATACCAACCTTTGTTTTAGTTCCTTGAAGCTCTTTTCACAAGCATCAAACCACTCAAATTTCACACCCTTTCGTGTGAGTCGGGTCATAGGGGTAGAAATGCAAGAGAAGTTCTCAATAAACCTCCTATAGTAACCGATCAATCCCAGAAAACTACATATGTCCGTACACTCTTGGGAGTCTCCCACTCTAGAACTGCCTTCACCTTGCCTGGGTCAATCTCTATACCCTTGTCTAAAACAATGTGGCTTAGGAATGCCACCTATGACAACCAAAACTCGCACTTGCTGAATTTGGCATAGAGTTGCTTCTCTCTTAGGCATTGTAGTACTAATCTTAGATGAACATCATGTTCCTCTGCACTCTTGGAGTAAACCAAGATGTCATCAATGAACACAAATTCAAATTTATCTAAGACATTTTGGAATACCTGACTCATCAAATCTATAAATGCAGCCGGTGCATTGGTCAACCCAAATGACATCACCAAGAGCTCATAATGTCCATACCTTGATCTGAAGGCTGTCTTACTGACATCACTATCCTTGATCCTAAGCTGGTGGTAGCCCAATCTAATGTCAATATTAGAGAATACCTTGGCACCTTGCAACTAATTAAATAGATCATCTATCATTGGCAAAGGATATCGGTTCTTGATAGTTAGCTTGTTAAGCTCCCGATAATCAATACACAATCTCATACTTCCGTCTTTCTTCTTGACGAACAACACCGGTGTTTCCCATGGAGACATACTAGGTCTAATGAATCCCTTCTTCAAAAGATCCTAAAGTTGCACTTGTAATTCCTTCAACTCTGTGGGGGCCATGTGGTAAGGGGCCTTTGACACTGGTGTCGAGTCGGGGGAGTAGCTATATAAAAAAACTCTATCCTCGATCTGGGGGCAACTTGTCAAGTCATCCAAAAATACATCGAGAAATTCCCTTACCACATCTAGCTTGGTCAATGACCTAATCTCTATCTCAGTATCCATCACATATGCTAAGTAGACTTGAGATCCCTTATCCAGTAACTTCTTCATCTGGAGTGCGGATATAATAACTTTCTTGGATTTCTTGGGCTTATCCCTTTGGAACACAAACTCATCATCATCACGAGGTCTGAAAATGATAGTCTTCTCTGCACCTAGTACACTGGCTCTATATGCGAACAACCAGTCTATTCCTAAAATCACGTTGAAGTCAGTCATATCCAACTCGATCAAGTGAGCATTCAACTCATATTCACCTATGGTCACTGGGCAAGGCTCATGCACATAGTTCAGACCCACTACACTTCCTGTAGGAGAACTCACTGCCAAACACTGAGTTAGCCTCTTGGGTGGAATTCCCATCTTCTTTGTAAATGCCGGTGACACAAACGAGTGTGAGGCTCCTGAGTCAAACAACACATGTGCAGATAATAATGACATTAATAATGTACCTATCACTACACTGGGTGCAGCCTCGGCATCTTCTGTGGTCATAGCAAATACTCTGCCCTGTGGTCTCTGGCCCTGTGGGGCCTGTGCTGGTCTAGGGGATACATATGTCTACTGGGGCCTAGATGGCATAGTGTATGGTGCATCACCTGGCCTTCCGTGGGGGCATATCCTCTCCATTTGGCCTAGATGATCACAATGAAACCACCTCGGGCTCGATCCCATAGACTGAGATATAACACTAGATCGGGAGGACTGGGAAGTCTAGTTAGCTTCAGGCTTCCTGAATTGCACTGGAGTTGGGTTGATATAAGGCACTCAGAAAGGCTTATTATCTCCCCTGGAATCAGGAGATCCCATTGGCATCTTTCCCGTTCCTTGCTGGGCCGTGAAATTATCTCTATGTCGGTCTTTAATAAACTTGGCCACTTTGACCACCTCAGCATAAGTCTGCAGTTTCAACCTAACAATGATTGACCCAATACCTGGCCCTACCCTTTCTCAAACTTCTTTTCTTTGGCTCTATCGCCTCTAAGATGCTCAGGAGTAAAGTGAAACAGCTCCTCGAAGCGTTGTTGGTATTCCAACACAAACCGGGATCCTTGCACCAATTGAGAGAACTCATTCTCTCTCCTATCCCAGAAGCTTTCCAGAAAATAGTTCTCAAAGAAGACCCCTTTGAAGTCTGCCCAAGTAGGGTTCGGGTTATTAGCCCTCAGAATAGGCTTGGTGGAACTCCACCAATCATCCGCTTCATTCTATAACTGATAGCCCGCACATAAACTTTTCTGCTCATCAATGTAGCCCATCAGTCTAAAAACTTTCTCCATACCACCAATCCATGCTAACTAGGACTTTTCAATTCATCGGAAACAGGCACCGAAAGCAGGTCCAGTGGATCCGGTGACTTGTTTCCGGTGGTTCCAAAACGACTATAAATAGACTCGGGTTTGAGTTCTATTATACAAAACCCTAATCTAACTAGTGGAAAAGGTGTGAAAATGGCCAAAGAGAGTCTTTCAACCCATTCCCCACTTCTCTCTTGCTATTTCATGATCAATCGGAGTCGCTTAAGCACCAAAAGTATGTTTCTCCTCTCTTTAACCTAGTTTTGAGATTTCTTTTATGTGAGCTTTACTTTCAGCCATTGAACTAGGTTCTCACTCTTGAATCCTTAAGAATCATCTTGCAATGATGTTTGGACGTCGTATACGTATCTGTCATGCCATTGAACAAGAGGAGCAAGCCACTGCCGCTCAGTTCAACCCAATCCTGTTCCGCTCTGTGGCTGAGCAAGATCGTTGGGAACTCTTTGAGTGCCGTAATGTGGACCCAAGAATTTATCTGAGGACAAGAGACTTCCATGCATTCCATCTCCGTCAATGTTTTAAGGCGGTTGGGTGGTATTATATCTTGAAACCCAACAAGTACTACTACCCTACACTGGTCAGGTTGTTCTACTCCAACCTACAATACGTGAACCGAGGTACTAACGAGATGTGGATCACCTTCCACGTGAAGGGGTTGAGCTCTCCTTTCACATGGGATAGTTGGCTAACATCCTGATGGTTGACAATGCTAGTGACTTGGTGTATTGCCCACCTCAAACTCCAGCTTATGACTTCTAGAGTCCCGACACCTTTAGATAATGACATGTTGACCAAGAAGGCTAGTGGATGGGATCACACAGTTAACTACTTTGCCACTCCAAAATTTATCTGTCGTGTGGTCCAGTTGAACGTTCTCCCCACCTGTGGAAACTATGATGAGTTATCCGTATTGCATGTCTATGTGACTTACTACGTGTACATGGGGGCGCAGATACATCTTCCCTACCTCTAATGTGGACCATGGTAATTCGGTCCGAGGGACAAGATCGTCGAGTTAGGAACCTATGCTATAGGAGGATACTGACAGATATCTTCCTTTATTTTGGGGTGGATTTAGAGTGTGAGACACGCTTGGGTGAGGACATCACAGATTTCAACCAAGACTCCCTGAGGAAGATGACCCTTAATATGATAGAGATGACACCTGTTCCGGAGGAGGGTAAGTAGCCTATGGAGGTAGAGGGTGGCAGTGCTGGTGATATTGGTGGCCATGTCGATGATGTTGGTGGAGGTGCTGGTGATGTTGGTGGAGGCATCAGCAGAGGTGCTGGTGGTATAGAGAGAGGAGTTGTTGGGGTTGGTGGTGTTCCACCACCTGACCCCCAGGCTATGGGTTCTATGGCTGCTTCTACATCTCAGGGCACTAGGGGTGCAAGGCTTTACGGTCTCAATGATGTTATGGCCCATCTAGACACCACCACATCACTGATGAAGAGCATAGATGGCCGCCTCAAGAGCATAGATAGGACATATTGTCTTATGGATAATAGAGTGGCCTCCCTAGAGGATTAGATGTAGGAAATGATCTTCCATCTTGGTATTCTAGTGCCTCCTCGAGGAATGCATGGTCCAAACTAGGCTCAAGGCCAAGGACAGAACTAGCGGCAGTAGCAGCAAGAGTAGTGGCATGTTTGCCACTATAGTTTTTTAGGATTTCCTTTCATGTTTTATTTGAGTTTGATGTTTTAGGTTTTAGTTGAAATTTTTACTTTCTGTCATTTGCTTCAGCTGTTTAATTTCCTAGACTTAGGCTAGTTAGGATTTCTTGCTTTCAGTACTTTATTTTCTTATAAAAAGTGTAAGCTGTGTATTTAAGTTCTCTATTATAATAAAACGGCTTTAACACCTATGCTTGTCTCCTAATTGTACAATTCTATTATTTTTTTCTTGAGATTTTTATTTATATCCTAATTTTTCCAAGTCATGGTTTAGTCGAGATTGTGAGTTAAGGCAGAGCTTCACAGTTTGATGCCATAGCTGTCACACCCCACTTCCAGTAGACCCAACTTATCATTAGGAATATCGACAGTGTGAGTAAGACATGTACCTCTCTTACAAACCTACTAGGATCTCTGATAGCAATACCTTAACATTTTATAAACTCACATCACAAATCGACCAAAAGTAGCGGAATCAGAGTACAGTAGTGGAATCATCAATAAAATGGAAAAATTATCTAATAATAAATATAATATTAATAACCGAGTTATTCTGTTACAATCCTTCAAGGCTTACATATATCAAGTTTAAAACATAATATCCACAGACTTGTATCAACATAAACAAAAATACACCGAACACCTCATGGTGCCGCATATGCACAGAAGTCACAAGCACATTCTTGACTATGCTCCTCCACGTCCGACATCCACCTGTCGCTCACTCTGTACTTGGGTCCGGAGGATAGAAAATCACTAGCTATGTGCACAATTGTACCTGCTTCATCATTTAAAAATTGTGTATACGTGGGATGAACTTTTCAACTCGCTCAATGAGAGGTGGGGTCAGGCACATCCAAACAAACAATCGTAGTAATAATTTATGATGTATGATAACGGAAATTAAACACATAGTCCATGATGCTCGTGATGCAATTCATTTATTTTATTATCCACCTAACAATACAACTAAGTCTGGTAAATGCTACTACGACACATTAGGTTGTATCCCTCGTCTCGAAACCGCCATCGACTACGTAGGGATACGAACCCTAGCTATGAATAGAAGCCTGTCAGTCCCTATATGAGTCCATGGGTGACCCAGTAAATCCCTGATAATCCCCTCCTGGAAATCCTAACACCGGTACTAATCATCAGCCATGCCTGACAAGTTCCTGCCTCCAGTATCAATCACATGTACCACGGGAGTGGCTTTCCAGAAAGGCACAACGAACATACCACAATGGGTTATCCAACACCTTTACCCCTATTGGCAAGAGTTCATAGCATAGGGAGTGATACCTAACCACATATATGCTATATGCCTCCATAATGATACAGTTAGAAGAAATTACATGACGCTGGCAACACCTCGGCCACAAAGTGTAATCCATCTCCAAATATAATCCAAGGTATACGATACCAGTAACACATCGGCCATAACATGAAACCTGAGACCGTTTACCTAATCTAGCATGCATATAACAGTTGAGTATGGACTACGCGACACCAATACAATCATCAACCACGAAGCGTATCCATTTTCAAATGTAGTTCCAGAGCACATGATACTGGTAACACATCGGCCACAAAGTGTAATCCACGACTACAACTAACTCTAATGCATATAATCAATGTATGAATGCAACATACATACGAAAATCATGACACCAGTACCACCTCAACCATGTCGGATTTCATCTCATACATACGACCAAACACACAGCGATCACGGTATCAGTACCACCTCAGCCACATCGGATCCCGCCATACATCTTGGTTGAGATTTTAAAACATAACCGCAAGCATACAGATCAGTGTAGCTACGGGTCGAACACAGGGAGAGCAACCACTTTATTTTTTTTCTTTTAATAATGTGAAAATGAACTGATTAATAGTTGTGATCTAATTCTAATTACCGCCCTAAACATATGTATCTAAAATAACGTCCTAACCATTCGTCATCTAAGAATTTAAAGATGCAAGCCATGTAATTAAAATTAAATAAATAAATAACTGAAAGTAAACAACCCATGCAATTACAAAAAAATAATAAAGAAAAAAAATACTGAAATAAAAATAAAATAAAATAAAGGGGATAAAGCTATAGAGAGACTTACAAGTAGGTTTCTCTAATTAGCCCGAGGGATGCATCATAATATGAGCTCTCCTACTTGACCAGAGAGTCACTCTTACAAGGTTACTCTACTTGGCTTTAGGGAAAGGGAGACAGTTAAAATAAAAGTAATAAATTAATGGATCTATGGCTAGAAGGGGCAAAGCCAACACATACACTAGCCATGAACCTTTGGGGAAAGGGATAGCAATAATGTGACGACTGAAATTAAAATCATAATTTAAGAAAGAAAGGGTAGTCAGAAGAGAGAATGAGAGGGGGGAGAGAAGACTACTGAAGGAGCCTACTTACTTGAACTTCAACCCTTAAACTGAAAACTTGATCGATTTGAGATACTACCAGTATTAAAAACCAGATTTGGAATAAACCATATCTGAAATTTCTAGTACTAGAGAAAACAAATCTGAAGAAAAAATAAATTGAACTTGAAAGACATGCTTCATAGCTTGTTCTTGTCACCTAGAACTAAGCCTATAACTAGAACTTGAAAATTACAACTTGAATTACTTAAAGAATAAAAATAAAAGACTGAATCAAAAACAAAAGTGCTTGCATTAATTGAATAAAAAGAACTTACAAAAGTGTTTAAAGCATAAACCTAAAACTAGAGCTAGAGAAAAAGAAAACTAGAGAAAGAGATAGAGCAACTAAAAAAAAATCCAAG
>NC_056570.1:11046608-11063493 GCF_013358625.1 Macadamia integrifolia
CCGACACGATACGATGCAGACTGATACACACTGATACGTATCGATACTCTATGGAAAATAAAAAATCGACGTGAAAGTACATATCAATGTGTATCATTATGTATCGATACTTATCAACTGATACATACCGATACTATACAATACGTGCGCTACAGTCATATAATGGCCAAGATAGGTAAATTTTCAGAAAAAATACGATTTTTTGAGGGTTTTTTTGTTCCAAAGTTGCTGCCACCCATTTTTTCTCTCTAACTGAAGTGGAAATCAAGGTTGGGAACAAGGATTTTACATTTATAGGACAACTACGAACCTTGGATTCTTAGTACGATACTTTTAATTTAGTGTTTATGCATAATACATGTTATATATAGCTTTTTTTAACTATTTTTTATGCAAAAAAGCATAAAAAAATGTTTCCTATCCATTTATGTGTGCATCTTTAGCGTATCTCCAATACGTATCTTAATTTTGGCAGACCGATACTGATACTTTTATCCTTGAGTAAAACATGCTTTCTTTTTCCAAATATGAAACATCATTGGAAATTGTGTAAGAATGATTATACCGAAAAAAATCCAATAGTATAAAACATGTCAACTAAATAAGTAATGAATACTTCAAATTTTATCTCGTTTTGATGTTTTTGGACTCAACCCCTATCTCTAAATTTTTTGGGTTTGTGAGATGGCTGAGTCCAAGGAGGGTAACCCAAGGTTTAAGTAATTGGAATCGTATATGGAACCAGTCGGAATTGACCTGGAATCATCCGGAAAAACTGTATTTGGAAGAAGGGCTGAGTCCAAGGAGGGCTCAGCCGATTCTGATTCAAATGGGCCACTTCATCTGATCTGATTTGGATTACTTAAACCATGAGGTAACCAGAATACATATGAATGATTCTTGCTCTGGAATCAGTGGCTTCATGGTGGAATCAGTGGCAAGGTGTTTTATAATGCAAATGCTGATTTGGTGTTCTATTATTCTTGGCATTTTGTGCAGGAGCCACTAATATGGCTAAACCATAGGATCGTTTGGAAGCCATACATATTTGTAAGAAGGGAACTAATGTAGAAGTTAACTAATGTCTATATGAAGGTGCGGAAACGATTGGTAGGGTCAGACATTCTAACAACCACTAATGGAGGGGTGTAGATCATTACTTGAAACTCCACAAGTGCAGAGCATCCATACGATCTTAGCCCTTTCATAGTGAGTCCTTCCCACACATACAGCTTTGCGTTCCCTTTGAGTCCAAGCTCCTCAAACAATAGTCAGGGTTTTCCCAAAAATTCTAATTATCACTCAATTACTAGTGTAGACTGCAAGAGCAAGAGAGAGGGAGAGGAGCACGACTTTTAAAGGAGGAGAAAATAGAATCATATATTCACTTTGTTTTTTAGAGTTCATATATATCTCCAACCAAAATCCCTATTAGTTAGAGTTGTAGATAAACCCAACTTTGGCATAGAGATTTCCTAGGTGGAGTAAATCACTCACTAAAACCAATCTTATCATTATTGATAAGATATTAAATAAAAAGTAAATTACTAATTCCTTTTTCCTAACAATCTCCACCATCCTACTATGAGATCCCATCTCATAAGAGGATCCAAAATCTTAATCAAGAAAAAGAATTCATGATCATCTAATCCTGTACAAATGGTTTGAACTTATATGATGCAGGCCCGACTAACACATGAAGTCTAGCCCAAGAAGAAGAACTAGTCCAAGTCTCCCATCTTTGGCTCTGTCATTTCCCATGCATTGGAGCTTGCATCAAGGACCCTTGGAACATACTAATTCATTGGAGCTTGCACCAAGGCACAATGGGACAACAACAAATATTGGAAACATTTTGCTTTTATTAGATTCTAGTTTCTAGATTTGACTTAAGCTTTTATGTGTAATCTCAACCGTAGAAAATCAATTGCAATCAAGGGTTGGGATTTCGTAGTAGTTTTTTTTTTAAATTTCTTTGCTTACCTATATGAGGCTATCAAATTTATTGTAGAGTAGACTTAGATTATTGATAAATGAAATTTTTCCTAAGCGCAATTCTCTTGCACCTTGAAGAGTTCATACCTTGAAAACCTTGAAGAGTTTTCACTCCTTCCTTGAAGAGTAGGAGCTTTTCTCAAGTCTGCATCCTTGAAGAGTTGTAGCTATCAATCTAGAAGAATTGATGTCATTGATCTTCCTTGAAGGCCTAGAAGAGCAACCATTGAAGATTCAATCTTTTTCTTTCATTTTCTACCCAATCATAGAATTTTTCCCATTCAGTTCTCTCTCTTCCACCCCAATTTCTACCCTGTTAGATTGCTTATCTGAGAAAACTCAAAACACAAAGTTTGTAGAGAAAAGAGTCCTCGAAATTTTGGCTTTAGAATCAGTCATTCCGGCCTATATTGAGTAAGTTATGGCTATTTTCCTGAGCAGGTGCAGAACTAAAATTTCTGTTTGTGGTTGTCGCTGAGTTTCAACGTGTGCAAGTCACTCTCCAGGTCCTATTGTTTCCAGTAGCCGAGCTTGGGCTACATCATTATAGGAAAGGGGTAGGATCCCATTGGGATTCCACTAAGCATATGTTACACCCATGCCCTGACTTGGTCTATTTTGAACTGTTATGGTAGGTCTTGGACTGGAGATCGGAAGTACTGTAGGGTTTTGGCTGGCGGCCACCCATTGCCAAAGGGGGAGAGATGACCCCAAGTATTCGTGCATTGCATGTCAATTTAACTGGAGGGAGTTCTTACCTACAGATCCCAGAATGTA
Organism: Macadamia integrifolia; assembly: GCF_013358625.1. Lineage (NCBI taxonomy): Eukaryota > Viridiplantae > Streptophyta > Magnoliopsida > Proteales > Proteaceae > Macadamia > Macadamia integrifolia. The sequence goes on from NC_056570.1 coordinate 11,049,381, forward strand.
AGTGACCCGACTCCTTACACTAAATCCCGGCACGTACCGAAGTTGCCAAAAGACCATGAGCATGGCCGAGGGCAACCACCCGTGCAAGGCCAGTTGGTGGACAGCAAGCAGTCAAGACAGCATCGGAAATATGCCATCGGAAGCACTGGGCCTGAATCCGGTGGGCTATTTTTGGTGGGCCATACAGGCTGCTGTCAAGGTTCTGATGCCCGTGGTCCTGCCACTCTCATCGTAGACAATCTCGGATGATCCCAAATCATCCTCCACATCTTCCTCGTGACATGAGCACATTACAGACCTAAGTAGTCGGGTTCTTGGGCTCTGAAAGGCGTATTAACCCGGTCGGTCCGAATAGGGTCCAACCAAACAGACCCTAAGGTCCAACTTAACACATAAGAAGGAAATGAGGATTTCATTTCCTCATTTCCTTTGTGTCCAACGTAGGAGGGGAGAGAAAGAGGAGAAGAAGGAAGAAGAAGGAGAAAGAGGAAGTCTTACCTTGGTGCCAGCTGCCGCCTAGTCACCGGAATCGTTGTCGGAGGTAAGTGCACTCACTTCCACCACTCTCTTCATGTTGACCTAGATTAAGCTAGGTATGGTTGTGATCTTAGTACACAAACCCTCTTGAGGTGGGGGAATGTGTGTTCCACCTACCCGGTGCTGTTGTCGAGCTCAAACCAAGCCCGGTGAACTCCGACAACAAGTAGTGCCAAATGACCAACTAGGATTTTGATCGTTCGATCGCCGTATCTCCCAAGCGGCTCAGTGGAATTGGGATTTAATTGGCTTAGAATGATGCTAATAACATTCCTTACAAACTCCAAGGAATAAATCCCGGCGATCGGGCCCAAGTTGAAAAGCCCCAATTCGAGTGGATAGTCTGTACTGCCACCGGAAGCAAGCCACCGGATCCACTAGGCCTGCTTCTGGTGGGTTGTTTCCTGTGAACTACAGAGCTCAATGAGCTCTCTGCCACCACCATTGGAAATAAGATTGATATTTCTAGTGGAAAAACCTGTTTCCAGTGACATTACCGTCACTGGGAAACCTTGTCTGTACCTTTTGGGGATGACCTAAGTGGGCCTCTCCCGATCTTTCCGACACGTACTGATGTACGAATGCCTTTATGTCTAGGACAGTGACATGCATAAGCCCCGAGACCAAAACTAAGTGGATTAATCGGTGGCCTTATCTGAACCCTAACACAAGCAGAGATCAACAAGGTGAGGGATGGTTACTTTGCTTTATTTTGGATTGTTTTATTATTATAAAACTGCTCACATGTGTAAGATTGTAATGATGATTTAAATTGCTCAAGTATGATGATGACATGTCATATGTTACATTTTTTACAATTATGTTATGAGATGTTTATGGAAATGTATGGTGGGATCCGGTGTGGCCGAGGTGGTACCGGTACCGTGATCGCCGTGTGTTTGGTTGTATGTATGAAATAGAATCCGACGTGGTCGAGGTGGTACTAGTGCCGTGATTGCCTTTTGTATGTTGCATTCATGCATTGATTATGTGCATTAGAGTTAGTTGTAGTCGCAGATTACACTTTGTGGCCGATGTGTTACCGGTATCGTGTGCTTCGGGACTATATTTGAAAATGGATACACTTCATGGTTGATGATTAGTACAGGTGTTGCATAGTCTATACTCAACTGTGATATGCATACTAAATTAGGTAAACGGTCTCGGGTTTTACTTTGTGGCCGATGTGTTACCAGTATCGTGTATCCATGACTGTATTTGGAGATGGATTACACTTTGTGGCCTATGTATTAATGGTATCGTGTAATTCATACTAATTGTATCATTATGAAGGCATGTAGCATATATGTGGTTAGGTATCACTCCCTATGCTACGAACCCTTGCCAAGAGGGGTTAAGGTATTGGATAACCCATTGTGGTATATTCGATGTGCCTTTCCGGAATGCCACACCCGCGGTATGATGTGATTGTTAACGGAGGTAGGAATTTATCAGGCATGACCGATGATTGGTACCAGTGCTATGACAGTCAGGAGAGGGTTATCAAGGGTTTGCTGGGTGACCCATGGATGCATACAAGGACCGGCAGGCTTCTATTCACGGTTAGGATTTGTATCCCTATGTAGTCGATGGCAGTTCCGAGACGAGGGATATAGCATAATGTACCATAGTAGCATTTACTAGACTTAGTTGTATTGTTAGGCGGATAATAAAATAAATGAATTGTATCATAGGCACCATAGACTATGTGTTTAATTTCTGCAATCATGCATCATAAATTATTATTGCGATTATTATACTTGGATGTGCTTGAACCCCACCCCTCACTGAGCGAGTTGGAAAGTTCACCACACGTATCCCTCTTTTTAGATGATGATGCAGTTATGGTCGTGCCCATGGCTAGTAATTCTCTATCCTCTGGGCCCGAGTACGGAGTGAGCAACTGGTGGATGTCGGATGCAGAGGAGCATAGCAAGGACTGCGCTTATGATTTCTGTGCATACGCAGCACCATGAGGTGTTCGGCGTATTTCTAGTGATTTTGATACAAGTTTGTGGATGGTATATTTCTTTTAAACTTATTAGTTATACGTCATGGATAATTGTAAAAGGATAATTTGGTTATAGATAATATTTTATCAATAGATAATTTTCCCATTTTATTAATGATTCCGCTACTATACTCTAATTCCGTTACTTTTAGTTGGTTTGTGATGTGAGATCATGAAATGTTAAGGTACTGCTATCAGAGATCTTGGTAGGTTTGTAAGACAGGTACTGCTATCAGAGATACTGGAAGTGGGGTGCGATAGCTATGGTATCAGAGTGTGAAGCTCTGCCTTAACTCATAATCCCAACCAAACTATGACTTGGGGAAATTAGGATTTAAACAAAAATCTCAAAGACAATAATAATAGAATTGCACAAATTAGGAGACAAGCATAGGTGTTAAAGTTGTTTCATTAAAATAAAGAACTTGAATACACAGCTTACACCTTTTCATAAAAATTTAAAATACTGAAGTTGGAAATCCTAACTAGCCTAAGTCTAGGAATTTAAATAACTGAAGCAAATGATAGTAAATAAAAGTTCAACTAAACCTAAAACATAAAATCTCAAAGAAAAACATGAAAAGGGAAATCCTAAAACTATAGTGGCAACATGCCACTACTTTTGCTGATGCTGCTACCACCGGTTCTGTCCTTAGCCTTGAGCCTGGTTCGGACCATGTGTTTCTGGAGGTGGCACCAGAATACCAAGATGGAAGACTGTCGCCTGCATCTGTGCCTCTAAGGAGGTCACTCTATTGTCCATAAGAAAATAGGTCCTATCTATACTCTCGAGGCGGCCATCCATACACCTCAACAGTGATGTGGTGGTATCCAGGCATGCCATAACATCATTAAGACAGTAAGGTCTCGCACCCCTAGTGCCCTAGGAAGTGGAGGTAACCTTAGAACCCATAGCCTGTGGGTCAAATGGTGGGACACCCCAACCCCAGCAGCTCCTTCCCCTGTACTAGCAGCACCTCCACCAACATCACCGGCACCACCACCCTCTACCTATATAGGCTATTCACCCTCCTCTGGAATAGGTGTCACCTCTCTCATGTTAAGGGCCATCTTCCTCAGGGAGTCTTGGTTGAAATCTGTGACCTCATCGCCCAAGCGTCCCTTCCCCTCCAAATCCACCCCAAAGCGAAGGAAGATGTCTGTCAGTATCCTTCCATAGCATAGGTTCCCAACCCGGCGATTCTGTCCCTCGGACCAAATTACCATGGTCCACATCAGAAGGTAGGGAAGGCATATATGCACCCCTATGTAAACGCAGTAAGTCACATATGCATGTAATACGGATACCTCATCGTAGTGCCCACAAGTGGGGAGAATGTTTAACTGGACTGCACGACAGACAAGCTTTGGAGTGGCGAGGTAGTTAACTATGCGATCCCATCCACTAGCCTCCTTGGTCAACATGTCGTTTACCTCTTGAAGGGTGTTGGGGCTCTAAAAATCATAAGCTGGAGTCCGAGGCGGGCAGTAAACCAAGTCATCAGCGTTATCGACCACTATGAAGACAGGGTGTCGAATCTTGCCCTTAGTGGTGAATAATTTTAGGTTAACAAACCTATGGACAAACTGAGCTTAATAAATAATCATGCTAATTAAAACTAAATTAAACAATTTAATTTAAATAAACAAGTTTGTACATCAAAGATGATTTCCCATAAACCTAATGCCCATGTTCTCAACATATTTCTAAAATACACTAGGCGACAAACCCTTAGTTATGAGATCAGACAGATTTTAAGTAGAGTCAACCTTAGCTATGGCTATATCACCACGCTGTATAATCTCAAGAATTAAGTGATATTTTCGTTCCACATGTTTGTTCTTCTGATGAGCTCTTGGTTCTTTTGCTTGTGCTATGGCTCCCCGGTTGTCACAATCATGGTTCGAAATCTCTCCAAAATGTAGGTTTTTTTTTTTCCTAAACGAAATAAGGCACGAAATAACATTTGTACAAAATTTAGGTCGAAATTTCGGTATTTCGGTATTTCGGTGAAATTTAGATCTCGTTTTTGTATCTCTCCTGTCTCGGTACATTCCATGTGTTATAAATACCATATCTCGGTCGAAATTTCGACTATGTTTTGCCTCTCTGTGGTTTTTGTTCTATATGCATATTTTGAAGGAAAAACACTCCAAGTCTCCAACAAGCCTTTAATTAGCCACATCATTACACATTTTGACTTCCATTGAACTCCTACAAGACCTACACATTCAAAGCTTAGGAAAGGTAAAGTTCTTTCTCCAAAACCAGGTAAAATTTTCAAAATAGTTCGACGGCTGCTGCCAAACAAAGGTGTAACTCTAAAATAATGTTATGTCCTAATATTTTTGCATTTTTATGTTATAAGCATGTTTGTTAACCTTAAAATAAGTTGTCCACCAAGTTTTAGGTAAAAAAATATGGCCGTTTGACCACCGAAACAATCAACCAAAACAAACAAAAAAAGAATACACCATTTTGGCCGAAACAAAATGAAACTTCAGTTTCTAAACCCACCGAAACACTAAAACAAAACAAGATTTCAAACCTTGGTCATAATACAACATGATAGCATGCTCGATGAGCTTAGGGACCACCCTTAGGTTGGCCAAGAATTTCTTGAGCCAAATCCCTTCCTTAGCTACTTCATTAGCTACTAGGTATTCAGCCTCAGTAGTGGAGTCGGCCGTTGACTTCTGTTTGGCACTCTTCTAAACTATAGCACCACATCTCATAACAAATATAATTCTTGATGTAGACTTTCTGTCATCTTTGCCAATCTTAAAATCTGAGTCTATATAACCCATGGCTGACAATTGGTCAATACCACAGACTAAGAAATAATCCTCAGTCCTCCTCAAATACTTGAGGATGCTTTTGACAGCAGTCCAATGCTCCTGTCTTGGATTAGATTGATAATGGCTCATAATCCCTATTGCATGACAAATGTTTGGTCTAGTACATAACATTACATACATGAGCCGAAGCATAAGGGATTCTCTTCATTGCCTCAATATCCTCAACAGTTTGAGGACATTGTGATTTAGACAGAGTGATTCTATGCCTGAAGGGAACACTTCCTTTCTTAGAATCCTGCATGTTAAACCTATCCAATATTTTGTCAATACAAGTGGATTGTGACGAGCCTAACATCCTATTCTTGCGATCTCTCACAAGCTTTATTCTTAGGATGTAACTGGCTTCACCAAGATCTTTCATTGAGAATGTCTTGGATAACCACATCTTTACAGATGAAAGCAATCCCACATCATTCACAATAAGCAAGATATCATCCACATATAGGATAAGAAAAAAACGTTATTCCCAATGGACTTCTTGTAAATGCATGGCTCATCAATGTTTTGTTCAAACCCAAACTTTTTTATGGTTTGATCAAAATGTATGTTCCAGCTTCTGAAAGCTTGTTTAAGACCATAAATAGATCTCAAAAGTCTACACACTTTGTATTCTTCCCATAGGAAAGCAAACCCTTCTGGCTGATGCATATATATGACCTCATCTAAATGTCCATTAAGGAAAGAGGTTTGTATATCCATCTGCCATATTTCATAGTCAAAGTGAGCAGCAATCGACAATAAAATCCTAATGGATTTAATCATCGCTACTGGTGAGAAGGTTTTATCATAATCCACCCTTCTTTTTGGGTGTAACCTTTTGCCACCAGTCTTGCTTTGAAACGCACCACATTACCATCCACACCTCTCTTCCTCTTGAAGATCCATTTACATCCTATAAGCTTAACACCTTGAGGTAGATCCTCTAGAGTCCAGATGTGGTTGGAATGCATGGAGTCATCTCAGAAGGCATGGCTTCCATCCATTGAATAGAATCAATATCCTTCAAGACCTCTTTGTAGGAAAATGGGTCTGACTCGGAAGTGTCAAATACCATGTGGAAGTCTTCCACCTTTTGATCATCTTCATTGAAAAGTGTCAAACAAGTTACAGGCCTAATGGACCTCCCACTCCGTTGAGGCTCTTGGGGTTAATTCACTTCAGTGGGTATATCAGTAGGAGGTACAATAGGTGCAGAAGGTTTTTGGTCATTAGATATTTCTTTTATGACCACTGGATCCAATCTACTAGTGACCAGATCCTCTTTAAGGAACATCGCATGTTTACTAACTAAAACCTTCTGATCAACAGGGTCATAGAAGTAATAGCCGATAGTTGTTTTAGGGAATCCTAGGAAGTAGCATCTATTTGTTCGGGATTCTAACTTATCTATTTATTGCTTCCTTACACGTGCAATGCAACCCAAACCCTAATATGTTATAGGCTAGGCTTTCGCCCATACCATAACTCAAAGGGTGTTTTAGGAATAGATTTTGTTGGAATCTTATTCAAAATATAGATGGCGATCTCCAAGGCAAAACCCCAAAATGACGCAGGTAATTTTGAATAACTGAGGATAGACGGAACCATATCTAATATGGTACAGTTTCATCCCTCTGCTACACCTTTCTGTGGAGGTGTCCCTAGGGCTGTAAACTAAGAAAGAATCCCAGCTTGCTTTAAATAGTCCCTAAACTCATCTGATAAGTACTCTCCTCCTCGATCTGATCGAAGGGTCTTGATGTACTGACCAAATTGCTTTCTACCTCAACTCGAAACTCTTTGAACTTTTCAAAGGTTTTCAATTTTTAGTGCATTAGGTAAATGTATCTATATCGAGAGTAGTCATAAGTGGAGGTTACAAAATATTCCCAACCATACCTCGCTTGAACATTTATGGGACTACATACATCAGAGTGAATTAATTCCAACAAGTCCTCAACCCTCTTACCCTTAAATGAAAAGGGTTTCTTGGTTATTTTTCCTTATAGACAGGATTCACAGGTTTGATAAGGTTCTATCTTTAGACTTTCCAAAGGGCCATCCTTGACCAACCTGTTGATTCTATCTACTCCAATATGACCTAACCTAAGGTGCCAAAGGATAAGTGGAATTATCCAGAGCTGATTTCCTTTTTAAAGTTACATTTGAAAATTCATTTGCATTTAAAACAGGTTTCAAGAAATACAAATCATTCTGTAAACAAGCAGTTGTAATAAATAAACCATTCAAACGAATAGATAGTTTAAATCCAAATTAAAATGAATATCTATCAACAACCAGTTTAGAACAAAACAATATTCTTCTAAAGGAAGGAACATAAAAACAATCTTTTAAAATTAAAACTGTTTTTTCAAAATGCAAACTAAATTCTCCTACGGCCTCTATTGTGGCCTCAGCTCCAGTTCCCATCTTGAGACGAACCTCATCCTTGTTGAGTCTTCTTGTCATCCTAAACCCTGTAATATATTACAAATATGGGTAGTCGAACCAAAGTCAACCAACCACGTATTAGATGGTTCTTCTGACAAATTAGAGTCATAAATGAGATAGGTTTCAGATATACCTTTTTCTGGCTTCTTCTTCAAAGTCGTCAGGTATCCACAATGATTTCTCTTCCAATGTCCGCCCTTTTTACAGTAAAAATAAGGTCCTTTCTTGGGTTTCTTTCCCTTCTCCACTCCTTTACTAGCCACCTTAAGGGTCTTACCCTTCTTGGTCTTCTTCTTCTTCTTACCTTTCGGTTTAAAGGAAGAAGGCTTCTTTTCAATAGACAAGACCTCAAGCTTATGCTTCTTAGATGCTGCCTCCACTTCTTGCAATATGTTGCCTAGCTCTGGAAGCTCTATGAAAATTTTATTCACATTATAATTACAAATAAAAGATCCGTAGATTTTTTGAGGTAGTGAGTAGAGTATGACATCAGTTTTATAGTTTAGCTTAAAGGATGTCCCCAGGGCTTCTAATTCTTGGAATAAATTCTGTAATTTCATCACATGGTCGATAACTGAAATCCCTGGAGTCATCTTAGTGCTGTGGAGGAGAGTGACAAGCTGATGATGTGTATGTCTATTTTTCCTACCATATAAAGAAGTTGCAGATATGGCTAGAAGAAGAAAAGAGAAAGGTTGGATAGGATTTGAGAAACCCATGTGTTTAATGTCACTTTTGCCCTTTAATAATTTTTTTTTAAAATTTGTATAATAAGTGGGACTTTAGTGAGTTGTGGGCTTGGCCCATTATTCTTTAATGGTATTTTTAAGTTTTTTGGACTTGGACTTGGGCTCAACGTTCACTTAAGAGTTAAGTACTATTTAAAAAAAAAAAACAGTTTTCCATTGTGCCTTTTACATGATGTGTCCAATTCTTAGGTTTTAGAAACCCTAAAAGGTTTATAGGTTTATAGAATCCTTTAAGATTAAATATGATTTAGTTTTGGGATTCGGTTTGAGGTATGCATGTGTGTGGACAGAGATGTTTACAATCTTCATTATGTTTTGACATATTATATGATGATATGCCAAAATTGTTATTGGAGAATTAGTGACCTAGACATGTGGTTTTTTATAACTGTTATTTTTCCACATTATTGGAATGAAATCGAAAGGATCAAATACATAATATGTGTAATGGTTATGACATTGTTAATGGTTATGGGATTTAAAATGGATCATGATGATGGATATATGGATAGCATGGTATGCATTTATACGGTGGTTTGTATTTTATTTCTCTCTCCCTCCCCTTTTCTTTTTTTATAAAAATATGTACTCCCCTTGGGCAGCCCAAATGGTGTGTTGGTTTCTCAAGGTTTCTTTATATTAAAGGAATATAATAGAATTTGCATTTATTTATTTTTATCGTGAAAAGTCTGGAGGAGGAGATTGCTTAGAGGAAGCAGTGGGAGATGGAGAATCAAGTTTTGTTTTATTTTAATATAAAAGTTATCTTGGTTATAATTATTTGCATTTGCACTATCACATAATTATGTTGTGTGGGAGCAATTAAAAGAGGCTATGTTACTCCCACCCATTGGAATCAAAATGATTTGTATATGATGACAAATTCAATCTGACTCCAGATGCTATCCATAACCACTAAGGCTTTATTTTATATTTCATATGGATGATTATTCTATAATTCTTAGTTACATGTGATATATGGTGATATTATCACCCTATTGTGTTTTTAGAATAGATGACGGTTCCCATTTCCCTAAACTTAAAAGCAAGTGTGATATAAAAAAACCTAACTGGTCGGATTTCCATGGCCTCCCTTAGTTGGTAGATGTAGAGGTCATATTGAGCTACTTTTGTAGATGCCGATAAGATAATGCTTGAGTAGTTCTCTGAGACCGTCTTCATTTATCTCATATGTGATAGGTAGAGAATATGGTCAGTGGGAGGTGTATTGCGATAGTAGACACTAGCCCATGATGCTATGATTCACTCCGAAACAAAGGGTATACACTTGACTTGAGTGTATATTAGCCGATAGGAATGGACATGACACCCAAGTGGCCAAAAGTATTGGAAGTCTTCGAGATAGACAAAATAGTCCACTCAACCAACATGTATATGACGAACTCGAATAGGCTAAGTCATGTGCATAAGGGTTGAGATGTTCCAATCACACCTCATAGCTAAAGGGAAGCTTAAGGTGTGGGTAATCGTTGTATTTAGACTTACCCCTTCTTTTCAACGATAATTGTCATACTAATTTTCTCTTGTACATCATGTAGATATTCAATATATCAAGCCAAATGAACTACGCTACCCTCATTAAAGACCATATCCTGACTGGACCCAACTATATTGACTAGAGGAGGAGCATTAAATTGCTCCTAACTGCAGAAGGTCTAATGTCTGTCATAGAAGACGAAGAACCTTCATTCCCTGAGACTATGGATGGCGAGGAGAAAACTGTTTATAAGTTGTTTTGACAAAACAATTCTAAGGCCATTAAGTATTCTGTAAAGGATCTAAGTTTTGCTAAAGACATGTTAGAGGAGTTGAAGAAGCTATATGGTAGGCAAAACAGACATGCACATCATCAGCTTATCACTCTCCTCCACAACATTAAAGGATGTCCCTAGCATGGTGGAGAGTGAGAAGCTAATAATGTGCATGTCTGTTTTGCCTAGCATATAGCTTTTCCAACTCCTCCAATATGTCTTTAGCAAAACTTAGATCTTTTACAGAATACTTAATGGTCTTGCCTATTGAATTTGAAACAAGGAGCTTGGCCTTAGAATTGTTTTGTCGAAACAACTCATAAGCAGCTTTCCCCTCGCCATCCATAATCTCAGGGAATGAAGGTTCTTCGTCTTCTATGACAGAAATTGGACCTTCTGCAGATAGGAGCAATTTAATGTTCCTCCTCCAGTCAATATAGTTGGGTCCAGTCAGGATATGGTCTTTAATGAGGGTAGCGTAGTTCATTTGGCTTGATATATTGAATATCTACATGATGTACAAGAAAAAATTAGCATGATAGTTATTGTTGAAAAAAAGGGGCAAGTCTAAATACAATGATTACCCACACCTTAAGCTTTCCTTTAGCTATGATGTATGATTGGAACATCTCAACCCTTATACACATGACTTAGCCTATCGGAGTTCATTATATATATGTTGGTTAAGGGGACTATTCTATCCGTCTCGAAGACTTCCAATACTTTTGACCACTTGGGTGTTATGTCCATTCCTATTGACTAACATACATTAAAGTCAAGTGTATACCCTTTGTTTCGGAGTGAATCATAGCATCATGGGCTAGTGTCTACTATCGTAGTACACCTCCCACTGACCATGTTCTCTACCTATCACATATGAGATAAATGAAGATAGTCTTAGAGAACTACTCAAGCATTATCCTATCGGCATCTGCAAAAGTAGCTCAATGTGACCTCTACATTTAACAACTAAGGGAGGCCATAGAAATCCCACCAGTTAGGGTTTTCTATATCACACTTGCTTTTAAGTTTAGGGAAACGGGAACCATCATCTATTCTAAAAACACAATAGGGTGATAATAACACCATAAATCACATGTAACTAGGAATTATAAAATAATCATCCAAATGAAATATAAAATAAAGCCTTAGTGGTTATGGGATAGCAACTGGAGTCAGATTGACTTTTTCATCCCATGCAAGTCATTTTGTTTCCAAGATGGGTGGGAGTAACACAGCTTTTGTTAATTACTCCCACACAATATAATTATGTGATAGTGCAAATGCAAATAATTATAACCAAGATAACTTTTACATTGAAATAAAACAAAACTTGGTTCTCCATCTCTCGTCGCTTCCTCTAAGCAATCACGTCCTCCAGTCTTTTCACGATAAAAAGATAAAATGCCTAATTGTATTACATTCCTTTAAAATAAAGAAACCTTGAGAAACCAACCCACCATTTGGGCTGCCCAAAGGGAGTATTTATTTTTATAATAAAAGAAAAGGGGAGAGAAAGAGGGAGAGAGAGATTAAATACAAGCCACCTTATAAATGCATGCATGCTATCAATATATCAATCATCATGGTCCATTTTAAATCCCATAACCACTAACAATATCATAACCATTACACATATTATGTATTTAATCCTTTCAATTTCATTCCAATAATGTGAAAAATAAAAATTGTAAAAACCACATGTCTAGGTCACTAATTCTTCAATAACAATTTTGGCATATCATCATATAATATGTCAAAACATAATGAAGATTGTAAGCATCTCTGTCCACACATATGCATGCCTCAAACCGAATACCAAAACTAAATCATATTTAATCTTGAAGGATTCTATAAACCTGTGAACCTTCAAGGGTTTCTAAAACCCAAGAATTGGACACATCAGGTAAAAGGCACAATGGAAAACTGGTTTTAAAAAAAAAAAAATAGTACTCAACTCTTAAGTGAATGTTGAGCCCAAGTTTAAGTCCAAAACATTTAAAAATACCATTAAAGAATAATGGGCCAAGCCCACAACTCACTAAAGACCCACTTATTATACAAATTAAAAAAATTTAAAAAATAAAAAAATATTAAAGGGCAAAAGTGACATTAAACACATGGGTTTCTCAAACCCTATCCGACCTTTCTCTTTTCTTCTTTTAGCCGTACCTGCAACTTCTTTGCAGTTTTTTTTTTTACTGTTTCTATGAACAGTGTTCACTGTTCGCTGTTCAAAAACGGGGAGGCTCCCTTTGTTTTTTTTAAAACCAAAAAAGATTAATACTTTATTATATTATGTATTGAACACCAGTAGGGAGGCTCTAATACCATTGAAGGTGCAGAAACGATTGGATTATCCCACTGGTAGGGTCAAACATTCTAACAACCATTAATAGAGGGGTGTCGGTCATTACCTGAAACTCCATAAGTGCCGAGCCTCCACATGATCTTAGCCCTTTCATAGTGAGTCCTTCCCACACATACAACTTTTCGTTCCCTATGAATCCAAGCTCCTCCACAATAGTCAGGGTTTTCCCAAAAATCCTAATTACCACTCAATTACTAGTGTAGAGCGTAAGAGCAAGAGAGAGGGAAAGGAGCACGGCTTTTAAAGGAGAAGAAAATAGAATCGTGTATTCACTTTGTTTTTGAGAGTTCATATATATTTTCAACCAAAATCCCTATTAGTTAAATTTGTAGATAAACCCAACTTTGGCATAGAGATTTCCTACTTGGAGTTAATCACTCACTAAAACAAATCTTATCATTATTGATAAGATATTAAATAAATAGTAAATTACTAATTCCTTTTTCTTTTTCCTTTTTCCTAACACTATATACATCACTCGTTGCTCAGTCAAAAATGACCTCTCTGCCCTGAGGAAAGAGAGAGAACGGGAGGTGGTAGAGAACCCTCAGCTCCCAGGCAGGAAGCTGCTCCCTTAACTTTAATGATAATACCAAAGAGAGGAAGAGGCACAGACCTTTGGTGCACCAATTCCATCTGATCTCGACTCAATCACATTTCCTAGGTGGTCGACTCTCTTTTTTATTATGTCATGTTTCTGCAACAACAACACATGTTACATTCAGATATATTCTTAAATAGGATGCTAACTGTACGACCAAAAACAAGATATATTCTTAAATAGGATGCAAACTGGAAGTCCAAAAACAAAAGATAAGTGAGACAAAGGAAGAGTCAGATTAACAAACTATATCGTAGTGCTGCTCCCCACTGATATCCATGGCATCAACACTGAGAAGGGAACATGCAAGAGATGGAAAAGTCACATCAAACTGAGGGAATACAGAAAATAAATTATTTAAGCATTAGCCCTTGAATAGGGAACCACAAGAAAAGCAATACATTTTTTAGATGATTCAGAAAATACATTCGTGCATAAAAAAATAACCATCCAAATAGATTAACAAGGGAGAGAAAGCCTCCATCTACATTCTAATTAATTAACATATAGAGAAACAAACAATTCCTGGGCTTCAATTAGTACCCAAAAGTTATAAAAATTGTGGATTTTAATCCAACAGGTCGGTCACAAAGATAGTCAAGATAAAATCATATGACAAAAATGGTGGTTCCACAACCCCTGTAAACAAATATAATAAAAGGAAGGAAGAAAAATGCAAAATTTGAGAACAGTGCCAATGAACAGGCCCGAGAAGAGTGAGGAGGGTAAAAGATAGAGAAAATGATGAGATGGCCAACTTTTTTTTTTTTGGGGGGGGGGGGG
>NC_056570.1:11063571-11081970 GCF_013358625.1 Macadamia integrifolia
CCCCCCCCCCCCCCCCCCCCCCCCCAATTATATAGCCCATGCTTGCTAATAACAGTGGGAAAAAAACATCCCAACTAGTCTTCCCCAATCGGTCAACTCCAACCCAAGCAACATCTTTGGAAACATAAAATTAAGTAATGAGACCTTTAGTCTGCATCCATGGCAGAAAGAGTGAACTTGTAGTGTGATCACTAATTTGATCTTTGGACAGAATAAAGGCTCAGGGAAAAATGCAAGTTTCATAATTCAAGAACGTCTCAAGGCACATTTAAGAGGAGAAGATGTAAAGGTCGAGTTACATATGAGAAATCTATCCATTTCTAAGTAAAGATGAAGCCATTGATCAAAGAGGAGGATAGCCAAAGCAGTTCTATTAAATAATCTATCTTTAATTCTCTGGATCCCGTCATGCTGTTGGAAGAATAATTTCTTTTCCTCTCCCTTTTTTTTTCTTCCTCTTTTAACAGTAACAAGAACTGTTAATCAAGTTAATGTAAGTGCACAGGGTGAACGCAATTCTGATCACAAAATGTCCAATAGAGACAGAACAGTTACAGTTCCCTTTCACTCTCCATGTCAGATTCATCATTTAAACCAAAAAGTAATGGTCCATATCTTAAAACTAGGGCAGCCAATGGACCAATCTGAATCCATTGCATATCTGATTTAATTAAGGTAGAAGTGGATAGACCCAGATTTTATTCAATTCAACGATAGATCTGTTTATATTTTGCAGTGGGATCACTTGGATGAAATATAGATATATTGCAGTTGTTTAGTTAATTAAATTCAATCTAATTCTTTGAAGCCTTCAATTGTGTACAGGATGGTATCCCTTTTTGATACTGTTACTTTCCACGCGATTGCCATTTTTCTTTTTCTCCATATTTGATTGGAAAAAAAAAAATCAATAGGGAGTTATTATGGGAACTGGGTGAGAGGAGAAGAGATCATCTGGAGGATTGGGAAAATAACTATGCCTATGGTGGAAGAAGGAAGAAGGGTGGAAGTGGTACCGTGGAAATGAAGAATCAATCTTTGTAGTCAAAATGGATTTAGAGGTTTGCACTAGATTATGAGTCCTTATGGATTGAGGTGACAGCATTCATCTATTTATTTATAGCAATGGATACAGAAGGGACTACTTTGAGGTCTCTATGAGATACTATTCTGAGAGTGCTCCCTTTGATGATAGAATTAATTAGTTGTGATGTTGTAAATGGGGACAGAATTAGGTTTACAGGACCTTTGGTGGGGGAAGCACCTCTCAGAGATCTATTTCCTAGGCTGTACTTGTTGTCTAATTTGGAAAATAAGACACTGAGTCAATGTGTTGTCCTAGAGCTGGGAGGACTGGGCTAGGATTCTGGTTTTAGGAGCGGTTTTACAGAGGAGAGTCACTGCAGGCCTAAAATTTGTTAAGAATCCCTGTGGGATGCTTTTTTTTCTCAAGACGATAGGATGAGAGGGTTTGAAATGGGAAATTTTATGGAAACCTCATTTACCCTAAAAATATAAGGCCTTAGGAACAGAAATTGCACATAAAAAAAAGTCATAACAGGAGACAACTACAATTTGGGGAGATGGGGGTGTTGCCTTCCCCCCACCCCCTCTCCTTGTCTACTTAGTGTGTAAGGATGATGGGGAACCAGTGATGCAGCACCAGAGAAGGACCAAGACCAAGAAGGTCTTAGATAGCCCACGATTTGGGCTAGTGATAGGGAATAATAGTTTCTAATATTAGTCATATTTAGTTTCTATTTTCTGTTCTAAGTTAGTTTCTAATTTCATAGATTACAATTTCCCAGTTTTAGTAACTACATGTTGGTAGTTTATTCAGTCAATAGTTAGAAGCTTAGAGTTTCTATTTTTGTAATCTTCCCCATCATTAATATAAATAAAGAGTAGGGCAGCATCATAGCCCATGATTTTGGAATTAAAAAGAAAAAAAACTCTCTTGCTGCTGCCGCTGGGTATCCATGGCTGTTTCCTTGTGTTTGATCGAGGAAGAAGGACTTGGTGTGCAACCCAAGTGGCTCTTTGCCGCGTGAAGTCCAGGAGGTTTACTTCAAATATTATTCTCTTTAAGTCCTTATATAATTTTCAAGGTTTATTAAGGCTGCAAAACCAGGTATGTGAATTCTGAACTTCCCCAGAAATTTCTGCAAAAACAGAGCATCTGCCCCTCACTGGAAGTACCAGTTCTTGTTATTGGATTACTCCAATTTTCTGGTCGATGGCTTCCCTATACACCACTAAGGATCGACCCTACTTTGAGCCTTTCTGACCTATGGTTTTTGAGTTATTTAAAATCTCCTTAGTTTTGTCTTTTAGTGGACTGAAGTTTCTATTTTCTGGATTCTATGTTTCTGCTAATCTGAATACTGGTTTCTGGATTGCTGATTATATGTTCTGATTATTGAAGACTGTTAGTACTTCAAACAGTTTCTGATTTAATTCTAAAACTGCTACTGGGTTGGTTTATTCACAGTGTTACTGTCCTGACAGATCAATACTGTTTCTGTGATCTGTTAACTGATTGTCATCTGTTTTCTGTCATAACTCTGTTGTTGATTAATTCTGTTTACTGGTATAATTTCTGTTATTCGAAATTCCAGATTCTAGTCTGATAAATCTGGTTTGTTTAAAGGGCTGTTGACTAACTATTCTGGACTGTTGTTGCTGGCTACTGTTGGGTGAATTTTGGTTGTTCTTTGGTTTATAATTTCCTGCAGTTTTGGGTCTAGTTGGGTGTCCAATCTAGTCCTACATTAACCGGTTATTGATCTGGGCAATCAAGCCTTCAAGTGTTTCTGATTCTCTCCTGCATCACCTTTTCATGGACCATATTGAGATGGCAATGGACGGTTCAAACTTGAGGTTGACCTTGCCCTAGACGAATTGGTTAGACAATCCATGGGCCCACACATCCCACATTGCTTACAGGGCCCAACACCAATTAATTTCTGTGATCAGGAAGTCCCTTACAAGCTTAGGGGTGCAAGGCAGGTAAGGGTGAATCAATATTTAATAGGCCTGATTCTGTATTTATGAAAGCCATCCCTAAACTGGTTGCCATCACTACCTGCACAAATTTTCCTTGCATTTTTTCTTTCCATAAAAAACGATTCATAGTTTAATTAAAAAGAGGCCCAAAATAATAATTAAATATATATATATAACACATCATGAAAATGTTTAAATATATTTCCCAAAAAAAAAAAAAAAAACCCCAAACCTGCCCCTTGGGGGGAGGGGATGAAAAGGTTGCATTGCATTCTCTGGCATAAAAGGAGCCCTGAGGCATGAAACATGAACCTCCACTTAGTGCATAAGACCAAAGGGTTATGAGATTCTAGAGCTAAAGGAAAGCTTCATCATGGGGCAAGGTTCATGGCATAAACCACAGCTACCTTAATGATGCCTCTTAGAGAGGTAGTCTCAGACAACATAAGGACTAAGGAGATCCCTTTAGTCATTGTCAAGACCACATCATACAAATAGGTTTGTGTATGAAGTATAAACAGGAGTTTTTACTTTATTGCCAAGTCAACAAGCATGAGAATAAGTCCTGAAAGCATAAAGCATCATCAAAACTGTATAACTTTTGGAGGTATCTTTGCTTTAAAAATGGGTTGATACTGCTAATCCACAGATAAATGGTGAATCTAGGCAACAAATTAGCCAGATAGATTTTAAGACACAGAAGCATATTGACTGACATTAATGCGAAGAGTTTCTCCTCTTGAAGTATCCACAGTTAGCTTAGTCTCTTTAACAGTATGAAGATAGATTCCTGCATGGAAAAAGAAATATCACCATCACAAATGCAGCACAAACTTTAGACCAACGAATTCATCAAGATGTTTTCAAACAACCAAGTGACACAAAAAAAAAAAACAATGAACCATAAAGTCTGATACAAGACTAAAAATATCTATAAGAACAATGGAAGTTAAAGCCTAAGGATTTTGTTTCCATTTCACACTCATTAATTAACCTTTTCTTTTTCCCTCCCTCTTTTAACAGGCCATTCAAGTTAATGCAAGTGCACAAGGGAATGTAATTACAATCACAACATGTTCAATAAAGGCAAAATAGTTAAGTTCCCTTTTTCACTCCATATCATTTGTTTCCTCAGTTACACCAAAAATCCATGTGGTCCATATCTTCAAACTATGGCTGCCAATAGATCAGATCTAAATCCTCTTCATACTTGATTTGATTAAAGTGGAAGCAGATAAACCAAGATTTGATTTGATTCAATTCAATCAAGACCCAATCCATGATTAGATCTGGTTACACTTTGTAATTGGATGAAATATTGATACATCACAGTTGATATAAATCAATTCAACAATAGAAGCAATATAGTTCCTTTTCCCATTCACTGCCCCAGATCCTCTTTTTTTCCCCTCCTTGATAACAACATCAAAGTTTCTTCAATAAAAGAAATAAATAGAAGGAACCATATTTATTCACTAAAATCAAAAGAACCACCAAAGCAAATTCATATCAGAAAAAACAAGAATGACAGAATATACAATAACAACCCTCCAAAATCAAATTAACCCAATCATTCCCAAATCTGGATTTGGTCGGCACCTGAAATTCCTCTTTCATCCTAGCCAAATCTGTGGGAAGATACTTAGCACCATCTTTTAAAGAGTTTCTTTACAGGCCATTTGCATGGCCTTTCATTGTATGGTGGGGCCTTCTCCCCCAGGATTCTCTTTACTTTAACAAGACACTTAAGAAGGGAAAGCTTAAGGTATAAAATCAAACTTGACCATTCAAAGGTGCAACTAGGGATGATTAGTGCCTTCAGCAACACCTTTGTACTGGAAACATATGTCAGGTGACCTTATTAAGTGTGACATTCACAGGTACCAGTGTAAGTGTACTTTATAGGTTTACCTGTATATTTGGGCTATGTTACATGGATGTAAATGCAGGTACCAGAGTTTGACATTGACAGGAAGTGCCAAACTCAACAAACCCCCAAAAAATAGAGTTCAAAGATTCAAGGAATTTACAGATACTTTTAAATATATTATAAGCTACATTATATTATAAAAAAATAATTTCAATTTTTTTTACTAGAAGCCAAATTAAATATAAAAAAGAAGAAAATTTAAATAGATCAAAACAAAAGAATACAACTAAAGAAATAAAGTGGAAAATTCCTCGCTCCAGGCTGAAAGTGTCATTTTTTACCAGTTCCCATTTCCAAGATTCCATAATAGTAACTTATAGTCAGGGTTAATAGCTCTCTACCGGGAAAAAAAAAGAAAAGAAAGCCAGGATTAATAGCTCTGGTGGTGGACCCTAGGTCTATTCTATCATCACCCTCATGTAAAAGGTAACAAATGTTAAATAAAAAAGAAAGAAAGAAAGAAAGAAAGAGATGTGCCTCTAGTCCACCCCTCCTGCATCTGCTGATGCTGCAACATTACAGTTAACACTTCCTTCTTCCCTTTCTATCATCTTCTGCTACTGCAACAGGGCTATTTGTCCATACTTTCATTTCTTTTCAAATAAAAAGATAAGCTCTTCAAAGAAAAGTTTTATAAGACCCAGCAGAGAGACGAATCCTCCCAAGTCAATGCTGTGTCCATTGAATCTGTGTCCATGCTTCTTGACATGCAATCTGCTGGTAGTGAGCAACGAGTCATGTAAGCATATGATGCATGCATTGTCGGAATAGATTCTAGGTCTATAAGGCATTCTAAAGTGAGAAAATAGAGAAGAATCGGGTTTCAGAATGTGTTTTAGACCCAGAATCTATTCCGAGAATGCATACAAAACTTGATCCCCCCCCCCCCCACCTCCACCCTAAATCAATGTCGAACACCCACACAAATACATGATCTGAATGTGCTATGGACCCTACAGTAAATTTGAACTTAGGATTTCGATGCCTTATCAGAGATTTTAGAAGTGCAGGTTATCAGTTCAATTCAAAAGGGCATATTTCAATAGTTACAGCTAATCTATTCGCCCTCAGATGTTTTCCACCACCGTGTATTCTAAATCTATGTTTAAACTCCCCTGATCCTCATATGTCAATCACGCTATTCTGAGAAACTTGTGTTACACAATTGATAACAAACCTATCAATGCTACCTGCTATAGCAATGATATTGAACTGACATTGGCAGTTGCTCCATTGTGAACCTAGTAGCAATTAGCAGGACTTAAATGGGGCTGTCTAGAAGATAGCTAACTAAAATTGAATTGCATACTGTAGCTATTCTCCTATCCTCTTCCTCATGGTTCAAGAATGAGATATCTTCTGATAAGCTAATTTATTAGCAATGAAATCCCTTAATCTATTGCAATAAAACTGGGTCTGGAAACTTCACATGGGAGACATTTTAGAGAACATTTACCTCCAAATTCAAAAGCAATACCTAATATGCAGAGCTAAAAAGATTAATGAAAAGATTAGTTATTTTTATAGTCTGGAATTTAAATGACATTTTTCTAGAATCAAACTCACATCAGAAAGCAACCTTCAGCCCATTGATGCAAAACCCATCACCTCCACCAACAATAAACCCCAAACTTGGAAATAAAATAAAAAAAAAAAAAATTGAAATCCAACAACAATAACCAATAACAGAGCAATTATTATAATGTAAAAGAAGGAAAGACAGAAAGCTTACTAAGCTCTGATAAGAAGAGAAGTAACATGATAAAGGAGGAAACCAGAGTGATAAATCCTCCAGATAGGGTTCTAATGTAGAAATCCTCATTGATCTTCGGGTAAGCATCAAGATTCCGAAGCTTGCAGAGAATCTCCATCTCTTCTGCTTTGGCAGCAGAATGAGAATCAATTTGATCAATTTAGATTTTTCAAGAAGCTGAAAATTCCAAAGCTGTTAAGGCCCTATAAGGATAAGGAGGAGATGCTGAAAGTAACTTTGAGAGCTTTCCTTCTTCCTGTACGGACAGAATCTCTGGGGGTCTTGGCTAGTTTGACTTTGACCCAAATTAGAGTCTATAGGGTTGAGGACCAACAGACAGCAGTCCACCTTCGGCACACCACTAATAATTCCGAACTACCCGGAAACCCCTTGATTATTTGGGGGTTTGGGTTATTTTTATCCCGGTTCCAACTGATTCGGTCTATTTGGTTTGATTGATGTTTGCTGGTCCAATCTCCGGCTCAACATAAGATTTTTTAAGTAGTCAATTAGGATATACTGATAGTTTACCCAAAAAAGTAAAATAAAATAAAATTAGGATATGGTTTACCAAAAAAAAAAAAAAAAAAAGATATCGAGTGATGTACTAAATACATGGGTGGAGGGTGGTATGCTGCCTACTCCAGGCATCTTGGTGTCTTGGACCAATGGAAGGGTGGCATGGGGAAGGGCAGGGTGGTCCTTTTCAAGGGGAGGAGAGAGACAGACACAATTTAGGCACCCTAGAATCATTGAGAGAGAGAGAGAGAGAGAGAGGAAAAAGGTTTTCTAAGTCTTGGGGGTAAAATATATTAGCTTTTGGCACTGTATTGGCAACTCTGTGTCTACTTCTGTCTTCTTCACTCTTTTTTTCTTTCTTTTTTTTGAAAAATATTCTCTCTTCTTTACCCATAATAATTTTTCTACCTCATTGATGTGCTCTTCTATGTTGTTTGCTCATAGAATTCTCTCAATGTGTGTGTGTGTATATATATATATATATATGTATATATATCTTGATTTTTTTCTTCTGGAATTTTAGATGGGAATCATATTAATTTAATTTTTTATTTTATTTTATTTTATATGTCTTGAAGTAGGGGCAGAGGGATCCTAAAATTGTAACGGGGAATAGTTTTTTGTTCAGAAGTGTGTCTCCAACACTGGCACGGGCCAATGGGAATACACATGGAAGCATCAACAAAGTGGGTATTTCCACCTTTCATGGGGCGGGGCTATCATTGTACCCCCTCTATGTCTTTATGCAACTCCTACACTCCCGAACAAAAACCGTTTTCCCAATAGTAACATTCACAAATTGCTTCAAGGTCCTCTCTCTCTCTCTCTCCTTCCTGTGTGTATACTCAAAATGCCATCTGAGAAGGAGAGAAACATGGCTACTGCCTAGTACTAACAAGGGGAATGGAATCTCAGGGGTACGGGTGGAAAAATCCACTCAATGTGGGTATTTTCAAACCTACCCCTGGGATTCCATTCCCTTGGCTGCTACAATGGGGGTTAGCTACAACCTAGGCAGCTGCGAAATTTTTTCCTCTGAGAAGGATCTGGATTCTTTACCCACATGGGTAGTTACCAATAAAATGGAATCTCCCTTGTTTATATCTGTAGTTGTTAACTTAGGAACTTAGGATAGAGATTCTACTTCATTGGAAGTATCCATGTGGGGAGGATTTTAATTGTGTGTCGACAGTCTCTAACGGATTATGTCCTCGTACAAGAACAATTCTCGTATGGGGCTGATCCACACATGGAATTCACCCAACAACCAACTTTGTGGTAGATTACATCTGTATGGATCAACCTGTACGAAAATGGTTCTCATATGAGAACCTGATCCACATTCTCTTGATCAATGGTGTCAACAAAATGTTTACCAAAAAAAAAGTGTAACAAAACAGCCAACTTCAATTTTACGTAAACAACAAATCTGTTGTAACCCGGCAATCACTAAGAGGGGGTGAATCAGTGAGTCCAATTCTGATCCCCAAAACCTGTCTAATATCTAACACAACAAATCCTGATACACTTATCCCTATTCGTACATAGTCGTATGCACACTCAGCCTCTTATGGGCACTTCCAAGTGTGCGCACCCATTCCATATTCCATGCACTTCAATATAAATTGCAAATAACAAGCACTCACAACACATGGTTTTTACCAGGTTGGACAATTTGCCTACATCCCGAAGTAGTGCCTATAAAGGTTTTGTATCTACTCAATACACTACTTTTGACTACACTCACAGTCTGGGAGCATCCACACCCATTTCTTTCAAGTCTAAGCTGAGATGGCACTTGCAGTGCCGGTACAATGTGTAACACCCATTACACAGAAGCACCCACTAAGCACTCAATACAAGAATACAATAAATTTGGGGCTTCTATCAGTGCCTTACAATCAAGCCCTGCCTAGCGTACACATCCACAACTAGCTAGCATATGCTTACAGTTCATCTACAACTAACCTAGCATGTATACAATTTATCCACAACTAACCTAGCATACATACATGTCATCATACATGCATATAATGCAAATCCAAGGTTAAGGAATCTCATAATCGATTGTTTAGGATGATTGGAAACTTGCATTGACAAGTTTGGTGTTTACACCTTCTCTCCTATTGGCTTCTTGATCTTCAAAGCAACAACAAGCAAACACTTCCTTGCTTTCTTCTCTTCCTCTTTGGTTTTGAGTTAATGCATCATCAACACACCTTAACCACCTTTTCTACCTCCTTTAATGGACTAAAAACAACTATCATCAAGCATTCATGTTCATTCAAAGACCAATAAAAGGGGGAGGGGGGGAGCTTCTCTTGCAAAAATCTTAGTCTTCCCTCACTCAAAAGTGTTTATTCTTGCTTCCATTGTGTAAAGCTCTACAAAAAACGAAGAGACAACAACTTGGATGGAGTCATTTGGAGTTAGGGTTAGAAAATTATGGCTGTTTCAAGTTAGGCTAACCAGAAGCTTCAAAAATGAATCTTTGGAGCTTGGTGGGGCTACACCGGTAGAGCGTGCAACAGAGGTGCAGATCTGGCCATAGATCTCATAAAAAGAATCTTTTAATCTGAGCCATTAGATTTAGATAATGGTCAATGAACCATGGCCATTCGATGAGAATATCGATGACATCAGTGTGATGCAAGCGCTGACATCTTCAGACTCGTTGTCGATGTCAAATTGGCTACATCAACTCAAATTCCAAAGCGATGTAGGCTTTAATCCATAAAGGAGAGGCA
The DNA here is from genome assembly GCF_013358625.1 of Macadamia integrifolia. Classification (NCBI taxonomy): domain Eukaryota; kingdom Viridiplantae; phylum Streptophyta; class Magnoliopsida; order Proteales; family Proteaceae; genus Macadamia; species Macadamia integrifolia. The sequence goes on from NC_056570.1 coordinate 11,073,527, forward strand.
TTTGAAGACCATTAGATCGGGATCTATAAGATCTAGTTGATCCATATCTAAGAGATTGGAATATAAGCTCCTGTGATGATGCACATGCGACACATACCCGACCAATGGAAGCATTCGCGCAAGCATCTCTAGCATTAGAACCAATGCCAAGATTTAGGAACCTTTGGATGAGCATCAAGCCTACATGGTCGAATTTGGACCATCCATTTTACATTCCTTAAAGTCTGTTTAATACAAATGAGCCCCTGCCTTCATATTTCCCGTGCTAAAACACCCCCATAGCCTCAACACTTAAAATTTTCATAAAATCCTTTAAAATTTCAAAAATAAATTATAGAAAATCCTCCCAACGCCGAGAGCAAACTGGGATTTTTCGGTTTGGAATTTCGAACCGACTTCATGGAAACGCATGTAACTTTTTCATACAATTTCTGAACACGACTAAATCAAAAGCGTTTAACTAGATAAATTACAATATATATTTTTCATGAATAAACAATCTTGCAAAAATGTCATTTTCGCTACTAAAAATGCCTCCGATCGTAAATAGGCTAATTTTACCGGTTTTGACCTGAAAACCCTCAGCACCTACCAAGGATGTATCAAACTACTCCATGCACACAATGCATCTCTGTAATCTCATCGGTAACACTAAACGTTGCTATGTCATCATTTTCGATCACGTCACCCAAACTGGCCACGTCATCACAATAAGGACATCTATAAAACAACAAAATCATGCATATTATAGAGTATTACATTGAAACTAATAACTAAGAGAGAGAAAGAGAGAAACCTTGCACTAGAATTGGTAGTACTATTTTTCTATAGATGGTAATGAAGAGTTTTAATCTATTTAATCAATAATAGTAACAAGGAGGATGCATGGTTGGACATAATGAAGTAACTAAGAAGAACGAGAGAGGACCAAAAAAACAAAAGAAGTAGAATGAATATCCCAAAACATTCTGATCACATTATCTTTCTTCAACTCCCTGCACTTCTCAAATGCAAAAGACCAGTTTCCTTGCAAGATATAAGAGCTATTGCAAGCCCACCTGAAGAACAACAACCTGTGTTGAGACATGGTGTCTATGTCTATCACCTTCACTTCATATCATTCTCGACAATGCTTCACTACTTCGGCTATGGTCTGATCCTAATAAGGGAATATGAATTTCTCAACCACAACTTTCTCTAACAATAATCTCGACAAATGTCCTACATCGCTACCTGTCATAACCTTCTTGATCGCCCATCTATCGTTAGGGACCATTATCTCTGCAACTGGTTTCTTTCCAAACTCTTCTTCTTCCTCTTTGGCAGGGAGAAAGCATTGAAGATATTTTGGTTTACCAGACTTGATCATCACCAATATGTTTGAAGAACTTAAACGTTTTCAACACATCTTCCCTTTCGTTTAGCAAATCATTTTCCTTAGTTTTTGTGAGGATGACGTGATTATACAAAGTGGGTTCCATTTTTTATATTTCTCGAAGATGAAAAAGAAGAAGAAGAAGAAGAAGGAGTCATAGTTGCAGCAAGATAACACAGAAGTGAGGAGGAATGACTAATTATTTGCATTCAAGGGGTTGTTGGGCTAGGTATTTATTGTTGTTGGGTTCGTTTGAAGCTTGGGCTCTATTCCTAAGTTTCAATTTCATGGGAGGAGTCATACTTACTACAGGATTTAGACAACAATTCAAGTGTCACAGTTGTACAAGGATTTGGACAGCATTCCCGATTCTTCTGAATCGAATTGATTAAACCCTTTTTCTAAATCAGTTTTTTATTATGTTTGCCTTGAAATCTAGACCCAGTTTGAAGAATGAACTGGCTTGACATATTTTCGTGGTGATCCAAATGGGTTTTCCCCCCTTTTGAGATTTGTGATGGTATCAGAAGGGTTGGGTACGGCATGACCCGGCTGACCACTACCTGATAGAGCGATATATATATATATATATATTAGGGGTGTCAATTCTTAGCCTACACCGGTAGGCCCGACCTGGATTGGCCTGATTAATAAATGTGTCATGCTTTATTAAACGGGCGTTCAGGATGCAGGTAGCTAGCCTGTCGGGTGCCCGATTGAACTCACACGTTTATATGCCCGGCTTGAACCGACTCGTTATAGCCCAACCCCCTTTAATACTACACAAAATTCTTATTTTACCACTACTAGTAAGAAGCTAATTAAGCTTTCTTACCCTTTGCTTTGTAATTGGATTTGGTTTGATTAAGCTTCTGTTATGTAAGTTGTAACAGTCATAATCTCTCCTTTTTATTTTTATTTTAAAGAATACCTTTTGTAATTGTATTGTGGATTAGAGTGCTTCGCTGCAGGATGGGTGTGTACATTGAGTAGACCTAGCCACTTGGTGGTGCAATAAGGATGTGCATACAACTATATATATATATATATATAAGACAATAATTGTCGTGTTGGGGTTTATAAGGCAGTTCCAAGCAGTATCAATAGACTATGATTGAGAGTGAGTCACATCAGCTGGTGACCTGGCAAAGAACTAGCTGAGGAAAAGTTTTTGGACACACTAATTCACCCAACTCTCAGTGTTAATTGGGACCCAACACTTTCATCCACCATAAACCAGATTTTTCAGCCATTCTTGCAAAAGTTTTTTATTACATTCTTTAATTCTTTAATGATATCTTAGTTTACAGCAAAAAAAAATTTGATCATGCGAAGCATTTGTACCATGTACTTCAATGTTTATCACAACACCACTTGTTTGCTAAGAAGAGTAAATGCAAGTTTTCTTGTACATCCATTGATAATTTAAGTCAAGTGATGATGGCTTATGGAGTGGAACCTGATAAGACAAGATAGCAGCCATGCTTAGCTGGCTTGCTCCTCAAAACCAAAGGCAACTAAAAGGATTTCTTAGTCTAACAGGCCACTATAGACGCTTCATCAAAGGGTACGCTTCAATCGCAACTCCACTTATAGATTTACTTATAGATTTACTTAAGAAGGATGGATTTTCTTGGAGTCCTTAGATTGAAGAGGCTTTTCACTTTCTCAAACAAGCTATGATAGAGGCACCAATGTTAGCCTTACATGATGTCAACCAACCCTTTATAGTAGAAATTGATGCTTGTTAAGAATTGGGGCTGTGTTGCTACAACAAGGCCACCTGATCGCATTCTTCAATAAAAAATTATGTCCTGAAATGCAACTAGAGTCAACTTATCAGGGAACTGTATGCTATCACTACGACAATGGCTCAATGGCGATAATATTTGTTGGGAAGTAGGTTTTACATCCTCATAGATCAAAAAAATTTAAAGGGACTGATGGATCAGGTCATTCAAACCCCTGCCCAACAATATTATTTAAGTAAATTCCTTGGTTATCAATATGAAATTGCTTACAAACCTGGGAAGGAAAATGCAATTGCTGATGCATTATCGCGACTGTACACTTAAAGCACAAGTGCATCATTGCTCATGGCCATTTCAGTCCCCATTTTTCATTTTTTTGGATCAGCTAAGGCAGGAGCACGAGAAGGACCCTGGCATTTTGCAATTAAAGGCTAGGGTCTCTTCTCAACCACATCATTTGGTTCTATGGTCATTGAGAGAGGGACTCCTCTACTTCAGTGGTAAGTAATATTTAGGCACTAATTCGGAGCTCAAATCCCTACTCCTTTGTGAGTATCACTCTACACCAACAGGTGGACATGCTGGTAGACAAAAAACTTACATTTGGCTGGCTACAAATTTCTATTGGAAAGGCATGAAACAGCCCCACAGTTCCACCACTTGGTTTGTTACAATCTTTACCGGTTTTGGAGCAGGTTTGGGAGGATGTTAGTATAGATTTCATCACTCATCTTCCTCCTCCCAATGGCTTCAGCGTTATCTTGGTGGTTGTGGACAGATTTTCAAAGTTTTTCCATTTTGGCCTTTACAAAAGCATTACAATGCTGGAAAAGTGGTTGCTATTTTTGTAGACATTATGTGTTATACATGGCTTTCCCCGTTCTATTGTGGGCGATAGAGAATCCATCATCTTAAGTCAATTTTGGTAGGACTTCAAATTGTAAGAGACCGAACTACGGATGAGTTCAGCCTACCACCCACAAACGAATGGTAAATCTGAGGTGCTAAATAGGTGTCTCGAACAATATCTTTGGGCATTCATGGCAGATTAACCAACACACTAGAGTAAATATCTAAACGGGGCTGAGTTTCACTATAATACTGCATTCCATTCTTCTATCGGAATGACTCCGTTTGAGGTGGTTTTTTGGAGACTTCCCTCTTCCATTCCAGCATATTATCGTGGCAACACTAATAAGCCTTAGATCATGACCTGGGCACCAGAGCTGAGATTTTAGAACCACTCAAGGTCCATTTACATGCTGCCCAAGCTAAAATGAAGGCCAAGGCTGATCTTCACAGAATCGATATTCAACTTAAGGTGGGTGACTATGTGCTAGTGAAGCTTCAACCATATAGACAAACAACTGCATTCAATAGAGCCACCAATAAGTTTAGTAAAAAGTACTTTGGACCCTTTGAAATCAACAAGAAAATCGGCAACATTGCTTACAGACTGCAGCTTCCTTCTGGTTCATGGATACACCCTCTTTTTCATGTTTCTAAGCTCAAACCTTAAAAGGAGATCCTGCCACTAGTATAGGGTGTGTCGAGATCCAAAGCACAATCATGATATGACATATAATACAAAGAGAAAGGGGAGGAAAAACTCTGATTTCTAACTGGCATCCAAGACCATTCAAGACATTACCAGATCAAGGTTGGAGAGGGTTGCTAGTATGCCTTGCACATCCTGGGAAGTTATTGAAATGCAATATGAGAATAGTAGGGCCCTAGAAGTGCTAGAGACCATCATATAGAGTAGGAGTTATATGAGAAGGCAGTTGTCAAGATAATGACAGACCCCCAATAGGGAGAGGCATTCATTTCAAACCCCACACACCGCATCATACTTTTAGAATTCTTAACTGATGGGCTTAGGGAAAATTAATTGGACACCCCTTTTTACTATGGTTAGATTTCTTGAGACACCAAAAATTTGAATCTATTACTGGAAGCCCCATGAGACTTGACGGTGTTAGCTAGTCTGTTATTAGTAGTTGAATGAAAAGACCAACTTACCCTTGTGAATTATTAAACTAAAACTTATGAAGTTAAAATGATCAACTTAACATTTAAAGGTTATTACCTTAAAAAACTCAAATCGATTTAAATAGTGGGTGAAGGGTTCTCCTTTCACCCATCTTCCTTCTCAATTCCTTCATTACCATATCAGATCTAAGGGCATATTCTCTCTCTCTCTTAATTGAAAATAGTATACAGCATTGTTTGGTACTAAATTGTTAAACAGAGTTTAAACTTGGGTTCCTTCATTACCTTGTTCATCATCCTGATTCAACGAGTAGTGCAAGGGTTTCATGAAAATAAAAAAGGTTCATTTACATCCTCCTTTTGCATTTGCCTATATTATGTCGTCCCCTCTCAAATTTCGTTTATTACATTTAAACTCAAAAATCTAATACTTTAAGAGAGGTGTTAGTTTTAAAATACAAAAAGACATAATTACCCTTCTTCTTCTTAATTGGCCGGCGCTTGGTGAACTGCACCAACTTTGGTTTCATCCCTATTCATGATTGGTCAATGAATTGCTTTAATTTCAAGGATTAGAGATCTTGAGAGTTTTCATGGTAGGATATGATAAAAGTACAAAAGGTGAAGAGAGTATGAATGGACGAGAAAGAGATAGAGCCTGAAATGAAGATTCCCAAGGAAAAAGGGATATCTAGGGCAAAACGAATTAAGATACCTGAACTTCGTTTACACAATAGAAGAATTTCAACCTTCAACATAATTCAAGAAATGACGATGAAAACCCTACTAGAATGAATAATCAAAATCAATGTGGATCGAAAGATCGGAGAGTATCATACCATGGGTGGAGGAATAGGAGGGGGCATATGTCATGTTTGTGTGAGGAAGCTCGGTAGTCCACTGAGTCTCCATTGAACCCTTCTTGAGGATAGTATTGTCTTCGCAAATAGAAGTTGCAGATAGGGGAAAGATGTTGCTAAGAAAATAATCCAACCACGGGATAGGTACAGGATTCGAGTTCGCAAAGTTTCAGAAACCCTATATAAGGCGATCTACAAAGGCACCAGTAGAGTAAGCCTAAACACTTCTTTGCTTTTGGGGAGAGGGTAAAGTGAGCCTAAACCCGGTGAGTGGTTTGCCAGCAGCATGGTCTTGGCATTCTACTCTGATGACCAATCTTGCGGAGGTTCAAACCCCAACCACCACCAGATAATTCCCCCCTGTTTTGGCCCTGATTCGTCATCTCCACCAAGATGGGTAAATGTGTTATGCAGTAACAAGTGCAGAGAGCTCATCGCTGACTGCATCCAGCTATTTGTAAGCACTGCTGTTGCGGTTTACCTTGACAAGACTATGGATATCAACACTTATGATGAAATCTTCTCTGGGTTGATGGACCCCTAGCATGAAAGGACAGTAAGAGACATATTGGTTTCTCTCTGCAATGGCGTTGTGGAAACTCTTGTGAAAACATCTCACCAAGTCTTTAAGTAATTCAAGTTCAAATTCCTCTTCCTTGGCTGTTGGTCTAGGGGAAGGTACAAGCATTACCAGAGATGAGGTTTATAAGGAACCTTGGCTGTTGGTCTAGGGGAAGGTACAAGCATTATCTCTTTTCGTATTTTAAAACTAACACTTCTTTTATATGTTAAATTTTTTGAATTTTACTATAATAAACGAAATTTGAGAAGGGAGGGCGTAATATAGGCAAACAGGAGGGGATGTTGATGTAAATGACCCAAAAAAAAAAAGAAAAAAAAAAAGAAAAAGAAAAGGCAAAAGAGGACAACGAGTGAACAGGAGTGGAAGTGAATAGGTTATTTTGCAATTTCACCATTGGATTGGTCGGTGATGCAGGGTGGGTCTACTTATTTACCAATGGCTGTTGCAAGCTTGCAGCTTGTGATTTGACAACCCTTCGTTTGCCAGGGATCTGAGGTATGGCTACTACTCTGATTAGCCTACTATATGAAACCCAATTTGATTTCAAAGATTTAGTACTCTATGTCCAGTTGATATCTATAATAGATTCTAGTTAGAATCGATAAAGTATGATGGAGTGATGCGTTGTCTGAATCTTGGGTAAAATCAATCAAAAGGGATATGAGTATCTTCATCGTAAGCAAACCTTATCCTTAGGCTTTTGGTTTAGTATTTAGCAATTAAGACAATTTCAAGAAGAGATGAAAGGGTGGACATAATCTTTCCTTGTTTAAGTTACTGGGTATAAGGGTCTAATCATACCCTTTAAGAGTAGTTTGGACATTTAGGATTTTTTCCACTCATGACATCATCATTAAATGGTGATTGACTTACATATAGACAAGGGCTAGTTGTAATAAATCTTAAATGTAAGGGTGGTTCAAGTTAACTTTTCTAATTTTAGGGGTATCGAGCAATTTGACCATAGCATAGGGGGTGTCCAAGTAATTTTTTCCATGGTTTTATGATTCCTTTGATGGATTAATGTGGATAATTTTATTGGGTGCAATTTACTATATGTATGCTGACATTTTGGATATGAAAGTTGTGTTATTTTTAACTTGGGAGGAGGTTAAGTGAGCCGCAGGCTACCTAGAGCTAGTGGCTCAACCAATGAGAATACTAGGATAGGAGTAGAGAGGACTTTTCTAAGGGGAAGAGGAAAGAGATATACACAAGGGTGTGTGTGCTATGTACACCCACCATTTTCCCTTTTAATTCCATCAATATTGTAAAACAATGAAAAAAATTCACGTCCTATATGTCCTTGTGGAAAAGCAAAGATGATTCGAAGGTTGCCTAATACAGTTGGTGGTATTATAAATGCTCCGAAAATGAAGACCATCCAAACTCTTTTATGAGCTATCACAAGGCCGATGAAATCTTCATCCTCTACTCTTATTCATAATAGTGCTCCTAAGCATGCACCTTGATATCAAACAATTGTGGGCAACATTCCACACTATTGTGTTTGATATGGCAACCTTCATAGTGATGTGGATTATGTTCCATCCTATGGCTATTTTGGTCATACATAGTCTTAGATTTCCTTTGTTCCTTTTTACTAATTGGTTTTTTTTTTTTTTTTTCCTTTCGCTTTGTTTTCGATATATTTTTCTTCACTTTTGGTATACTTGTGTCTTTTATTCAGTCTATTGTGCAATACTTTCTGTGTGTTCTTCTTTCCTTTATACCATCTTTGAAGATAATATATATTTTTTTTGGTCATGGTTTTCTTATGGAGGAATGTTAGCATCACGCTATGCAATAGGATATGGGATTCAATCCCATTATAAAATTGTCAGAAGAGGAAAGGAAAAAAACACCCCCCCCTTTTTTTTTTT
>NC_056570.1:11081990-11098727 GCF_013358625.1 Macadamia integrifolia
TAAAACATCTCCAACTGTATTGTCCTCAATAGCATGTGATTGAAATCCCCTCTCTTCCTCAGTTATCTCCATGCACCGGTACTCTTCAAAGAGTCGTGCTAAGGTCGATTTCACAAGATTAAACTTTTCCATTGCTGTTGAATCCAAACTGTATATCTTATCAAAAGCATACCTAACAAAGATTAGCTTGTAACGAGGATCAAATACAACAGCAATAGCTAAAATGATGCTATATGAGTCCCAATACTTATCAAACTTCTTTTTCATTTCTTGTGCCATTTTTTTCACATAGTCTTCTCCCTGATTTATCGTTTTCAACAAAGACAAATGTATTTTCCATACATTATGAAAATACAAATTTGCTGTTGGGTACTTTGACCCAGACAATAATTCAGTAATGTCATTAAAAGGCTTCAAAAAGGAACATAAGTGTTCAATCTTTTTCCAATCCTCATTGCTTGGACACACTTTAAAATTTTTATCCACCAACTCTAGTTGTTGAAATGCAGTCTGATAGACAATGGCAGAATCAAGCATGTGATAAGTCGAGTTCCACCTTGTGGAAACATCCCCATGCAACCCTTTCTGACTTGGTATATCCAATTGTTTGCAGCATTCAAGAAACTTTACTTTCCTTGCTTGAGATGCCTTCACATATGCTACACTCGATCGAACAAAATGTACAGATTCATCAATGCACTTCAAACCATCTTGTACAATTAGGTTCAATATATGAGCACAACATCTGTTGTGAAAAAACTCACCACTACACAACAATGCCTTCTTTAATACCAAACTTTTTTTCAAGTGCTCAATAAAACAAAGGTTAGCACCGGCATTATCTAATGTAATAGAGAACAATTTCTTCTCTATGCCCCAATCCAACAACATATTTGAAGCAATTTCACATATATTAGCTCCTGTGTGTGGGGGTGGCATGATGCAAAATTTCAATAATTTTTTATGTAGTACCCATTTTGTGTCAATATAATGACAAGTGAGAGAAATATAGGAGTCAGTGGTTACAAAAGTCCACAAATCAGTAGTCAATGACATTCTACCATTGAAGGAACTCAAAAATTCCTTTATCCTCTTGCTTTCTCTAGTATGCAACTTCAAAATATCAGCCATTTGGGTATTCCTACTAATAGGACTAAATTATGGGTAAAGATAAGAAATCAAAGCCCTAAACTCTTCATACTCGACGAATACCAAGGGCAACTCATGTCTGACAATAAGTGTGGTAATCATATCTCGAACTACATCTGCGTCAATCCTCTTAGTTTTCAGTGCCACATTCCCATCACCTCCACCCAATAACATTTGAGCAACATCATTATTTTTACGCTTGAGGCAAGACTTAAGATGTCTCCTCAAACTACCAGTGCCATTGATAGATGAGTCAGCCAGATATATATTCCCACAAGCCTTGCATTTTGCTCTCTGTCTTCCATCGGGATTTTTGTCTTTAGGGATATTAATAAACTCTTTCCAAACTATGGAAGTTTTTTTCCTATTTCTTGGTAAAGTACTGACTGTAGCAGATGAAACAACTGGCCCAGTATTATGATCAAATGCAGTTCTTGAACTAGACGGACTAAAACCATTCACTCTGTTTACTTCATTAACAGACATCTGAACTTCTTGATCTTTTTGATTTGACATTATGCAATTCAACTGAATAAAACAACAATAGAATGCAAAATAATAAATATAAATTGAATCTTCCTCAAAATAAAAACAATATTGTTCAAATTCATGTTAATAAGACTTAACATTTATTCAGTAAAAAATAAATCCCCACTAATTTAAGGTCTTGCATCGTTTCAACTCATTTAGGCAATAGATATCATAATCTAAGGCATGGATATATTTACAATCGAAATGCCTATTATTATGTAATCAGTGAAACATGCTTTCTACATGAATTATCAGTAAATAAAATTTCATACACATCAAGTGGAACAAATAATGTCAAAGAAACGGTTAGTAACTCAAAGAAAAGCATAAATAAAATTTCAGGTAATGGATTCTTGTCATGAACAAAGAAAAGCATAAATAAAATTTCAGGTAATGGATTCATCAAGCCTTGAGTGGAATGAGTTGCATCTCCCTCTACGGATCTCTCTCCTCCCTCTTGTGAAATGATATATATGCCCCCTATTTTGGGAGGAGAAAGATAGACATAGAAGGCGATAGCATACACTACACAACCAAACAGTTAATGCATCTATTCCCAACTGATCACCCCTACCCTTCTATCCTTGTAATTTTCTGTTCCTCCCAAGTCTCAAGGAGGGTCTCGGATCTGGATCCTTTTCAATGGTTGATGCTCCAATCATCCTTCAATCAAACACAGACACCTTTAAGGTTAAATACCCTCTCAGTCACATTAAACTTTTGAGAAAGCTATCTCCAAGAGATGTTTGGATATAAATATTCTAGTGTGTGTATATATGGTTGATAAGAGTTGATTTTTTCTTTATAAGCATAGTCTACGGTGTATAAACAAAATACCCAGACAAGCAAAACCATGCAAGCATAAGAACAACACCATTAGAAGGCATGTACAAGTTTTCCAAATTCAAGATACAACAAAATTGGATGATTGTGACCATTAATATATGGCATAAAGACAAACATTCTCCTTACCTAACATTCTAATTGAAGCAATGATATAATGGTTGAAACCCGAGAAGATGAAGAAAAACTGATTAAAAAAAACAGGCAAAGTGAAATTGTAAGTCATTGTCAACATCTTTAATTGGATTAAAGATATGTTGCAAGGAAAAAGGAAAAGAAGGTGATTTAAAAATTTATAAGAGCCAAAAAAATAAAAAAATCTTAGAGGAGCCATATGGAAACACAACCATCACATGTTCTCTTAAGACCAAAATTACACTCAATCACGACATCTTTCCAGCCTTTACTGAGCAGTTTAACATTACCCTGGGTGTTCTTTAAAAACATGCAACTCTTGAAGACATCAACTAGATGAAATGCTCAACTACTTGACAGCATACAATAAAGAATATGACCAAATGATTGGACTATATCAAGATGGCTAAGGATAACAATGCGTACACTGTTAAGGCTCTGGTTCATCATCCCCCAGAGCTGGAAAATGTGAGATAAAGTGGATATCAAAAAAGATCATTTCTCTCAATCTGGATCCATCCAGAAGTACACAAATAAATAAATACACGAATGCTAAGGGGTTGGCTGTGTTATTATCAATGTTCTTATCAGTTTAGCATGTATACTAGGAGTAACAAAACAAGATAAAATATTAGGAACAAAAGAAAAGTTACCAATACTAGCTTCCTCAGATATCTAACACCATCAGGGCCTCTTGTACTGAAATGTGTACAAGTGTTTGGTTAGAAAGTGATTGAAGAGAGCAGCTGTTGTTAAAGTCCAATCTTTCCATGGTGACCACTGATCACTGTATAGAACGGTAGAAGGAAAAGGAGAAAATTGAAACAAAGAAAACTAGATACATGAGAGAGAGAGAGAGAGAGAGAGAGCCAACCTGGATCTCGAGCAGTGGCGTGGACGAAGTAGCCTCTTTGAAGGAGAGCACAGCACAGCAGCTCGCAGCCGACGACGACGACGACGCTCGACCCAGACTCGCAGAGCAAAGCATAGCAGCTCGCAGCCGACGATGACAACGAAGCTCGACCCAGACTCGCAGAGCACAGCACAGAAGCTCGCAGCCGACGACGACGACGACGCTCGACCCAGACTCGCAGAGCACAGCACAGCAGCTCGCAGCCTCGCACTGACCCCCAGAAAGCGAGACGACGACGACGACGACGCTCGACCCAGACTCGCAGAGCACAGCGGCGGCCGCGGCACTTCCTTTCCGTTAAACGAAGAGAAGAGAAGAGAAGAGAAGTTAATACTTAACACTAGGGTTTTTGGTTTTTTTCTTTTTAACTCTTTCATATGGGGGTAGAATAGTAATCTTACAATCGGGCCGGGCCAGTCTGGTGCAAACTAGACCGGTCTCGGTCGGGTCTTAATTGGTCGGTCTCGGTCGGGTGCCCGACGGTCCAAGTATTAGGATTGAGACCGATCGTTTATAAACGGGTCGGGCTCAAGCCCGACACGTTTAATAAACGGGCCGGGTTGGTCCGGGCTTTAAACGGTCGGTTCTGTCGGGTCGGTCCACGAATTGACACCCCTACCAATGGCTGTTGCAAGCTTGCAGCTTGTGATTTGACAACCCTTCGTTTGCCAGGGATCTGAGGTATGGCTACTGATATAGCCAAAATAACCTCTCGATGGGGGCAATGACACGTGTCGTCTCTGAGACACGTGTCCTCCGCTAGACGAAGGTTCCGAGAGACCACTCACGCTCAATCATCGAGGCACGCTTGCAAAATCATGCGGGATCACGTCGTCTACATGAGGGGAATATTCCCCCCAGAAGGTTGGACGTATTCGAGTGGGACTCTAAGAGGGAAGAAGGGGGAAAACCCTAAACCCTAAGAGCTATATAAGAAGGCACGGAAGAAAGGGGAAGGTAAGTTCTGAGACCCTCACCATTACTCCTTTATTGAACTGTGCGGCCGACTCTGACTTGAGCGTCGGAGGACTAATCCCGGACAAAGCTCCGGGCCTCCGTCGTCTGTGTTTGTGTAGGTTCGACTAGCGGGGTATTTTTGGCAGCAACAGATTGGCGCCGTCCGTGGGAACGACGGTAATGGTGGGGAGAACCTACAACCGAAAGAGGACGAGAGCGACGTCCAACATAGACATGGGGGAAGAACCTTCAGGGGAGCTTCCTCCCTCGGCGGAGATTGGACGAGAGAGGGGCCATGACGACCGGGAAGTGTCCGTCAGATACCAGCGTTCGACTGGATATTCAGTACGTGAAGGCAGCGACCATCAGCCTCCCGCGGCCCAGGAGTACGTGACGAGGCAGCAGTTCGAAGACCTCCAGGACAAATATAACCGGATGGCCGAGACTATGAGGGAGGTCTCCAAAGCTGTCTCCCACAGGACCGGCGGAGCACCCCCAGGTCCCCACGTCCAGTTTGAGAGGGCTCGAGAAGAAGACCGAAGCAGTACGGGATCGACGAGGGCCGGTCGTGACCCTCGAAGCCGAGCAAGGGAGAGTCCCGCGCCCCGAAGTAGGACGCAACGCGCCGCCAGAGACCCGCATGGGGATCAGCACCAAGGAGACAAACAGAGGTCCGAGGACTCAGGATTAAAGAGGATGATCTTAGACCTGAAGGACGAGATTAGAAAGGTGGCAGAAAACCAGACGGGGAACCGCGGGCCCGACCTCACCAATGATACGGCCTTAGCTGACGAGGTCATGAGGGACCCGCTCCCGGTCGGTTTTCGCCTGCCCAAGTACGACACTTATGACGGGTCGGGGGACCCCGTCGATCACTTGGAAGGTTTTAAGGTCGCCATGCAATTCCATCGCGTCTCGAAAAATATTATGTGTCGGGCCCTCCCATTGACGTTCAGGGGGGCGGCGAGGCTGTGGTACAACCGACTGCTGACGAAGTCGATCCACAGCTTCAGCGACCTGAGTTACTTCTTCGTGAAGGGGTTCTCTAGTAGCCAGCCCCTCCAGAAGACTACGTTGAACCTAACCAACGTCAAAAAGCAAGAAGGGGAATCGCTGCGGAACTACATGAAGCGATTCCAACAAGAAAAGATCACAATCAGGGGCCTAGACCCGAAGGAGGAGTTCACGGCCCTGCTAGGTGGCGTCAAGGACAAGGAGTTGAAGAGGTCCCTGGCGAAGCATACGCCTAGAGACCTGACCGAGCTGAGGGCGCGATGCGATAAGTACATCCAGATGGAAGAAACCCTCCAGGCAGATGAAGAAGTCGAAAGGAAGGCGGCGAGAAAGAGACCCTTAAGGGTTGATGATAAACCCGTCGAAGAAGGAAAAAGACGAAAGTCCGAGCGCAGTCGGGCCCCCAGCCCACCGAGGAAGTTTGAGAGGTACGCACCCCTGAACCGGAGGCGAACAGAGGTGTTAATGCAGATAAAAGATTCCCCAGATGCCAGGGCCATGAAGTGGCCAAGAAAGATGGGGCGACACCCCGAAAGACGCAATGTGGACAGATACTGCCACTTCCACAGAGACCACGGCCATGATACCGAGGACTGTTAGCATCTCAAGGGGGAGATAGAAGGAATGATCAGAAGGGGATACCTAGGTAGATTTGTAGATCGGGAAAAAGAGCTGGCTCCAGAAGGCAATGGCCGGAGGGAAAATAGCCGGAGAGATGGCGGAGGTCGTTATGAGAGAAGGGGGCTTGCTCGCAGAGGAAATCAAGAACAGCGGAGGAACCAGACACCGGAGGAAGATGAGCGCCGGCCCCGAGAGGAGAATAAGAGCCCAACAAGAGTTATAGCGACCATCTGTGGAGGCCCAGCCGCAGGAGAGAGTTCGGTCTCTGCCAGGAAGGCGAAGGCCTACGCGAGGAGCGTACATGTGGCAGAATGGTCGAACAAGAAGGCGAAGACGGGGACGATCATTTCCTTCTCAGACGATGATCTGGAAGGGGTACAGACCCCGCATGACGATGCCTTGGTCATCGCCATGACCATAGGAGATTGCAAAGTGAAGAGGATCTTAGTGGATAACGGCAGCTCAGCCGATATCCTGTTCCTCAAAGCTTTCCGGAAGATGGGCCTCGACGAAGGAAAGTTAAAGAAGGTCGAACACCCGTTGCAGGGATTCTCTGGCGTCCCGGTGAAGGTGGAAGGGTCGATTGAGCTGCCGGTTCGGGCTGGCACCGGAGATCGCCAGGTGACGGTGATGATCAACTTCCTGGTGGTGAGCATTACATCAGCGTATAATGCCATACTAGGAAGAGTCGGGTTGAATCTGTTAAAGGCCATCGTCTCCACCCCCCATCTCAAAATGAAGTTCCCTACCAAGAATGGCGTCGGGGAGTGTCGGGGCGATCAGGAGACATCCCGGAGATGTTACGCCACTACTCTCTGGGGAAAAGAAAAGGCGGGTGAGATGCTCCCGATAGAGGATCTACGTGATGACGCCAGTTATCAACGGGGGGATCTGGCCGAAGATTTGGTGCAAGTTGAAGCTGAAGAAGGGGACGACACCCGACAATTCCAGATTGGGGCTACCATGCCTAGGTCGCAACGAGAAAGACTCATCTCATTCCTACGGAACAACGCTGACGTATTCGCCTGGTCGGCGTCGGACATGCCCGGGATCGACCGAGAGGTGATAGAACATCACCTGAATGTTAGCCCAATGAAGAAGCCCATGCAGCAGAAGAAGAGGACATTCGCCCCAGAAAGACAGAAGAAGATAGACGAGGAAGTAGAAAAGTTACTGAAGGCCCGGTTCATCCGCGAGATCCAGTACCCGGAGTGGATATCTAATGTGGTAATGGTTCCGAAGGCAAACGGGAAGTGGAGGATCTGCATCGACTTCACCGACCTAAATAAGGCCTGCCCGAAGGACGCATACCCCCTGCCAAAGATAGACCTACTCATCGACGCCACGGCGGGATACGAGGCGCTGAGTTTCATGGATGCATACTCGGGGTACAACCAAATCAAAATGGCCGAGGCTGATGTCCCGAAAACATCCTTCATAACTGAAGGAGGGTTGTACTACTATGAGGTCATGCCTTTCGGACTAAAGAACGCAGGGGCCACCTATCAAAGGTTGGTGAACAAAGTTTTTAAAGGACTGATCGGCAAGACCATGGAAGTGTATGTGGACGACATGCTCGTGAAAAGCCTGAAGGCGGAAAGACACATCCAAGACTTGGAAGAGGCGTTCCAAGTGCTGCGACGGTACGGCATGAAGCTGAACCCGGTAAAATGTGCCTTCGGAGTAGCCTCGGGGAAGTTCCTCGGCTTCATCGTCTCGGAAAGAGGAATCGAAGCCAACCCAGTTAAAATACAGGCCATTCGGGACATGAGGTCACCGCAGAACGTAAAGCAAGTCCAGGAGCTGACGGGTCGGGTCGCCGTCCTCGGAAGATTTATGTCTCGGTCCACAGATAGATGCCTTCCTTTCTTCAAAGCGCTGAAAGGGACCAAAAAGTTCGAGTGGACGGAGAAGTGCGAAAAATCTTTCGAACAATTGAAGGAATACTTGGTCGCACCCCCGCTGCTGACAAAGCTGAACACCGGGGATGCCTTGCAGCTGTACCTTGCTGTATCGGCAGTTGCTGTAAGCGCCGTACTGACGAAAGAGGAAGGAAGGCAACAAAGGCCAATATACTACGTCAGCCGAACCCTTCTAGATGCCGAGACAAGATACCGAAAGGTGGAGAAAGTGGCATACGCCCTCGTGACGGCGGCAAGAAAGCTAAGGCCATATTTTCAGTCACATACGGTATGCATACTCACCGACCAGCCCCTGAAGAAAATACTGCAGCGACCAGATATGTCCGGTTGCCTGGTAAATTGGGCCATAGAGCTGGGAGAGTTCGACATCCAGTACAAGCCGAGAACCGCTATTAAAGCACAGGCCCTCGCAGACTTCATAGCGGAGACGACGATCCCCGATGACCCGCAGGAATCTGCCGAGGAACGAGGAGATGAGGCTTGGACACTGTATGTGGATGGGGCTTCCAACAGCGATGGAAGTGGCGCAGGAATCGTGTTGGTAAGCCCTGAGGGTTTCAAAGTAGAATGCGCCCTACGATTCGACTTCGACGCCTCCAACAATGAAGCGGAGTACGAAGCGATAATAGCCGGAATTAATCTGGCTCGGGCTTTGATGGTGAAGGAACTAGTAGTGAATAGCGACTCCCAACTCGTGGTGCGGCAAGTGAATGGCGAATACGAGGCCAAAGAGCAGAGGATGGCGGAATACTTGAACATTGTGCGAAGTAGGTCAGCGGCTTTCAGGGAATTTGAGGTAAAGCAGGTGTCACGAGAAGAGAATGCTAGCGCAGACGCACTATCACAGCTGGCCACTTCCGATTTCGCAGAACTTGGACGAGCGGTGTATTTCGAAGTACTACCACAGCCAAGCATCGAAAAACCCCGCGAGGTGTTACCCGTAGGTGAAAACGGCCAAAGCTGGATGGACGCCATAATAGAATACCTCAAGGAGGGAAAGCTCCCAGAGAACAGGGACGAAGCAAGAAAAGTAAGAATGAGGTCAGCGCGCTTCTTCCTGAAAGATGACACGCTATACAAGATAGGGTTTACCTCACCATACCTCAAGTGCCTGGATTCTTCCGACGGCGAGTACGCGCTCCGGGAGGTGCATGAGGGGATATGTGGCCAACACCTTGGAGCCCGGGCCCTGGCGCACAAAGTACTAAGGCAGGGCCTGTACTGGCCGACAATGAGAAAGGACGCAGAATCACTGGTCAGGAAATGTGTCAAGTGCCAGATGTTCGCCCCCGTGCCTAGGCTACATTCCACCGAGCTATCGTCCCTATCTAGCCCAGTACCGTTCGCCATGTGGGGAATGGACATCTTAGGCCCGTTCCCCCTGGCCACGAGACAGAGGAAGTTTGTCGTGGTGGCAGTCGACTACTTCACGAAGTGGGCGGAAGCCGAAGCCCTAGCGACGATAACCGAAAAGAACATAAGGGACTTCTTCCAAAGGGCGGTGGTATACAGATTTGGAATCCCCCAGGTTGTGGTTACGGACAATGGAACTCAGTTTGCCAATCCAACCTTCGACGCGTTCTGTGAAGCCCTCGGCATCAACCACAGGAAAACCTCCGTCGGGTATCCCTCGACCAATGGGCAAACAGAAGTAACCAACCGTACGTTACTCCAAGGGATAAAAAAGAGGCTAGATGATGCCAAAGGACTATGGGCAGACGAGTTGCACCACATTCTCTGGGCTTACCGCACCACTGAGAGGTTAGCTACCGGAGAAACACCCTTCATGTTAACATACGGCACTGAAGCTGTACTCCCAGTGGAGATAGGGGCTATTACCCATCGGATTCGGTACTACAACGAAGACGAAAACGACGGAGGACTCCGGGCAAATTTGGACCTCTTGGCAGAAACCAGAGAAGCTTCACAGGAAAGGATCGCCGCCTACCAGCGGAGGGTCGCTAGGCACTACAACACCAAAGTCCGGAAGAACGAGTTTAGGCAGGGCGACCTTGTCCTCAGAAGGGCGGAAGTGTCGGACCCAAGACATCAAGGGAAGCTAGATCCAAACTGGGAAGGTCCCTACAGAGTCTCGAGGGTAATACGACCAGGGTCCTATCACCTAGAGACTACGGGGGGAGTAAGGGTACCCCGATCGTGGAACTCCGATAATCTAAGAAAATTCCACCAGTAGTAAAGTGGCGGGCACGCACTCTTGCCATCTGTAAATTTTTCCGTCTGTAGTTCTTTGCAATTATTGCCCTTTTGAACCTTTTAAGTTGTAATTCATCTTGAAATCCGCAAGATTTTATTCATGGATAATACGAGAGCTGGTTTACGGCAATTGAGATTCTCTAAGCAGACAACCTTTAACCCTGCTGATCGGATGACTGAAGATCCACACCTCGGTGGAGGCACAAACAATGCTAGGTTGACCCGGCCGAATCACCCCTTCGGCTCGGAGTTCGGCCAAAGCCGAAAAGACATGACCGAAGGATCGACCTTCGGTGAAGACCTAGCATCTAATAGACCCTTCGGCTGGAGCCGAGGGTTCACACTTGGTGGATTGCTTGGTGATTCCGACTATTCAAGGGTCGACCTTCGGTGAAGACCTAGCATCTAATAGACCCTTCGGCTGGAGCCGAGGGTTCACACTTGGTGGATTGCTTGGTGATTCCGACTATTCAAGGGTCGACCTTCGGTGAAGACCTAGCATCTAATAGACCCTTCGGCTGGAGCCGAGGGTACACACTTGGTGGATTGCTTGGCGATTCTGACTACTGAAGGGTCGACCTTCGGTGAACCCTTCGGCTAGAGCCGAGGGTACACAACGAGTTGCTTGGTGGTTGACCATCGAATGGTCCACCTTCGGCCAAGTCCCAGATTCATGCGACTGACAAACCCTTCGGCTGGAGCCGAGAGGGAAAACACTTGTAAAATATTGCTAGTAATTACAGGGTCGGCCTTCGTCTGACTTACTAACAGGTCGACCCTCGGCCAAGTCTCGGGGCCATGCGCCTAAGGTCAACTAGGGTTTCGGCCCTTTGCAATTATTTATGAATCAAAGACATCATCAAATGAACAGATGAAAAAAGACGATTGCATTCATAAAAGCCCGAAGGCAAGGATTACACATAAAGCCCGAAGGCAAAAAAGTTACAAAAAAGGCCCGAAGGCTGGTTACATAACAAGGGGGTGGTCTGTGCTGAGGCCCGAGGCGACCTCAAGAAGCGTCCGTCGGGTTCGCGGCCTCGTCTTCGGCTGGGAGAGCCTCCTGGTCCGAACCTCCACGGCCAGGGGTCGGAGGGACTTCCCTATGCAGCTGGACCTCGCCTTCCTCGCTGCAGCCCCCACCGTCGGCGTCGGCAACCTCGGTGGCCGATGGAACCGCCTCCACATCGTCGTCCTCGAAGATGAGGCCGCTGTCTTCGAAGGAGACCCCGGGGTAGCGGCCGAGGACCCAATCTCGGACCTCGGTAGCGCCCATTGTGTACCCCGGGGCGATGGCGTTCTTGATCTCCTCCCTGAAGGCCTCGGAGGACCGATACTTCTCGACCCCTCGGGCCTCGGCTTCCTGAATACGTGCCCTTACCTGTGACTTCAGCTCCGAGAGCTTCCGATCAGACTCCCGACGCTCAAAGACCAGCTCCTTCTCCAAGTGCTCCACCTTCTCAAGGAGGAGGGTGCGCTCGTTGTCTAGGGAGACCTTCTCCCTCTCGCTGACTTCAAGCTCTCGGCACATGGCCTCGGCTCGAGCCGCCAGCTGACCCATCTGATTCTGAGCCTGCACGAAGCACCGAAGGTCAGAATACAAAAAAAGTGATACAAGTAAAAGAAGGCAGGTGTACCGAAGCTTACCCCCGCCATGAAGATGCACGCGGAAGTGATCAGTGCCGCCGTCCCTTGCTTCTGGGCTTCGGTGGCATCTCGGGGAAGACTCCCCTTCATCACCAACTCCCTGGCGACCCGTCCGACGGACAGAGTGTCGTCTTCCTTCACCGACCATTGGGGGACGAACCCCACCTCAGCCCTCGTCGACGCAACCTTCGGGCCTCGGGAGGCAGCGGCGGATGAGGGGTCTTGAGCATGCCCGTCTCTGCCAGGAGCTGCAAGGGCCTGGATAGCCTCGGCAGTCGACCCCTCCACCCTGGGCCTCTTCTTCGGGGTCTCGGAGGACGGTCCCGTCTTTTCCTTACTCTTAGACTTCGGCTATTGGGGGGCATCACGTGCCTTGGCCTCCTTGATCTTTGCCTGTCTTACCGCGGCGGCGGCCTTAGCCTCGGCTCTGGTAACTTGCACTGCACGAAGAAGAAAGGGTATTAGTATGAAGGACCGACCCTCGAAGGAAACAGACGGAGGCTAGCCTAACTCACCCGGGCTAAGCCCGAACTTGAAGAGGATGGCGTCGGACTTGAGGCAGTCGGCCTCGACTGGAGAACAGCCTTCTTGCCGCCTCGCCATTGCCAACGACTCCGCGTCTGCCCCGAATAGGGCAGGGGCGGAGTTCACATCCCTAAGGTCCGGGATGTCCCAGACCGTGCCGAAGGGCACCCCCTCGGTCGACTTCACGAAGAAATACTTTTCCTTCCATCCGTGGATGGAAGTCGGGTAACCCTTCAGGAGCCGAAGGTCCTTTCGGGGGCAAAAGTAATACCAACCCGTAAGTCCCTTGCAGGCCTGAAGAAGGAAGCAGTTAATGAAAAGTTGAAGGGAGAGGGGCCTCTTGTGCCGAACGAAGAAGATGACGAAGCTTAACGCTTGTCGCCACCCGTTCGGCGTTAGCTGGGTCGGGCTTACCCCATAGTGCCGAAACACCTTGGTAAAGAAGGGGTGGAGGGGCAGCCGAAGGCCTGCCTTGAAGGCCTCCTTGTATAGCCACAGCTCCTCGGGGTTCCGATAGCTGGCTCGGTCAGAAGGTCTGGGCAGACGGAGCTCGAAAGCATCCGAAACACCGAAGGAGGCCCTCAGCTCCTCCAGTTCTGGTTCGTCCATCGTGGAGACGATCTTGAGGGCCTCAACTTCCAGGGGCTCCTGGGTCTGGGCTCGGGCGTCGAGCACCCTCTCCCTGAACTCCTCGCCGTTGGAGCCACCCATGGACCCCGACGGTGAGGCCGCGGACGATGAGTCGCGGGAGGAGGGAGAGTCGGTGGAGTCCGAGGACATCCCTCGGACTTCCCCAGGACTCCTATACCTACGTTTGGGCCTTGATCTCTCGCGGGACGATGGGCTGTAGCCCGACGAGGAAGACATCACTTACTTGCGGTGTCGCTAAACTAAAGGAGAACGAAGACGAGGGCTAGAAGGGAGTCCGAGGCCGAAGGTGAGCTCTCCGAAGGGAAAAAGAAAGGTTGCCCCACAAATGGCCCCCCACACTATATAGATGGGGGAAGGGCGGTACGACTTCCCGAGCATTAATGGCACCGCCACGTCAGGGTACGAAGCCTCGAGGTTCGCGCCCGAATGGACCTGACCGAGGGTCCCTCCTTCGATTGGGAGTTCGGCCAAAGCCGAACGGACCTGACCGAGGGTCCCTCCTTCGGTTGGGAGTTCGGCCAGAGCCGAACGGACCTGACCGAGGGTCCCTCCTTCGGTTGGGAGTTCGGCCAAAGCGGAACGGACCTGACCGAGGGTCCCTCCTTCGGTCGGGGGCTCGGTGCAGCCGAACAGACCTGACCGAGGGTCTCTCCTTCGGCAGGGGGCTCTGTAAGGCCGATCCGAGGCGACCGAAGATCTTTCTCGGTCAACCCCAAGCCTCGGTCACTGATAATGTCAGGGCCGAAGGAACAAGTCAACCAAAGAAGAAGATGTTGGTTACTCCCACAGGAAGAAGCTCCTAGTGGAAGTAAGGGGGCTCCTGATATAGCCAAAATAACCTCTCGGTGGGGGCAATGACACGTGTCGTCTCTGAGACACGTGTCCTTCGCCAGACGAAGGTTCCGAGAGACCACTCACGCTCAATCACCGAGGCCCGCTTGCAAAATCATGCGGGATCACGTCGTCTGCATGAGGGGAATATTCCCCCTAGAAGGTTGGACGTATTCGAGTGGGACTCTAAGAGGGAAGAAGGGGAAAAACCCTAAAGCCTAAGAGCTATATAAGAAGGCACGGAAGAAAGAGGAAGGTAAGTTCTGAGACCCTCACCGTTACTCCCTTATTGAACTGTGCGGCCGACCCTGACTTGAGCGTCGGAGGACTAACCCCGGACAAAGCTCCGGGCCTTCGTCGTCTGTGTTTGTGTAGGTTCGAATTGCGGGGTATTTTTGGCAGCAACAGCTACTACTCTGATTAGCCTACTATATGAAACCCAATTTGATTTCAAAGATTTAGTACTTTATGTCCAGTTGATATCTACAATAGATTCTAACAGATAAAATATGATGGGGTGATGCTTTGTCTGAATCTTGGGTAAAATCAATCAAAAGGGATATGAGTATCTTCATCGTAAGCAAACCTTATCCTTAGGCTTTTGGTTTGGTATTTAGCAATTAAGACAATTTCAACAAGAGATGAAAGGGTGGACATAATCTTTCCTTGTTTAAGTTACTGGGTATAAGGGTCTAATCATGCCCTTTAAGAGTAGTTTGGACATTTAGGATTTTTTCCACTCATGACATCATCATTAAATGGTGACTGACTTACATATAAACAAGGGCTAGTTGTAATAAATCTTAAATGTAAGGGTTGTTCAAGTTAACTTTTCTAATTTTAGGGGTGTCGAGCAATTTGACCATAGCATAAGGGGTGTCCAAGTAATTTTTTCCATGGTTTTATGATTCCTTTGATGGTTTAATGTGGATGATTTTATTGGGTGCAATTTACTATATGTATGCTGACATTTTGGATATGAAAGTTGTGTTATTTTTAACTTGGGAGGAGGTTAGGTGAGCCGCAGGCTACCTAGAGCTAGTGGCTCAACCAATGAGAAGACTAGGATAGGAGCACAGAGGACTTTTCTAAGGGGAAGAGGAAAGAGATATACACAAGGGTGTGTGTGCTAATGGTATACCCACCATTTTCCCTTTTAATTCCATCAATATTGTAAAACAATGAAAAAAATTCACATCCTATACGTCCTTGTGGAAAAGCAGAGATGGATTCGAAGGTTGCCTAATACAGTTGGTGGTATTATAAATGCTCCGAAAATGAAGACCATCCAAACTCTTTTATGAGCTATCACAAGGCCGATGAAATCTTCATCCTCTACTCTTATTCATGATAGTGCTCCTAAGCATGCACCTTGATATCAAACAATTGTGGGCAACATTCCACACTATTGTGTTTGATATGGCAACCTTCATAGTGATGTGGATTATGTTCCGTCCTATGGCTATTTTGGTCATACATAGTCTTAGATTTCCTTTGTTCCTTTTTACTAATTGGCTTTTTTTTTTTTTTTTTCCCTTTCGCTTTGTTTTCGATATATTTTTCTTCACTTTTGGTATACTTGTGTCTTTTATTCAGTCTATTGTGCAATACTTTCTCTTCTTTCCTTTACACCATCTTTGAAGATAATATATATTTTTTTGGTCATGGTTTTCTTATGGAGGAATGTTAGCATCACGCTATGCAATAGGATATGGGATTCAATCCCATTATAAATTTGTCAGAAGAGGAAAGGAAAAAAAACACCCCCCCCCTTTTTTTTTTTAATTAAGTGTGAAATTTCAGGCCAACAAAAATAGTGAAAATGTCTTAAAAAATTAGTTTATGGTAAAAAAAAAATCAAATAAATGCCATTAGATTCCAATGAAATGGTATTCATGTAATTGTAATGAAACATTTCACCCAACAAAAAGTTGTGTACAATAATGATTATATGGTTCTCCAATCTCATAACACATACTCTGGCCCACATACATCCATTTGTGCCATGAGGTAATTGATTTTCTTTGTAGTGAGGATTGGTCAACAGACCTTCTTCCACCTTCCCAACTTCTCTCTTCCCTAAATTGGAAAAAAAAAAAATTTTGTCAGGATGCAAATGTCACACTAAAGTCAGCCTGATTTTTCTGGTTTGGCCCAATTCAATTTTTTTAATGGGCCCCACTGGGTTGACTTCCACCCAGTCTAATGCCCGATCTTTATTAAAATGACATGTCTTTCACATCATCATTATGGATTGCTTTTGTATATGTGGGTGTTTAAATCAGGTCTAGGCCGGCAAAAAACTTCTGAACTGTTCTACCTACGTTTGGCCTTAGTGTTGGATAGTTTCCACCTACCTTGCGCTGACCAACTGCAAGCTCATTATCTACTATAGATAATGCCTTGAACCCCATAGGATATAGCAGTTCTTCATAACTGCAAAGCCATGACATTGATAATTGATCAATCAACAAAGGATGATATATAGTTCCTACTGTTATGGCTCATAATAATGGATGCAATGTTTATTAGTAGCAACTGAAAATGCTGTTAGATCCATGTACCCATCTCACTGTTCAAGTTAGTGAAAATGCCCTAAAATGAGTTGAAGTTAAAAAAAAAAAAGACAAAGAAAAAAAGAAAATCCCTATGAGTATTTTTCAAGTACACATGTGAAATAACACTATTACCCTCATTTGAAAAAAAACAAAAAAAGAAACCATATGTATTATATTAAAAAAAAAAAAAAAAAAAAAAAAAAAAAAAAAAAAAAAAAAAAAAAAAAAA
>NC_056570.1:11098747-11175298 GCF_013358625.1 Macadamia integrifolia
AAAAAAAAAGGGAGTTAACAAGATGTCAAAAGAAAATCCCTATGAGTAAAGGATGACATGCACTATATGTCCATGAAATATAAGTTTCAAAAAAAAATGCCAAATGAAAAATATTTCAGATTAGGTTTATTTAACATGCCTACTAAGAAATCTTCATCAATATTATTTAATTATCATCATTAACAATACATGTGTTGTATATAAAGACTTACTCAGCTACCGAAACTTTAAATGGAGGTCCACCAACATGATCAGTAATCTGGGGGAAAAAAAAATGAATACATTAGGTTTTATTACATATCAAAGGTGCTCGAAGTCTTGAAAGCATTTTACGATGTGTGAGAAAAAATATTTAATAGAAAAAAGAAGTCTAGAAGGCAGCATGACCTCTACAACCTGAAACAAGGAGGGGTAAAATGACCACCCCACTCAATGAAAAATGAAAATCCTACTTTTGTTGATGCTTCTGCATGTAACTCCATTAGTCTTTGTGGTGGTGTAAGGGCCACACTACCTTTTAGGAAACATTTTCCCTATTTATTATTATGATTACTTCACATAATTCAAGAAAAAAAAATTCACCCACAAATTATAATGAGAAAAGGAAAGAGAACAAATTTTGGTTAGCTGAAAAACAAAAGTGATTTAAGTTTCCTATCCAGCTACATAGCGTATGCTAGCGCCTCTCTGTGTTTATCTCTCTCCTCCCTTCTATGAATGACATATCTACCCCCTATTGCGAGACCAACTTAATCTTAAAAAGTGTGTGACCAATGTTTCTGTCTTGCTGAGATGTATTACCACCGTTTGCTTGATTTTCCTATGAATGTCAGTTTGCGTCCGTAACCATAACCCCTCAAGATGGTTATGTGGTGGATTCATATTCAAATTCCCCACTAACTGCAATCCCCAATTATGCTGATGTGGCAATGCATGCCATATCATCAGTTACACTAATGAATCGATTTGAAAAATTAATGTTCCTCATAGCAAGGTTTAAAAATTTAAAATTGGATATAAAATTGGTTTTCTTCGATTTCGATTTCGATTCAATTCGAATTTGAATCTTCCTATTTTCCGGGATCATCCTAGAATTTCCCGAACTCGGCCAGATTTGGCCTGAATCGGTTGTACTCACAAAGCAAAGAAATGGCTCTTATTGATAGATTTTGAGTCGAACTAGTCGATTCCAATAAGATTTTTAATAACCCTTCCTCATAAAAACATACAAATGTAGAAACAACTATGTGTGAGGGGAGGCTAAAAAAAAAAAAAAAAGAGCATGCAAATATGTACTTGTCAGGCAATAACAAAGGACCTTGGACAAATTTTGAAAACAATTCTCAACAGCAATTATCATTTATAAATCTTCACTTCTATCCCTTTCTTTTCTTCCGAAGAAGTATTGATGACTATTTTGCTTTATCAACCTGAAATGGTCTCACATTCTGGTTTTACCTGTTTTGCTCTCTCAAGGGCAAGGTCTGATATATCCAGACCTACAACATGGCGTTGAGGGCCAGCAATTGCAACCACATCATATCCCTGCCACATATGAAACATGTTAAAATTTAACATAATCTAACTCTTAAGAATCTTTTTTTTTTTTTTTGGGGAGGGTGGGGGTGGGGGTAGAATGCCTTGTATTCGGTTGCTTTCATTTGCGGGTTCTTTTTGAAGGGCCATTGACTTGAAACCTGGAGGACTTGGCCCACTTTGTTCATTTGTTTTTGGTACTAGGTCCTAGATGAACTAGTGGGTCCATGGCAGGGGGGTTGTAGGAACAGTAACCTCCGAGAAATTTTTTTAAGGGCCATATGGATATTTCATCAACTTCTTGCATGGAATTTCACTATAAATTTATAACAAGAGTTATTTCTATGTAACCAATTTGAGAGAGGTGTGAGAACAAGAGGATGTAACCCTATTCTCCATTGATAATAAAGCGTATCTCATCTCATCGTGAATGTTGGCAATCTTGTCGAATCATGTAAAAGTTTACATTGTATGATTGTTTATTTACACTTTCGATTCTTTTTTCTACATCGTTTTCGATTCTTGTTTTCTACACTAATCTAGCAAACATATGTCAACAAGCTAAGACATTTAAATGCCTATAGTGTCACGCTCACTCACATATAGATCCTATGACACATGGCTATTAACAAAATTCATAAGGTCCCATTTGTTTAGAGGGGAGTTCCGGGTGGGAATGTCTGATTACTGAGTCCCACATGTTGGTGGAGCTAAAGGCATGGAAAGTAAAGTTGGAGGAAAATTGGACTTTTCCACCTCGACCTTGTTTGATTAGCACTTAGGTGTGAGAGAGAGAACAGAGGAATGAAGAAAAAAAGTCACTAATTGCAATGACTTCCCACTCCACAAAGTCCCTCCAATTTGGTAGGACTTTGGAAGGGGATGGGGTGAAAGCCACAAAAGCAAATATGAAAGCTCATCTCCCAATGTCGTTTAGAGTATTTCTTACCCTATTATATCCAAACACATGACTTCACCGTGCTTTTGAAAAAATAAGTACAACTCTCCCACCCCTAAATCCCACCCATCAAAACCCCCCTAAACAAAAGGGCCCATTAAGGATATATCTTAAAAAGGTAGGTGGAGAAATTCATATGCCATAAACAAAAGCCAGAAGCAGAAAGGTATCATAGACTCACACTGCCACATCCAGGGACTAAAATCCTTCCTGTAGGTAGCATATCTTTTTGAAGAAGATGCAGAATCATAGGTGTTGGCTGTCCTAAATCCCATGGGGTTACTCCTTGCTCCCAACATTTGTCCCAACCACCTGCAGCTTGAATCAATCAGAAGCTATAGATTTCAGAGAGAGAAAAACTTGAATCCAACCACAGAAATTAAGGTATTAAAAGGCTCTCGAAATTCAACAATCAAGATAACCAAATAACCAATCAATATTAAATGAAGCCATCTTGATTGAGATACATAAATGAACCACTCTAAGGAGAATCACATATTGGGCTGGACTGAACAGGGCCTGGCTTCCTTTGCGAAGCCCAGTTCAGACACAGGTGAAACTGCACTTAGCTGGCCAGGGCCGGAGCCAAACCATGTCTTGACTGAGTTCACATCCTTTGCAACGAGCAGTGAGGTGCGGTGAGCATACTGCGAGAATATCTGGGCATGCATCCCAAAGTACTCCCAACCACTCAATGTTCACGGCACCATTGCAACCGCTGCAGATGATTTTCACTCTGTCTTGGCATGCCGAAACATGGTTGGAGGATGTAGTGTTGAGAATATGCCTGGAGGAGCATCACTAGTTATTACCATTTTGATCATCGCTGTGCGCTAGTAGCTCTCGAAGCTTTTGAAAATCTGGGTCATCGTAACCTTCCTTAACCATAAAAGGGTCTTCAGAACCTTTCTCTGCCACTGAATCAATCCCCATTCTTAGCTATCTGTGCTGCGGAGAAAATGTAATGGCTCCAGCTCTAGCGTATGCAAATTTATAGGCTATAACACTCCCAGAAACAGAAACAAGGAGGAGAGAATCCAAGAGATAAGATTAATGCAGGTCCACTCGTTCTCATGTGTCACAAAAAAATGTGGCACTCATTTATCCATTTTTTATTGGACCATTTTATTGGAACGATGGGGCCTACTTGATGGAAGCTATATGCATCATATTATTTTAATTCGCACGATATTAAATTAAAAAAAATTAAGAAAATGTAGAAAATCTCTTCAAACCAAATGGGGAAAAAATCATCACTAACATCATGTGTGCGTGTGCGTGTGCGTGTGTGTGTGTGTATATATATATATATATTATATATGTATTTTGGATAAGTAATATGTATTGAAAAGAAGAAAGAAGAGAGAATTTATAGAAAAAGTGGCAGCCCTAGAATCCCCCTATTAGAAATGTCTAAAGATAGGACAGGGTCCACAACACCCATGGGGGACAGCCCCCCATCAACAAATGGATTCGAACAGCAAGATAGAGTTATGGGGAAGGGACTTCTTACATTCTATAATAAACTTTATGATCCCTACCATTATTGGTTACCATTTATTATGCATTTTTTATCTTTAATTTATTAAATATTTTGATAATGTTTTTCTAAATTACAGTCTAGGGTGTATCTCTAGATTGCATGGAGTCCATGAACCACAATTTAGATTTCAAGATCTAGAATCATATATATATATATATATATATATTTTTTATTATATCTAATATTTATATTTTTTTAAATATATAATTTTTTATTTATAATTGACCTCCTAATTCTTGCCAAATAAGGGATTAATTAATCTTATTTTAAAAGAAGCATGATGATGATGATGATAATTAACACATTTACCATAGTTATCAATGTATTTTGCTTTAGAGCACCCATGCCACATGCTAATGATATGAGAGTCATTGTTGGTTTGGCATGGCATTTGTCACATTGCTTCCATGCTTCCATTCCACTAACTATCGACCCTGGCATGTCTCTTGTTGCCATGACCATGACCAACAGAACCGCTAAGCAACCAAATGTTTTTAATAGAGAAGATACGTAGATTACCAAAAGGATACATGTCAATATCATTGGCAGAAGTAGTACTAAATCAAAAATTTCTCATTCAATCCCATGGATCAAACCTTTTGTAGTATAGGACATATGAACCAATCATTATGAATAGAGCTTAGGTTTATCTTTTTATTATCGTAAGTTAAGCTCATCCAACAATTCAAAACATTTGAATACCAAACCTGTAGGAATAGGAATCAATCTCCACTCTCTTCTTTGATAGAGAAGAGCACAATAGAATCCTCTCTTGAACGATGTCAACCCCCTGGCGCTGAGAGAGAGAGAGAGAGAGAGCTCTTCTCCAACTGAGACTAGTGTTACTAGATTCTTTTTTTTTTTTTTTTCCCCTTTTTGAATTCAGGATTGCTATTAGGTTTTTTTTTCCCCTTCTTTGAATTGAGCTATACCAGTAAATTCTTTTTCTTTTTTCTTTTTTTTCTTTTATTTATTTTCTTTTTCTTTTATTTTATTATTTTAGTATTTATTATTTAGTATTTTTTTATTTTATTTTAAGTGCTAAGTGGTGTGATCCTTTAGGTCCTACACCCACAAAGGAGCTTGAATTGAGTCCTGCTCAATCAATCAATTATTTAAGTTTAATTACCCATAATGACACTTTAATATGATAATAGTCATAAAACCCATAATAATAGAAATATTACATGTAGATCCCTCTAATTTATAATGTCTTACAAAGGACCTCTGGACATGGGATTATATTACTATCACCACCTTAGTCCATTGAACAATTAATATAGAGCATCTCAACCACTGATTGGACAACAAAACAAATGCGATACATATTCATAAAATATATTTTTTATTAATAAGAATTTTATAATTCTTTTTAAACATTTTACATCTAAACCACCAAATTCAAAATTTCATCCGATCAAATTCAAGATTCTCTCTCAAAGCATTCTCCTTGTACGGGAAGTGGATGCCTTATCTAACATCAGTTTCATTTATAAACACAATGGACCTAGTGTAGTGATATATAACCAGTCAGATGTAGGTATCAACAAGATGTACAGTAAAGTATACAATGTCGGTGTACAACGATAAAAGACCTCTCATACTAGGGATCACATAACTATCACAAAAAAACCATGTTATATAAAATAGTTGATAGTAAACCATGTAAGGTTCTCATATGATCAAGTCTGATACATACAATACACATTTGTCTTTGGAATCTCCATTCACCAAAACACACAATGTTTATTTGATTGATGGCATTTTTTCTAAAAACTGGATATTTAGAATTTGTTGTAGGGCCTATTGTCTAAAAGTAATTGTAAAAAGAATTCTAGAAATCCTATTTGAATATCAATTTATAAATTCAATAATAAAAAATTAGTGTTGAAGTTCTAGAAGTGCTTCTATTAAAGTACCCTTTGAACATATTTTTTGTAACGCTCCAGTCCCATTAACTTTGGTACAATATTGTCCTCTTTGGCCATGCCAATGAGGCTAGAGGTTATTAACTAACCCAACAACCTCTCCCTAAGCGATATGGGACTAAAGTTTGCACACTCTCACCGATCTCCCAAACCCCCTGATACTTGCCATGTTCTGGTTGGGGACACCTCACTTGATGGAAGCTATATGCATCATATTATTTTAAATTGCACGATATTAAATTTAAAAAAAAAATTAAGAAAATGTAGAAAATCTCATCAAACCAAATGGAGAAAAAATCATCGCTAACATCATGTGTGTGTGTGTTTATATGTATTTTGGGTAAGTAATATGTATTGAAAAGAAGAAAGAAGAGAGATTTTATAGAAAAAGTGGCAGCCCTAGAATGCCCCTATTAGAAATGTCTAGAGATAGGACAGGGTCCACAACACCCATGAGGGACAACCCCCCATCAACAAATGGAATCGAACAGCAAGATAGAGTTATGGGGAAGGGACTTCTTACATTCTATAATAAATTTTATGATCCATATCATTATTGGATACTATTTATTCTGCATTTTTTATCTTTAATTTATTAAATATTTTGATAATGTTTTTCTAAATTAGAGTCTAGGGTGTATCTCTAGATTGCATGGAGTCCATGAACCACAATTTAGATTTCAAGATCTAGTACCATAATTTTTTTTATTATATCTAATATTTATATTTTTTAAATATATAAATTTTTATTTATAATTGACCTCTTAATTCCTTCCAAAGAAGGGATTAATTAATCTTATTCTAAAAGAAGCATGATGATGATGATGATAATTAACACATTTGCCATAGTTGTCAATATATTTTGCCGTAGAGCACCCATGCCACATGCTAATGATATGAGAGTCATTGTTGTTTTGGCATGGCGTTTGTCACATTGCTTCCATCCCACTCAGTATCGACCCTGGCATGTCTCTTGTTGCCATGACCATGACCAATAGAACTACTAAGCAACCAAATGTTTTTAATAGAGAAGATACATAGATTACCAAAAGGATACATGTCAATATCATTGGCAGAAATAGTACAAAATCAAAAGTTTCTCATTCAATCCTATGGATCAACCTTTTGCAGTATAGGACATACGAACCAATCATTATGAATAGAGCTTAGGTTTATCTATGCAACAATTCAAAACATTTGAATACCAATCTTATAGGAATAGGATTCAATCTCCACTCTCTTCTTTGATAGAGAAGAGCACAACGGAATCCTCTCTTGAACGATGTCAACCCCTAGTGCTGAGAGAGAGAGAGAGATCTTGAGCTCTTCTCCAACTTGATGACCAGTGCTACTAGATTCTTTTTTTCCCCATCTTTGAATTCAGCAATGCTATTAGATTCTTTTTTCCCCCTTCTTTGAATTGAGCTATGCCAGTAAATTCATTTTCTTTCTTTCTTTTTTTTTTTCTTTTTTTTTTTTTTAAGTGCTAAGTGGTGTGATCTTTTAGGTCCTACACCCCCAGAGGAACTTGAATTGAGTCCTGCTCAATCAATCAATTATTTAAGTTTAATTACCCATAATGACACTTTAATATGGTAATAGTCATAAAACCCATAATAATAGAAATATTACATGTAGATTCCACTAATTTATAATATCTTACAAAGGACCTCAAGGCATAAGATTATATTACTATCACCACCTTAGTCCATTGAACAATTATTATAGAGCATCTCGACCACTGATTGGACAACTAAACAAATGCGATAAATATTCATAAAATATATTTTTTATTAATAAGAATTTTATAATTCTTTGTAAACATTTTACAACTAAACCACCGAATTCAAAATTTCATCTGATCAAATTCAAGATTCTCTCTAAAGGCATTCTCCCTATACGGGAAGTGGATGCCTTATCTAACATCACTTTCATTTATAAATACAATGGACCTAGTGTAGTGATGTATATCCAGTCAGATGTAGGCATCAACACGATGTACAGTAAAGTATACAATATCGGTGTACAATGACAAAAAAACCTCTCATGTTAGGGACCACATAACTATCACAAAAAAACCCTGTTATATAAAATAGTTGATAGTAAACCATGTAATACACATTTGTCTTTGGAATCTCCATTCCCCAAAACACAATGTTATTTTGATTGATGGAATTTTTTCTAAAAACTGGATATTTCGAATTTGCTGCAGGGCCTATTGTCTAAAACTAATTATAAAAAGAATCCTAGAAATCCTATTTGAATATCAATTTATAATTCAATAATAAAAATTTAGTGTTGAAGTTCTAGAAGTGCTTCTATTAAAATACCCTTTGAACATATTTTTTGTAACGCTCCACTCCTATTAACTTTGGCACAATATTATCCTCTTTGACAATGCTAAGGAGGTTAGAGGTTATTAACTAACCCAACAACCTCTCCCTAAGCGATATGGGACTAAAGTTTGCACACTCTCACCGATCTCCTAAACCCCTTGGTACTTGTCATATTTTGATTGGGGACACCTCACTGATCTCTTAGGCGGGTCGATACTTACCATATTTTTGGGTATCACAATCTTCCCCCCTTTAGGTGCAGTGTTCCCATTGTGGCCCCATACACTGTTGGAATCAGCTCTGATACTATTTGTAACGTCCCAACCCTATTAACCTTGCACAATATTGTCCTCTTTAGTCCATGGACCTCAAGACTTTATAACACATTATGCAATATTAAGGAGGCTAAAGATTATTAACTAGCCCAACAACCTCTCCCTAGACAACGTGGGACTAAAGTTTGCATATACTCACAGATCTCTCAAATATGGAACTTGCTATATTCTTGACGGGGACACCTCACCAATCGATCTTATAGGTGAGTCTGATATTTGGTGTATTTTTGAATGTCACATTTCTTATTCTTTTCTGATTCAAAAACACTTCTTAAACCTTGTTTCCAAATATGTTTTACTCATGTAGTAGTGGGTCCCCCGAGAACATAAGTAAGATTTTTTTTTTCTAGCTTGTAAGCACTTATGGAAGAGAAGTTTTACCAAATGGGGTCTTATATAGACAACTAAAAATAGATTATAATATTTTTCTAACCTACTTAGGCGACAACCACCTTTTCCCTTCATAATTCTTATAAACTCATAACTTCGGCTAAAAATAATCTAAAATTTATGATTCAAAAGATATTTTAAAAAAATTTCAAATACTTTCAAGGGAAAATTACTTGATTACCCACTTCCGGGTTTTCCTTTACAAAATTACCCACCAAAAGTTTCAGTTAACAAAAATACCCAAAATTAGGTTTTCCTTTACAAAATTACCCACTTAAAGTTTAAGTTAACAAAAATACCCAAAATTGAGTTTAGGTTTTCAAAACTACCCACTTAAAGTTTCAGTAATAAAAAAAAAAAACATGATTATATGTGGAAGATGAAGACTCACTATTTTGGGTCATTTTGTAAATCCAAACCTGATTTTGGGTATTTTTGTTAACCGAAACTTTGGGTGGGTGGTTTTGTAAACCCAAACCCAATTTTGGGTATTTTTGTTAACCAAAACTTTTTGTGGATAATTTTGTAAAGGGAAACCCAAAAGTGGGTAATCATGTAATTTCCCCTACTTTCAATTGATATAAAATTCAGAGATTATTTTGTCCAATGAAAATTATTTTTCAAGTGGATCTCACATAATTAAAATAAAATATTTTCCAAATTAGGGGTTCAAATAACTCGTTTTCAAACCAATTTGAGTATGATGAACTACAGTATGGAAATATATATATATTTGAAAAATTGGGTACATCTTAAAGTCAATTAACCACATTATAACCTTATTTAACCCTAAAGGGACATTTTGGCTGTTTTACCTAGACGATCTTCAACATCTTCAAGATTAAGGGGAATCTCCTAAACCTTAAGATGGAACCTTCACACGGTTATTGGATAAGTTTTTATCATCGCTATGAGTAGGGGTGTCAATTCCTGGTCAACATTAGTAGGTTGGATCGAGAAAATCCGAAATTGGCCTGACTAATATTCAGCCGTTCCCAGTACAAGGGTGATACTCGATTGACACCTGATTGAGACTGACTGATTAATAACATGAAATTTTAAAAGTCCGTTTAGAACCTGTTTACATAACTTAACATGTTTAAGCCCGTTTAGAGATAAATGTCTAACCTGTTTGACTTGATTATTAGTAGCCTAACTAAAGACTTGTACTTGATCGACTGCTTATAAATGGGGCCATCCCTAGCCTATAAGGACCGACTACTTAAACGGTTTGTTCACGATGTAAGTACCCAAAATCAAGAAGCTCGATTAGGCTTGACAGAAATTGGCCCGGCCCAATTGTTTGACACCCTAGCTATAAGCTCTCCTTAAGGTGCCAAAATAATTGTCTACAAACGTACTCTCTCGATAATGCTTTTTGTGAAATATTTGTGACTTTTTTCCTTCTTAGGAAGATGCTACATGCAACATAGACTATTATTCTTTCTTAAATGCAATTAAAATTGTTTTCGCTTGAAAATATGTCAAATAATATATATATATATACACACACACACAGAGGAATTACATTCCCCTCCCTTGTAGTATGCTATATTTTACTAATAGATTGACTCAGTTAAGTTTATACCGTTAAATTTGTCTAATTTTTTCATAATACCCAGTTTATCCTTCAATATTGTGTTTTGATTCTTTCACCCTTTCAAAATAAAACTCTAAAGATATCCTTCCCACTTCAATCCACCACCTGCATCTCTATCTTCTCCGGTAAAAGACAAACGACAAATGGAGTCGGAGTGCAGAACTAAGGCTACCCAGGATGTTAATAGTGGCTAGAGATGAAGATTATTTATACACTTAGCCATGGAAATTTTTTCAGGTCAACTCAGGATGTTAACTTGTATCTCTGATGTGTATTGGTTTATTTTTTTTGTTGCCTTTAATGGAAGTTTGATGCATAAAGAATCATCACTTGTTTTCTTTAGAGTATGAAGCAAAGGATCCACTACATGGAAAAACTGAATTTTAGTGTTCAAAAGTCCATGTCTTTCTTCACTAAGAAACGTGTATATTTATACAAAAAGAGAGGGAGATTATTTTTCCTTAATCTAAGTTAATTGGAGAAGAGAGGATTTCTCCTTGATCTAAGCTAATCGATTCTATATGTAAGGAAACCATATTTACAAGTAAATAACAGCTAGATATATACACACATGAAGGGATAAGGTTGTACACTCATGAAGATAAGGTTGGCCAGCTGGCTAAGATATCGCCTAGTTGGCTAAGATACCGCTAATACTCCCCCTCAAGTTGGGGAGTGAAGATCACAAACCAACTTGCTAATGAAGGAGTGAAAGTCAGTTTTGCCTAAGGCCTTGGTGAGGACATCTGCCAATTGAAGCTTTGAGGGGACGTAAGTAGTCTTGATAATGTCTAATTGAATCTTGTCCCGGATGTGGTGACAATCTATCTCGATATGTTTCGTTCTCTTGTGAAACACGGGATTGGAAGCAATGTGGAGCGCAACTTGATTGTCATAGTACAATGTGGCAGCATTTGTTGGTACTCTAAGATCTTGAAGTAAAGTCAGACAGGTGATTTCGCAAGAAGTAGAGGCCATGACACGATATTCGGCTTCAGCAGATGACCAAGAGACAGTGTGTTGCTTCTTAGACTCCCAAGATATGGGGCTATCATCGAGGAAAGTGCAATATCCTATGATAGAACATATGGTGGTAGAACAAGCACCCCAATTGGAGTCACAATAAGCACGTAAAAGTAGCTTACTGGAAGATGATAGGAGAATGTTGGAGCCTGGACAGGATTTGATATAGCGAACAACACGAAGCACGACCTGCCAATGTGGTTCTCGTGGCA
This sequence comes from Macadamia integrifolia, assembly GCF_013358625.1. Classification (NCBI taxonomy): domain Eukaryota; kingdom Viridiplantae; phylum Streptophyta; class Magnoliopsida; order Proteales; family Proteaceae; genus Macadamia; species Macadamia integrifolia. The sequence continues at coordinate 11,110,609 of NC_056570.1, forward strand.
AACTCATGAATTGGCTCAAAACATTAACTGAATAGGTGATGTCTGGCCGTGTGATGGTGAGATATAAGAGATGACTACTAAGCAACGGTAGACAGTGGGATCAGAAAGGGGTGCACCATCATCAAGCTTGAGTTTGAGATTAGTTTCCATAGGAAAGTCACAAGGATGACCACCAAGAAGGCCCACATCATTAATAATGTCCAAGGCATACTTCCTTTGAGAGAGATGAATGCCCGGCTTGGCACGAGCCACTTCAATGCCAAGAAAATATTTTAAGGGTCCTCGATCCTTAACTTGAAATTGGGAATGAAGGTACCGCTTCAAGACATTGATAGAAGTGGAGTCATCACCAATGATGATTGTCATCAACATACACTAGTATTACTGTAAATAAAGATGGGTGGCATGATGTAAACAAAGAATAGTCAACCTTGGATTGGGTGAATCCAGTGATAAGAAGGGCAGTACAGAGCTTAGCAAACCAATTGCGGGAGGCCTGTTTGAGTCCATAAAGTGACTTGTGAAGGCAACAGACTTTGTGCTCCCCCTGATTGGAAAAACCAGGTGGAATGTGCGTGTAAACTTCTTCAGCCCAGTCACTATGAAGGAAAGCATTGTTGACGTCCATTTGATATAATGGCCAACCTCAAATAGCGGCAATCGCGAGGAGACAATGCATGGTAACGAGTTTGGTAACTGAAACAAAAGTTTCATTATAGTCAATGCCCTCAATTTGTGTAAAAGCTTTGGCCACAAGTCGTGCCTTGTAACACTCAATGGAACCATTTGATTATTATTTGATTTTATAAACACACTTGCATCCAATAGGGACCTTACCTTAGTCAAGTCTTAGGATGTTGGGTTTGGGGTAAGGCGGGTTATGTCCCCCCCATTGTATTTCTTCATTTATTTTCTATCAATAAATTTTTTGGGTCTAGCCAGGGGAACCCAAATAAGTTCCTGGTTTTAAAAAATAACAATAAAATAAAAAAATAGGGACCTTACCTGGGGGTAAGTCTATAATTTCAGCTGCCATTGCGTCCTTCCATTTAGGATTTTTGTTTGCCACTGTAAAAGACGTGGGTTCCTGATAATAAGAAATAAAACAAAGAAAAGCACGATAGATAGGACTAAAATGACTATAAGAGAGATAATGTGAAAGAGGATATGACGAACCTGAATTGCTCTGTGGAGAAGGAGTTGGAACCTGGTGCACATGTCCGTAGTAATAGTCCCTCATTTTAAGGGGTGGTTGGCGGGATCAGGTGGAGTGCCTTGTAAGGAGAGGGGGGATATGCTGTGAGGGGTTTTCACTTTTCAGATAGGACAAGGTTAGAAGGTGGGGAAGGCGCTGCAAGATGGATGAGAGAAGAAGGGAGCTGGATGGTGGTATTGTCCATGTGGGATTGAGAAGGAATTGAGTCACCTAAGAATTTGTGAGATTGGGTAATGGAATGGGGAGAACTAATGGAGAATTGGTTGGGTTAAGGGGTATAGGGTGATCTTTGTAAGGAAAAATGGTCTCATAGAAGACAACATCGCGACTAGAAAAATAGTGTTGAGTTTCATGATCAAATAGATGGTAGCCTTTCTGACCTTATGGTAGCCAATAAAAATGCAACTTTTCGCTTGAGGACCAAAATTATCATGATGCAAATGGCCGTAAGAGGAAAAACAAAGACAACCAAAGACCTTTATGTGATCATATGTGAGTAAGAACCTGATATGGCGTAAGTCCATCAAGAAGTGGGGTAGGAAGACGGTCGATTAAGTATGTAGCTGTAAGTATGCAATCACCCCAAAATGACTTGAGAAGATGGGCGTGGAAGCGTAGAGCACGAGCCACATTAAGTAGATGACGGTGTTTTCGTTCGACTACACCATTTTGTTGTGGTGTAGCAACGATGCTATGGTGATGGGAAACACCATGGTCATGAAAAAATGATCACATTGGACAGGAAAAAAATTCTAAACTGTTGTTGGTCCTTATGGTCTTGATGGCACACTTGCATTGGTTTGCAACAGGAGCAAAAAAATTGCAAATAATACAATATGTATCAGATTTAAACTTCATGAGAAAGGTCCAAGTGCATTGCGAAAAATCATCGACAATAGTAAAAATAGCGTGCACCATTAGTGATGGATGAATAAGGGCTCCATATATCACAATGTATTAGTTCAAAAACAGCATGAGTGGAAATAGAACTAGAGGGAAAAGCTAATCAATGTTATTTGGCAATTGGGCATACATCACAAATAGGAGTTGTAAAAGGAGAAGAAAAAAGCAAACTATTGCGTAAAGCCTTTATTTTCTCAAAGGAGGGGTGGCCCAAATGCTAATGCCATAACTCAAGGGTAGTAGATGAAGAAACAAAAGATTGAGGTGATTTCCCAATATGGAGGTAGTAGAGACCACCACATTCATAGCCCCAATCTCCTTCCCTGTCAAGCGGTCCTGAATAAGACAGTGAGAAGAAAAGAATGTTACAAAGGCATTCAAATGATTTGTAAGTTGCTGGACAGAAAGAAGATTATGCCTAAATGATGGAGCATAAAAAACATTAGATAGAGTGATATTTGGGGTGAGCTGAAGAGAACCAGCACTTAAAATACGCACGGTGCCACCATCTGGGATGCCAATGGATGTGGAAGAAGGGAAGTGAGTGTCATGCAACAAATGAGGGAGATGAGTAACATGATCAGTAGCCCCTGTGTCAAGAATCCATATAGAAGAAGCATGAACAGAAGAATTAAAGCAAAGAGATGTATCTGTAAGATTTACGATGATTTGCATATTTACCTCATTAAGTAAGCGCAAAAACTGTTGGTATTGATCTGTAGTAAGGGAAGTGCCCTTAGAAGTGGAAGAAGTAATTGTATCTTCTGAGGTGCTATTTCGAGGTTTTGAATGGCGTGCATTCCGATAATTAGCGGGATAGCCGATGAGCTTGTAACATACATCATAGGTATGACCAGGGATGCGACAATACGAACAACGGTCTTTTGATTTAGGACGCTGATCAATAGACTGTGGACGTATGGCAACATTAACAGAACCAGAGGTCATATCAGAAGAAGATGCACGAACAACATTGGGTGTTGCAAGCATGGCTGACCCTTCTGGAGTGGGTGAAAAGTGAAGAAGTCGTTGTGACTTATCTTGGAGAACAAGAGAATATGCACGACCCAGAGAAGGCAACGGATCCATAAGTAGGATCTGACTGTGAATGGGTGCATAAGTATCACTTAATCCCATGAGGAATTGAATCAATTGACGATTATGATAATCCCCCGCAAAGGCACAATATTCTCCACATGTACAAGAAGGAAGCGGATTGTAGGTGGTGAGTTCATCCCAATAGCTTTTCAAAGCATTATAATATTTTGCAATAGAATCAGAGTTCTGTTGCAACATGGCAATGTTGCGCTCAAGGAAAAAAATCCGAGGGCCATTTGATGGTGAAAAATGGTCACGTAAATCCTTCTAAACGGCTGCAGCTGAATCAGCATACAAGGCGGAGGGTGCCAAGTCTCGATGGATGGAGTTCAGTAGCCAAGATAGAACTGTATTGTTGACTCGAAGCCAACCGGCAACTTGTGGATCGGTGGAAAGAGGTTTGGGAATTGTCCCATCCACAAACCCCATTTTGTTCTTGGCTGTGAATGCCATAATCATAGTCCAACACCAGGTGGTGTAATTGTCACAAGTTAATGGATGGCTGGCTGGCAAGATTTGTTCTGGGTTGTCAAATAGGTGTGGGAAGAATGGTTTGCAATCCCATTAGTGGAGATGGTAGCCTTGGGTTCAGAGGTAGCCTGTAATGAATCAGTAGAACTCATGTTGGGATGAAGGATGAAGGATGAAGATCTTGATTAGTTGAATAGACAAAAAAAAAAAAAAAAGAATTAAGGGAAGGCTATTGATGTTGATTTAGCTCCGTTACCATGTAAAAACTGAATTTTAGTTTTCAAAAGTCCATGTCTTTCTTCACTAAGAAACGTGTATATTTATACAAAAAGAGATGGAGATAATTTCTCCTTAATCTAAGCTAATTGGAGAAGAGATGATTTCTCCTTGATCTAAGCTAATTGAATCATTTATGTAAGGGAACCATATTTACAAGTAAATAACAGCTAGATATATATACACGCCTGAAGGGATAAGGCTGTACATTCATGAAGTTAAAGGCTTGGAAGGGATAAGGCTGGCCGGCTGGCCGGCTGGCTAAGATACCACTAATATGATTCCTTAAGCAAGTGCTACCAAAGAATTCCTTTCTTTGTTGCAAATCTGCTAAAACAAATATTTGATTCAAGTACAGAGCCCTCTTCATGCGAAGGGAAAGGAAAGGGGAAAAGGGGTTGGCTCAAGATTGGAATCAATTTCATATATACGTTACCCGTAATTTGCATGAGAATCCTAACACCATTTCAGTGGTTAATAGCACCCTATCATCACAATGGGGGGCTTTTAACCCCTCAAGTGCAACGATCCGGTCTTATATTGAATTGAGAAGATTCAGGATGCAGCAATGAAAGAAATTGCAGGACTTTAATAACAAGTCCAAAAAGAATACAGGTTGTAAAGGAAAAGGGCTGACCTTCCATGGATATGTGAAATTAAGACCTTCAGTATCTTTGTTTTGTTTTTCTTCTGTTCTTAATATGATTGTAATTGATATTACAGAGATAATAAATAAAGTTTTTGAGGTGAGATGTGTTTTGGGTTTCTTCACAATCTAAGTGTCTTCCAATTCATGGTTGTGGTTCAGCACATTACAGATTCTCAATTTTTCTCCTTTTTTTCTTTCACTGGACGAAAAGGTTCTGCAACCCATTTTGGCATAATTAAAATTGAGGAGAAAGCACAACTCTTGTTGATTCTTTCGCCTTCGCTGTCACCTTCACCGTCGCCGGAGATGATCATTGTCTCACCTTTGCCGGAGATAGGGTTAGGTCTTAGTCTACCTTGTACACTCTTCTCATTTCAACTCGAGGGAAAGAGGTTTTAAAATCAATAAGGGTAAAATAAGTAATTAAATTGATTGAATATTTCATTAGGGTAAAATCGTCTTTTACACATCAAAACTGACACCGCACTAACCGTGTCAACCGACAGGGGAGGATGATGTAATTTTTGAACACACAGGGGGGATTTGGAATAAGAGCAACGTATAGGGGAGGGTGATGTAAATTGCTCATATATATATATATATATATATTAGCAAAAATACATGTGTAAATGCACAAGTGGCGAATCATATTTTTCAGTTTTTAGTGTGTGTGGCATATATATTTTCAACTCAAATTAATCACACATAAATCAATTACACCACCAACTATTATGGGCACAAAGTTTTTCTTAAATTTAACGAAACAACCCAAAAAAAAAAGATGAAAAAGAAAAAAAATATATATGATTGATCTGGGCATTAAAAGATTTAATAGTTCCTCAAAAATAAAGCTATAAAAGGTTAAGTCTGAGATAGTTTAATGAGTTAGTTACCATACTGATATACAAAACTATTGAAGCTAGAGCATCCTGGTCCACCATTAAGCCACAAAACAAATGGGTCATTCGATGAGTTTCCTACCGAAACAACGAAATTTATTAAAATAGTTTTCTCTCATGACTCACCGTTATATACCTTCAAAACCCATATCACAAGTTCCACCAAATAAGCACAAATAACAAAAATTCATCAAAACTAAAATAAGGGTGAAGAAATGAACAAAAGGAAGACTAACCAAAATAGTATTCGGAGCACTCTAAAGAGTGTTACAAACTTACAATGAGCACAAATATTATAAATAAGTAAGCAGTTAATATGGCTAAAAGAAAAAAAAAAAGTAACCTTGAATGCTTTTCTAGCTAAAAAGATCATGAGACCCTTAATAAGGAAAAAAGGAAAGTACCTCCAACTCGAACACTTTCGAAATGACACAGGAATATAAAGGAGTGTGGGGGTCATGACCGTGCTATTTGCGGGCACATCTGCAGGTCCTGTGCCACCATATCACCGCTTGAGTTGATATGCGAGGGCTTATTTCGCGAATAGCTCATTCCCACTTTGTTGGGTGATATTATAAATAATGGTCAATACGGGGATTGAGAATCATAAAAGTTTGGAGTCACCACTTAGCCTAGGGCCTAGGACCCGTGGTGTGGGCCCATTCTATAGGAATAGACTCGAGATTGACTCGATCTGGTCCAGAGATTAGGGTAAAAGCCAGGTTATGAAGTTGGGAAGGTGTTAGGCATCCAGTTCACCCGGTTGAATTGGTCTTCCTATTAGATGCATGAATTCGAATATTCCCCTTATCTATCCTAACCCACATGCATGACTAGCTATTTATGTACAACATTATTCATGCACTATATCAAATAAAATGTCTACATTATGCCTACTCTATTAAGAAGTTATACCTGTCCTTGAACCTGTTCTGGGTCAAAAAGGGTGGACCCGGTTGATACGTGGCTGACTTTGGTGAAGACTCCCAACTCAGGTAGACCCTTTTATATGCACCCTTTCTCAACCTAATTTTACTAGTCTATAGTTCATGTGCACCCTTTCTCAACTAACAGAAAGGTTAATCCTCCAAGGTATACACACCCATCCTACAAATGCACTGCAATACAATTGCATAAAGTAGACAAAGTACAAGACATAGAGGTTTAAATGGTTCGACAGTGTTCCTACGTCCACAGTGCAATACCCTAACTAGGGTTTCATATATTGTAATATACAAATTTTTTATGACAACCACCGTCCAGGAACTCACAATCCTTGTTTCAGTTTGTGTCACCACAAAAATGAGGGCTACTACCCAATCTTCGATTAAGCACCCACTTGAACAAAGTTACAACAATTGAATGCAGTTAACATAAAAAAAAATCCCTTCCAATACAATGGCTATTATTGGCTTGCAATCAAATTAAGTTTAACTAAAAATGCAACCTAGAAACTCATAATGAGGATTTACAGTTAAATATTACCTCTTGTAGATTAATCCTATAGCCAATGGAACCTCTAAAAGGAGTTTAGATCATTGCATGCTTTCCTATAGGCACATAGATCGAGAAAAACACCAATACAGCTTCTATGGACGAAAACCATTTTCTGCAACTCTTCTATATGTTTTATCTCTTCAAGGACACCGGGTTCGTAATGAGGTAGAGACAATTATTTTGGACGTGCGGTTACCCTTCTAAATGGCGGGTAAGATCTGGCCATCGAATCTTTCTTATTGGGAAAATTACGTGATTACCCATTTTTGGGTTTCCTCCAATAAAATTACCCAACTTATGTTTAAGTTAACAAAAATACATAAAATCAGGTTTGGGTTTACAAAACTACCCAAAACAGTACTCCTCCTTCAACTAAAGGCCTTTTTTTGACAATTTTACCCCCACCAGGACCTCCTCCTCCTCCTTCATGCCACCCGACCTGCAATGCGCGCCTACACGCCCCATCCCCCTAGTTCTTCTTGCCACCCTTTCACTGTTATATAAAGAATTGCAAGACACTTCCGTGAGGCTGCAAAGAAACCTGAAGAGGCCACCGCCACTACGCCTATACCTTCCTAGTTATTGAGTGTGCCCAAATAGAAAAAGGGAATCTTGGAGAAGATGAAGGAAAAATTGTCGGGCTACCATAAGAACGGTGATCAGGAGAAAAAAGAGGAGTGTGCAGGAGGCTACTAACTACGAAATGGTTCGCCACTGCGATTGCGATCATAGAGACGGCGATTGTGTTTATGAATTTTATTGTTCATTTTCTTCCTTTTGTTTCATATCATATCATGATATGTATGTATTCATCATCATCATCATCGCAGAAAGATTTGGTGGTAACGTCGACGAGCAATAGACCCGTCATCTCTAACCCCCCAATAGCTGCTCCATATAACCTCCTTCATTCTTATTACTCCTCCAACTAAGCTTCCACCTTTACTTCGATGCTCGTCTACCTAACGGTCACCACTCCGTGACACAATTGAAGACGGCAAAGCGAAGAAAACCAGAGAAATTTTCTTCTTCTTCTTCTCTCTCCTTTGGTGTGTGTGGTGGGAACTTGGAAGAAAGGAAGGTGTATTTATTGGTATCGACATTGAAAGCGTGAGGTACTCATTACTCAAAACTGAATTGAAGTAGGGTAAGGCTATGGTTTATGTGAGGTTAAAAAGGGGGGAAAATCTGAAACCGAAATAAAACCTTTTCTTCTTGCCTGCAAACTCGTTCCCAGTTCAGTTGCAGTAGCGGATGGGGCTTTGGAGGAAGGTTGAGCAGGATGGTTGGAGAGAGGTGATTAAAAAAGGGGAGGTGGGGTAGTTGGGGGTAAAAATGACAAAATAAATTGTAAGTTGAGTGAAGTTACTGTTTTGGGTAATTTTGTAAACCCAAACACAGAATGGATAATTTGGCAATATAAAACCCAAATGTAGGTAATCAGGTAGTTTTCCCTTCCTTACTCCGTCATGATCTTGCAGGGGCCATGACAGCCTCCATATGGATAGTCTCTATGGTGCAGAGTACTCCGTTGTACAAGCATGGGTGATTATGTGTGACGCCGGTGTAGATAAATATATGCACTGAGTCAATAATAACTTTGCCGATGGAATCTATAGCTTCAGTCGCCCTGTGCCTACGTGTGCTTCACCCATAGTCGCTGTTTTAGATTCTAGGTACATGGCTTGATCTCAGCCACTAAAAAACGGATCTCATGAGCGCCAATGTACCAAACTTAGGGCACTCAACCTCTTAGATTACATCGGAAGGTTATCTTGCTCATATCTTCCTCGTTTATGCCCAAATCAACCTAAACAAATTGAAAAAATGGGCTTAATAACCTCAAGAATGTGATTTCAATTGTTTCTATAAGAAAAACTAGCAGAGAGCATCCCAAACTCGCCTAAACTTCTTCAAACCTCTCTCAATTTGATTATTTTCTATGCCGCCTTATGAGAATCATTGTAATGCCTTCGTCCAAACTTAGAATGACATGATTCAACTTTCTTTGGAACCACAACTTGACGAAATTCATTTTTCATGCAAAACTCTTAGCTCCCAGTTCAGTCATTAAGATTTTCAAAAATAGATTTAAAGTGGACCCTATTGCACCATCCTATGAAATCACAACTTTTGATGTATGAAGCCTTCACCAAACACTGTGTAGGGACCTAATATACTGCTAAAAGGCATTCCACATGTTCCGGTGCCTTTGTAACCTTGCCAAAATACCTAACTGCCTTTGACACTTTGTAGTTGATCGTTTGACTATTTCAGATTTTCCAACTCACCAAAGTTCACTGTCACATGAGTATGACCGGTTTGGTTTCCAACAATGACACCCTAGAATACTCCAATTGCCCAACATTTAGATACAAGTGAGTGAGCAAGTTTTCTCTTATGAATGAATGACCTCTCCATTTTTAAGCTTGCTGCTCTTCAAATTGGCGTATCACTCTCCTCTATGAAAAAGGTTCTTCCATAATCACTCTCAATATGACATCCATTCTTCTTTCAAATGAAATAGAACTAGACTTTTTCTTCATCATTAAATCCATCATTTGATAAGTGCAGTGCTCTACATAATATAATTCCTTTAAGGCTTCCCCTTTCCATTCACGGAGCTTGACGTGTGATCCACATATTCCGATCCTCACTTACTAAATATTTGCACCCCTAAATATATATGTTGGGAGAACCCCATGATCCTTTCATGTGGAAGGGAAGGAAGAAAGAAGGAGACTATAAAACGGATACTAGAAAGTTGTTCACGGGGACCTAAATAGGAGATAGAGAGCACGGAATGAGGTTGCCAATTAGTTTGCAATCCCAACCTATACATTTCATGGCAACAGGAGACAATTTTTTCATTATTGTTAACCCCAAGCCCATTCCTGTTCTCAATAATCTCCATGAAAAGACTATCATGATTTCCGAATGAACTGAGGAAGAGTTGAGGTATGAAAGACATCTTTCTATGATCCAGTTATTTCAATGTGCATATCATCCGTTGTGTTATCCACTGCTTCATTCGCTGTCTCTACGGCCACAAAAGCCTACCCTATCTCAGTTATTGATTGGGTTGATCCGGGAAGAGATCCAAATGTACCTTTGAACTAGCAAAATAGAAGTTGACCAGTATTTCTTAGGAGGTCCCTTCTCGTGAGTCGGAGGGGGATTTTGTTAGGTGGCATCCTCATGTTATTGAGGGAGAGGGAGAGGAAGAGGGAGGGAAGATGAGATGATTAAGGCAGTGAAAGCCCACATGAGATAATTAAGGCAGTGACCAATTATCTCATGTAGGCACCCCCAGTAACGTGAGGAGGACACCACCTAATAGATTATTCTTGCTTAAATGCAACTAAGACTGTTCTTACTTGAAAATATGTCAAATATTACAAATATAAATGGATTCTTCATTCATTCTTTTAATATTTGGATTCTTGTTTGTAAGTTGGGTTGCATTATAGGGTCAGTTGTGTTTGTTAGAGATGTGATCATGTTGGCCTCATCCAACGTTCCCAATATTATCCCACAGCAGATGGGATAAGGAGAGAACTCTTCAGGTGGATAGGTGGAACGAAATTTAGGTACCTATTGTCAGTAGCTACAACCCTTGTGATAGTCAAAGAAATAGAATCTTAAAAGGCATTTTGAAAAATACTAAAACTTAGGAGGATATTATGAATCCTAAGGGGAAGTGAATTATTCCATTTCTAGTTACCAAAAAACAAAAAAGAATTATTCCATTTCTTTTTGACAGCCAGTAGGGGTTGCAGCTACTTGAACACAACCTGGGTAACAACCAATTTTTTTTCTGTATGAGGTGGGGGAGTCTTCATTATGTGGAACCATTACTCTCCAACAGTAACTACACAAAGCCTACAAATAGTAGACTTTGTGGAAGAACAAACATCAATCAAAGTGGAGCCCTAAAGTAATAGCAGTTGTTTTACCCTTGCGTATTCTTTTTTTTTTCCCTCTCTTTTGATTTTGATCTTGCGGAGATAAACTCTTGTGAAGAATTATTTTTCATTGCACAAGGGAGAACACTTGGCTTTTATTAAAATCAAGGGCATAGACAAGGTAATGACCACATGCTTGTCATGGAAACTATTATTTATTTAATATACTGATTAACAAATTAATTGAAAGTAATGAAGCAAAAATTGATTTGAAAATATCCATTGTCTTAATAATTATATTTAATTATTAAATTGAGTTTTCCTTCACCCATGAAAAGGACTATGGCCATCGGTACCATTAGATTGGATTAATGAGTGGTAATTCCACCTTCGTAAATAAGAGTAAGAATGTAATGATGATACAAGACTCCATTCATTGGATCACATCAATAGTGAAGAAGGATTTCTTCCTTCTCTATAGATGAAGGAAAAGTTAGTCCCTAATTATTTACTTATTTTACAAATTTCTTGATAAAGTTTGCGTCACCCATTCAAACAACTTTTGGGGTCTTGAACAAATCTAAGAAAATTAGATTTGTAGGAGATTTGACGATAGATCAGCAGATCACTGCCAATGATGGGACCTAGTTGCTATTAGCTGGTTGTAACAGTTCTATATATTATATATGCCTGAAAAATCGTCATATTCTTTCTCTTTCTTTTTGCCTTCATCTAGAATTCACTTAGGTTTGCAAAACTTATGTTGTAGATGAGTCACAACTTCAATATGAGACCGAATAAGGCTTCTTTTGGATGCTAAGGATCACTTGAGATCTAAATCTCTCTTTCGCATTGCCCCTTATTAGGAACAATATTTGACATATTTGATAATACCGTGTTGCTTTTCTGTTCTTTTGTAACGAACTAGTTATTTGGAACACAAATTTTGAGAAATGCAGGAAAAGAAAAAATTTGCTTATGTTTTAGAAACACAATTGAAAGGGAAAAAGTCTCTCATCTGTTTCCTCTCCCCCTCTCTGGTCTCCATTGTCTCTCTATTCCACCCCTCCCCTCCCCTGACCTGTTCCCCTGCTCCTTTCTCTTCCCATCTGTCTCATCTCCCCAGAAGTAGTGAATGGGCTTGGGCCATTTTTCAATTTCAGACCCTTTTCTCATTTTTTTTTCTGGTAAGGATACCCTTTTCTCATTTGACTTAACAAAAAGAGTACAGAAATTCTAATCTAAATCATCAACCTATCTCCCAAGGTCCCCAACCCTCGAGTGAATGGGGCTTGGGCCATTTTTCAATTTCAGACCCTTTTCTCATTTTCTTTTTTGGGTAAGGATACCCTTTCTCATTTGACTTAACAAAAAGAGTACAGAAATTCTAATCTAAATCATCAAACCATCTTCCAAGGTCCCCAACCCTCCCCCATAAGCAATTGACCCATACGTGCTAGATGCGGTCAACAACTTGGATCATGACCCACCCAATGTGCGACATCTAAAACCACTACCAAAATAGCAGCATGATTGTTCAGATACACCAACTCTATTAGAAGGAAGAGGTGATTGCTATTAAGGGTCATAAGACTCATTGCAAGGAATTTATGAAGTTTTAATCCTTCCCCGAAATTTACCTGCTCAAAAATGATATGGTCAAGATAGTCATCACTGAACAACGCTCAAAGTTCAAATCCATGCGCATGAGCAACTTGTTTCTACACTTTTTAACTACAGCTATTGCAGGCAGCTCAGCAGACACCTCTTCTCACACGGTAGGTAGGTTTGGTGGGTAGTAGTTTAAGCATCAGTTCATCAGTGAAATGTGGTTGATATGTTCATAACAGTTCGACCACAGAGTGCACACCTAAATTCCATTGTGGGACGGTGAGGGTTATGAATTGCAGTTATAAAATTGGGGATATGAATTGCAATTTTAACTTCTATCTGTTCTAGCTTGTGGATCTTGGCGAAGTAGATTTCAGATCAATTTCAGATCAAATGATCGGTGGGAAGAAGACATTACATGAACTCTCATAAATAGAAATCCCCTGTTCAGCTGCATGAAAGTAAAGGGGAAGGGGGAAGTAATCTTAAAGTACATAGCTCTTCAATATCTATACTATGGGAATATAAGATAGAAATGTAGGTTATATCAACTAAAATATGACCAATTCAGAGGAAGATCCCAGCCCTACGCCCTATCAGTTAAAAAGTATCTACAATTCTGAAGAAAATCAACCTCAATTGATGATTTAATATAGAAAATAAAAAAAAAATAAGGATTTGCTCCTTTCTTTTATAACAGTAGTCTATATTATATAAACAAATACAATCAAACCATTGTTACTGTACATTAGACGGGGAGAGGCAACAAAACTACAGCAGGAGGTGGAACACACCTGAAGAAAGCAGGAAATACAACTCTTTTCCTCAACACAATTGCTGGAATACCTTTTCCCACTAGAAATCATAGCTGGTTAGAGATTTGATGGAAGTTCCAAATTAGTCTCACCTACAACAAAGTGTATGGCCATCCCTGAATAAAACCAAGCAATGAATGAATGCATTCAAAGAGTCTAGAATCCATTCATCTCCAAAAGGTAAGTTCTCCGTTTCACCAATGTCTTTACAGCTGCCTTGAATGGCCCATCAAATGTTCCGCGAACAAATGCCTCTACTTCCTTCTTGCTTGAGCTGCCACCCTCTCCTGATGGCTTGATGGCCACTAATGTTGCTCCTTGCATTCCAATCCCTTCTGCGAGCTCCAAATAGGGAGCATATCTCAATTTCATGTTGGAAGCTGGAACTTGGGTCCGTTTCGAGGATGCTGAAGCAGCCAAAGGCTTCTCCTTGAACTCCTTCAATTGCTCACTACTCATACTAAGAGTCCCCTGCCCATCAGCATCAGTGAAAACCACAGTTTTCAGCATTGGATGGTCTCTTATTATCGGTTCCAGTAAGTAATGCCTTGTTGAAGCGGCAATCAATGAGCTAATTGTCCAAACCACACGCAATTTTAAACCCCCATTCGTGTAAAATGATTCGGGTATACTCCCATTATCTTCAAGCAACCCTTGATCTGTAACTGGCTTCCAATCAATCTGGGTACCTCCCAAAATAACACAGTTTTGGAGGGTGCTCCCAAATTCGGCTTTCCATTTTAGAACAACCCCATCTTCAGTACAAACATCTGCAGCTGGTAATTCAATCCATAAGTTCTGGATGTAATGAAAATTCTTTAGGACTTGATCAAGGGTGCGTTGGGAGACTTGTGGGAGAAGTGTTTTGTTTGTGTTGTTGCTGTTGCGGATATTGAGAAAAGGCTTCATGAGGCTCAAGAACATGTACTTGAGAATGTTGGAGAATAAATTACGAGTTTTATGGGAAGAGCAGTATGGGTTCTCATCATTGTCTCCACTGATGGTGACAACCTCATCAATCTTGATGTAAACATCTTGAACCAGGGGCACAAGTGAGTTGAACCTCCTGCAGACGGCAGAGCAGCGGCCAAGAGACCTAATGTCAGCAAGCTTGTTGAGGATTATGAGGGCAATCGAATCAGGAATTTGGTCAAAGTCACATGAATAGATTTCAGCATCACACACTCGGGTCTTGGACACCATGTTCTCTTCAGTAGTTTTTGCTTTTAACAATAAATAATCTAGCAAATTCTTCAAACCTTTCGAAACCAATCAAAGAATGTGAAAATAATCGAAAGATCAGATAAGCTGAACTTGAAATTCTAACCCGGCCATTGAGAAGCTCTTATGAGACCACAAGGCTTGAATTTTGATAATCTGAAATCAGACATTGACAAAGTTAAATCAAGAACAGAAAATCATCAAATGACGAATTGCAGTTCGCAAGTGTTCAATTGTGTTAGGTTTTGAAGCAGAGAAAGGGGCATTCGAGAAATTCCCAAATCCCGTAACCAATGAACACCAAAATCCTAAAGATCCTTCAATAAAAACCCTTGTCGTCGAGGATCAAACAGAAAGACGGAAACCCTAATCCCGAAATTCTCCGTGATCTATACGCAGCACATACAGAACCCAAGAAACTTTTAGCGACAAAATTTTCGACTACCATCCTAAGAACTTTCGAATACCATCAATAAAATCTCCAAAGCCCCGATCAAACGCTAAAACATCGAAAAAAATTACAATTTTGATCTGGAAAATAACATATCAACTGAAAATAAACGCATTAAAAAAAAAAAAAAAAAAAGGAGGCACCTCATCTGAGAATTCCAAGTTTTTTGCCAGGAAAACCCGATCTTCTGGTGGGAAATCATGCAACCAGATCAGAAACCCCAAGATATGTGACACGACATCTGATCGGAACTCAACCAATATGATAGAAACCGCCGCAACTTATCGCCAATTGAGACAAATTACGATAACAGTAACAGATTTGAGGGTTTTTGACAAGAAAATTAGGCTTTTTTGAAGCAAGAACAGGGTGTAAAGCTGTCGAAAGACGCCGCCTTTTTCTTTCTCCTCTTCTCTGCTTTACATACCCTACGCTTCTCTCTAAAACAGCGACCCTTGTAATGTAGACTCTCTCTCTCTCTCTCTCTCTCTCTCTCTCTCTCATTTTTCATGGTCGTTTCCGACACGGAGAGAACGGTACCGTTAAGTGAGCGTTTGACTAGGGATTTTTTTTTTTTTTTTTTAAATCTTATTTACATCCTATAGAACTACCCTAAGGGACTTTACTCACACACACAAGAGGGGAGGGAGGATGATAGAAAAGCGGAGCGATGATTGTCTGCCACAGGTGCGGCGGTGCAGCAAGCATTAGACAGTCGAGACGACATTGGTATACGCCTTGATGTCGTTCTGGTCATCGGATGCTCGCCGCACCCACGGTAGAGGATGTTTTCACAGGAAAGGGGAGGGAACGCGTGTGATATGAGTTGATCTGACTAGGGATATTTGTGTGAGTGTTTTTAATTCGGTGTCATAAAAGTTAAATCATTTTTTTGGTGGAAAAATGGATCAAAGAAGGGAGTTTATTGGGCTAAATGGGGGATCCGAGTCCTCTCCAATGAGGGTCGAGATCCTCTGTTATTCCTGTGTTATTCTACCTGCAGAGCTTGACAAGTGGATGCTGAGGTGGACGGCTCAGATCTGGTGAGAGAAACCTAGCCCCAAAACGTTTCATGGAGCATAAATCGATGGCTAACCTAGTTAGGTTTATCGCCTCTGCAATTTGCTTTCAATCGAAAAATGTTACGTACCTAACTTCCTCATTATTATTATTTATTATTATTATTATTGTAATTGTATGTGGGTAGGAATCATTACCACGGTGGAGTGTTCAGTAGTTATTACAAGTTGGTAAGTTAGTAGAAGCTAGAGATAAAGATTGGAAGTAGAAGTAGTGGAATACGT
The DNA here is from genome assembly GCF_013358625.1 of Macadamia integrifolia. Lineage (NCBI taxonomy): Eukaryota > Viridiplantae > Streptophyta > Magnoliopsida > Proteales > Proteaceae > Macadamia > Macadamia integrifolia. Next base: position 11,126,925 of record NC_056570.1, read on the forward strand.
GAAGTAAGGGGCCGTTTGATAACACTTCTATTCCTGGAGAGTGTTCTTTTATAGAAGTGTTCTTTTTCGATTCCATGCTGTGAAGACACTCTGGCGGAATAGAAACAGCGTTTGGTAAAACTATTTCAGAAATGTCCTTAGAACAGGAAAAGAACAGAAACAACGTTTGATAAACACTTCTATTCCTAGAGAGTACAATAATGAAAATTCACTTTTGAACAATGAAATCAATAATTACAAACATGCTATTAGGGTCACCATTATCCATACTGTTGTACGCTCCATTTCCAAACTTCATCCCAATGTCACTATTATAGTGATATTAGGAAGGGGTGAGTGGTCTTCTAAGCTTCGAATTTGTACAATGAAACCTGTCAAATAACATAAAAATGTTATTGTCCTATTTAAATGAAAAGTACAAAGAATCATGGAATGTCTTATTCCAATTGATGTGTAAAACTGGGAAATCTTACATATTCTCCAGGCAGAAGCAGCAATGCTAGAGAACATTTCAATTATGGAGATTTGATCCCCTTGTGGCTGTTCTGAGTCATGCAGATATACATAAAGGAGTCTTATAGCAAATTGACCTGATTTCCTTGCTATCCTAAATTTCAAATTCACTTCAGACACCACAGTGCTTCCTAGGAATTAGGACATTGATCTCTTTAACTTTTATTTCATGCTCAACGTAAAGAAAAAAAGAACCTACAAACTGCAACACCATTCACATTAGATTCACAAGTTACTAACCCAATGTAGATCCATAAAACCAGGTTGGTCTACAAAAAACCTCAGCTTGGATGCCTCTTCTTCTGTAAAGATAAAGCTCAGACGTTCAGACAGAATAACCATCACATGAAATTACGTAGAAACAGTAATCAACAGGATTTTTTCAAACAACTGGAAGCAATTTCCTAACAGCTCTAAATAATAGCAAAAATTTAAAACTGGGAGATGGAATAACGTAAAATTTAAGGCGAACATAATGCGAGAGAACCAAACCAGTAAGACGGAGCTCAATGATCCGTTTCCACGCATGACCCGCCTTCCTCAGTGTGTGTGTTTTGAAATAAATCTTTCCGGCTTAGCATAGTCCTGCCAGGGAAGCGGCGACTGAGAGAGGCAGGGAAGCGGCGACCGACCTGCGACGGAGAGAGAGGCAAGGAAGTGGCAACCGACCTGCGACCGAGAGAGAGGCAGGGAAGCGGCGACCGACCTGCGACGCAGAGAGAGGCAAGGAAGTGGCGACAGAGAGAGAGACCGTTGCAGGGAAGCGGCAACCGAGAGAGAGACCGTTGCAGGTAAGCGGCGACCGAGAGAGAGCGACCGTTGCAGGTAAGCGGCGACCGAGAGAGTGAGAACCTGTTGCAGAAAAGGGGTTGTTGATCGTGAGTTGCAGAGAAGGGGTTGTGGGGTTTTGAATGGTTTTGTTCTTTTAAGTTTGTAAAAGAATAGAAAAGCAATTTTTTTGTACTCTTACAATGTATTCTTTAGTCATTCTTTTTCATTGGTTCATTCTGGGGGAATACAAAAATGAACCGAACGTGCCAAACATATTTCTTTTCTATTTGCATTCCCACAGAATAGAAGAACACCAGAAACATTCTCCCAGAGTATTATCAAACGGCCCCTAAGAGTTTGTAATTATTTGTTTATCCTATTTAATAAGAACTAATATGGAATAAAAATGGTAATAAAAAATTATCCTAAATTATCTCTTTTCATCTTATCTCAAGAAGGATCTCTCTCTCTCTCTCTCTCTCTCTCTCTCTCTCTCTCTCTCTCTACCGTGTACTTATCAAGAAAAGATATCCCGAATTTCCGAGGTAAGGAAAGCATGAAGAAGAAAATATCAACACAAGTTTTTTCCCTCTTTATTGTTATGTTTCCTTTTTTGAAATAAATGATGCTTTTATAAGGTTAGTGGAAGTGGATGCATTTCAATTTTCGGCTTTATTTTTAACGGGTTTAATGATGGAGGAATGCTGTCGATTTTCGTTTTTAACTTCATTCGATTAGTTCTTCTTCTTCTTCTTCTTTTTCTCCGGGGAATTCGGATTTATCTGCAACTTCTTTTAGGTTCTCTCTTGGGCAGATCTCTGTTATTGTACGACACAAAGGATGTCTGAAATGCCAAGTTTTGGTTTGAATAGAAGGTTATCAGCTGGTTTTCTCTCTCAGATCTCGATCTTAGTGGGAGTTCTGGTTTCAGAAGAGCACACGAATTAGCTTCACTACTTTGGTTTCAGACGAAGGTTCTCAAATGGAGATGCAGTTTCAGATGAAGGTTAACAGCGGGCGATCTGGTTTGAGCATAATGATCTCAGCCGGAGTTCTGGTTTCAGAAGAACACTCGGATCAACTTGAATTCTGGAGGACAAATCGAAGGTTCTCAGAGGGAGATCAAGTTTCAGACGAAGGTTAACAGCATAGTAATTTTCTCAGCGGGAGTTCGGTTTCAAAAGAAATCCAGTTCATATTCAAAATAGCGAGTTAGGTTAATGGTTTGGGTTATAACCTAATCGGATTAGCCATCGATTTCTGCTCCATGAACCGTTATGGGGTTAGGTTTTTCTCACCACATCTGAGCCATCCACCTTAGTATGTCCACATGTCAAGCTCTGCCGGTAGAATAACACGAATAACACAGGAATAATACAATCAGGAATAACAGAGGATCTAGATCCCTCTAAGGACATAATCCTCTATTTCCTTCTAACGATCATCTAACGGTTAGAGGGTTTGGACTCGTATTTCAACATCTACTAACACCTGAGGATACGTTTCGAAAAGTCCACCCAATGGAGAGATGGAAGGAATGCATGCTCAGCCACAACCGCTCGATGATTGCCTTCACAGCTTTGCATCCATCTTCTTGGTCTCCAGATCGACCAAGCAACACAAGCAGCAGTTGTTGATCCGATGCTTCATTCCTGGGGTAAGGATCTGAAACCATTCCCGAACCCTATTTGGAAAGCCAAATCTCCCCAATCTGAGGACAATGCCCTTAGGGGACACCTAAAAAATAAAAATAAAAAATTAATAAAGGGCAAGGCTGAAAAGAAAAAATGGCAATGAGGGTTGAGAATGACTTACCCATATATCCCATGCAGAGTTGCATATGTGTCTCTCCGTGCCCTGGAGTGTATGTCCTGAGTACCAAAAGGTGGGCCCCTTCACTCCCTCGGCTGCTGGCTCCCAGCTAGACATCCCCCTCAGCATACGACCTCCGTGGGTCCTCTTCCTCCCTCTCTCAGCCATGACCCAGACCCAAACGACCTAGAGAAATTCTAGAAAACCTCAGGAAGTCTTCACTGATAGTAGCAGTTGAAATGAGTCAATGGGGAGGGATCCACTCTTTTTATAGAGGGGCTTGTTTCTCACGGCTTCGCGAGAGGTTCAAGGCCTTCAAACAACTTGCGGCCCCAAAAAAAAAGAATATTCCATCCATAATGAGAACTGGGAAATCATCTCGCATGATTCTCATATGATTGATATCATGAGCTTGCACGATCTTCAACTTGCTTATTGTGGAAGAAGCGATCTCCCGCCTGAGAAATCAAAATTTCAAAAATCAAAATTCAAATTCAAAAGCCCAAAATCTGCAAAAAAAAAAAAAAAACCGGTAGCCTGACCTATGGCCCTCACCCCATTGACCAATTTTGTGGTCATAAGGGACCCAACCCACCATGACCAAACCCATCGGCCCGATGCGGCCCAAATCCATTGCATCGGTGGGGGTGTAGTTCTATAGGATTGTGTATCCCAACTCAAAATACCCATTTTGCTTTACTTAGGTGGTTTACAAGTTAGGTTTTTGTTTTTATGTGGTTGGTTTATGCGTAGATCACTCTCACACTTCACCTAGGTTAAGTTTAGTATAATTAATGAATTAATCAACATGGAGCCACAAGATATACTAAATTCCCAATTTTACAAGTCTAGGTTATTCAAAATTAGGGAAATTCGGTTGGGGTTCATGTAATGACCACCAATGGCTTATGTGATCACTCCAAGCCACCATTCATGTATTTAATTTCATTTTTCCCAACCCAATTTTGGGTTTGAATGGTTCGTCATAGAAGATTTGGGCAAGGTTCACCATTTCTAGGGTTTAGATGCCAAAACTTGGGGTTTAAGATGGGGATTTCATAAATGAAGGTTCATAGACTCAAATTGATCCACTAACCTTGCTAGGGTAAGTCCCCTACCAAATCCCCCTCCCAATTGATAGTCTTCACAAGTGGGAAGTGGAATTCGGTTGGGATTCTCCATTTTGCTTAATGGAGAAGAGGAATAAGAGAGAGAGAGAGACTAGCGTATGGAGGGGGGTAGTGTGAATTGAACTTACCTTAGTTTGTAAGATCCTTGCTCCCCCTTTCCTTCCTGCCTTGCTCTCCTCCTTGTTTTTCCTTTTCTTTTTTCTTGCTCTTACTATTGTAGGTGGAGAAATGAATGGGCAAAGGTCTCTATTATAGCCACTTAAGTTGCCTAAGGGATGTTTGGGAAAATAATGAGTTTCTATCCATTACCAGTTTAAATCATAATTTGGGGTAATAGGCTCACCTCAGGGTGTCCCAATACATTAATCCAATCTTTATTATATTGCTCCGTCATTGGGAATGCGTTTGAGGTGCACCGGTATGAGGAGTTGAGCCCCACGGCATTTTAACCCAATTTTGGCCTGTATACTCACCGGAGGTGTTCATCGGTGAAGGCTAAATCAGTCCCCTTGTGTGGAAATGGATTCCTTAAGTTGAGTGGGGCCTTCCCAAGGTTTTTCCAGTGTGTGGGTCCCACCTCTTAGTACATTTTACTATTAAAGCTTGGGGATTTTCCAGTGAGGTGTGAGGGCTTGGATTGGCCTTCTCTTCCATGTCCAGAACCCCTTTCAATTATTGAGGCATGAGTAACAGGTGCAAGTGTGGTCGTCCTTCCCTTCCCGGCAAAATACAACTACTACCTCGTATTTATTGGTACTGGTGCTCTCCTGTGCCTCATATGTACAATTACAAGAGGAAATTTTTTTAAGGCACGGGTACAATAGAGGGGCTGGACCAATAGGCTGTTGAAAGAATATATATATATATATATATATGTTCTATTGTCTTGTTGTGTAAGTAAGTGAGATTTGGGGATTTTCGTGTTAGAGTTTTTGGGCAAGAGTTTCTTGCCGCGAATTTGGATGTTCTTGAGATATCTCTATAGTGACCTTTTTTCCATTATAGTGAATCATCTTCTTTGTCGCTCGAAGATGTAGCACACCAATGAACCACATTAGTGTGTGAACCTCATTAAACCTCTATATCTTGTATGAATTTGCATTCATATTCTTTGTATTTATTGGTGTTTATTCTAAAAATATTCGATTAGTAAATATTCTCCTCTAGACTTCAGTCTTCATATATCATCACCCTCCTAGGATGCATTCTAAAGCTCCTTTTATCATACACATCTTCATCTTCATTCAATGAATACACCCTAACGATTACTTCATCAACTGTGGGTCGAGTACCTCAATCGACAACCAAGCCTCCGTGGGGGTGGTCCCCCCATGTGGCCACGTTCGATCTTCATCTCTGTAGGTCTAACGGTCATTGTCACAGATCCAACCTATCTTCTCGATCATCAACCTTGTGAACCCTTGAGCTTTACTTCAGGATAAAGCCACACCCACTGCCACGTTACAAAGCAAGTGGAATTCTCTGAACATATTTCATTTTGCATTGTTACCCCCACTCAAATCCAATTCAATCCATTTATTGCTGCAATATTAAAATAGTTCAAAAACCATATTTTACCCGTAAATAATTTTTGTAAAAAAGACAAGGGTCAACAAAAGGAGGTTATAGATTCGTAATGGACCAATAGAGGTGGCATTCAGACACTCCTTTAGATAAACTGTGACATAATCGATATATGTGAGATCTTACCAAAAAATAGATTGATATGTATGAGATGTGCTACCAAGCTTAACAACATGAATCCAGACCAGATCCTCGTACAAAAACCATTCTCGTATGGTGCCTGATCCACACTTAAATCCACTCAATCTCTTCTTCTTACAATAGGTTTTCATTTTGAGTGGATTCCAAAATGTGGATAAAGCAACGTACGAGAATCATTCTCATATGAGGACTTGATCCGGACTCTAACAACACAACCGTTTAACTATCATACTTTTTTTCTTTACTGCTATACTATTACAGGTTTTTTTTTTTTTGGGCAAAGAATTATACTAGCTGGCTTCTTTATAAAGCAGAAATTTTTACTAGCTTAGCCATGTGAGGAAGGTTTGTGGTCTTCGATCTACAACATTGGATTCTCGATATAATATTTAGACCAGAAGGAAAAACACACACACACACATTGAAGAAGCAAGGCATGGACAAATAAGCCCACCATCACCATCTCTAGAACTTTGGTTTCTTACCATTCCTAGCTAGGACTCGAGTAGGGTTCTATGATCTTCATAGCTCTCATCTCTGGGCTTCTATGGCTCGTCCTGAACCCGCTGATGGTTCTGGCACAGGCAATATTTTCTCTTCTAGATTCAGAGAATGATTATTCCTCTTTCACATTCAAAAAGATGTTAACATTAGCTAATTCCATGTTGGGGAAGGGTGGAAATGGAGAGAAAATGGTCTGCTCTGATAGGATCCGGTTGGTTCTTAAACCTGAACCAAACGTGTCTTTGATGTTGGGGTTTCCATTACTAGTATGGGTGATACTGGGCTGCACAGGGAGGACTCAATGCCTTTGTGAGGGAGCTCAAAAGTGCAGGTACCGCTTTCCCTGATCAAGTCATGTGAAGCACAGATGCTTTCCTTGATAAAAGTCATGTGTAGCACAGATCTGAGTCCAATCATTTGGAATGTAGACTTGGCCATCGGCCTTCTTATGCTTCAGTTCCACTCTCCATGACCTTCCCTTTCCATCTGTGAAGTTGAAAAATAGATAAGTCTAAAAGCTCTAAATGAGCCATTACGCATTATATAGTTAGACCAACAAAGATAATTTCCAGACTAGTGAATTACCATTTATATTCGAACAATTTGCAGACTTGTTCTTCTTTCTTGCAGCTCTCACATTAACCTCTTGAATGATACCATCGAGCCAATGTTGAGGAGCTGACCCGGGAGTATTCAGAGCTTCTTATCCAGCTTGAGGAGGAGAAGAAAAAGAGTGAAGAACTGGAAAGGGTTGGGGATAACCATGAGAGTACTCCATGGTGGGAAGGCCCCATGGACAACCTCAACTTGTCTGAGCTTGAGTACTTGAGAGACGCGTTGGCCGAACTGAAGAAACGCTTAACCGAGCGAGCTACGCAGATCATTCAATCTTTCAAAATTCTTTTGGACATACTGTAAAAGTAAAACAAGACAATACAAGATATGTTCTGGTGTTACTGAAATTATCTTTCATGAATATGTAAAAACTTCAATGTATGTAAAATGGTTTTCTTTCCCATGCCTAGTGAAATATGACGTTTGACTCTTTGTCATGTGGCAGTACATGAGTTAGTTGAAGGAGAACGAAACTTGGCTGCTGCCTGGGTTGCAGCCAAGTAGCTGCAACCCCTGGTACCAGCCAGGGGAGTGGAATTTCAGGGGTAGGGGTGGAAATATTCACCCAAGGTGGGTATTTTCAAACCTGCCCCTGGGATTCCATTCCCTTGGCTGCTACCATGGGGTTGCAGCAACTTGGCTGCAACCTAGGCAGAAGCGAAAATTTTTCCGTTGACATGGTAAACATAAATTTTTACCAAAATAGTAATAAAGAAACAAGGAAGCGTAATTTTAAGCTATTTAGATAAGGAAATTCACCTTATGAGGTGCTTGCATGTTGGGGTGTGGAATTAACATGAAGTTGTGTAGCTGCTTGAATAACAGTGAAATAAAAAGAGGTTAGTTTCTTGATTGGTTCAAGTTCATCGGGAACTTGAATTAGATGATCTTCTTCAAACACTAAACTTAATTCTCTTCTTTGAATCCTCATTTTGATTGTTCTTAGCAAGGGAGGGAGACATTAAAATAGGAAAAAAAGAATCATAAATTTGAGATGATAAACTAAGCTGAAAAGATTTTCACCTCATGCAGTGATGGCTGGTGATCAGTAGGAAAAATGCGAGGAGGAAGCACTTCCATGAGGTTTCGAACATGCACAAGTGATGAAGGAGAAGATGCAAATTACCTGACGTGTCCAATTCCATGGTGAACTCTTCTCTCAAACTCCCGTCCTGCCCTTTGATGGTTTTGTGTTTTGTAGGGGAGTAAAACACAATGAAGCTTGTTCTTAAATGGAATTTTCCCCCTCAAAAGTATAGTGAAAAAACAGGAGATTTACCATGAAAAGGTTTATTAATTGTATTTATTTTTGTTCCCTTATATAACAAAGACTGTGACATACCTGGTAAATCGTTGACCCGATTGTATAGTTTTCTATATTTTTTATTGTGCTTCTTAACTCTCTGGAAACTGTAATCCTCCATCTCTTCTCTAGTAATGCATTCATTTGCCACGTTTTGCCACAATCCTATTCTTAAAAGAAAATATTCCTGAACAAATAATATATTGAATGACAATAAAAAAATTATTCTTTTATTAAGGTAGTAGGAAAAATGAAAGACCATCATATACATATTGGACCCTAGACCAAGATTATAATTAAAAGCCACAAATAAGAAAATAGCAAGAAATAGTCCATTTCATATTAATAGGGCCAATCTTGGACAGAACTCGAAAAAACTGAGGGCTATGATGGGTTATGGTGGCTAGTGTCATGCCTAGCTTTCAGTACCACACTTTACCTACTAAATGGAGTCCTAGCTATAGGTTTTCTAACCATGTGCCTGTATATCATTTTACAATGGGCTAGACCCACAAAGTTGTTTTGTAGTATTCAACGAAGTTGCTTGGTAGACCAATCTTGAGCCTTCATTACTAATGTCAAGATGCCTTCGATAATGTAATGCATCTCTAAATAATACTTGATTTAAAAACTTGTTATGTTTTAGAAATATATGAAATCTCATTTTATACATAAATATCTCTAGTTAAGGTGATAAAAATGTAAAATATCAATTTCAATTAAACTGGGAAGTGAATTCTCTTTGAGAATCTAAGAAAAGGGCATTACTCTTATTATTGATAAGATGAGAAAAAGTTTAAGTTTTAAAAATTCCTTAATTCTCTACTGCAAAATGATATATGCCTACCTTATTTTCTATTATGATTTTTTTTACTGATGCAATTCTCTTTGCAATTCTCAAGAGATAGACGACTTAGTAGGAAGTTCTAAAGGTAGAAAGAAGAGGATAATGCAAAAATTCACCTCATTAGTTGATGACAAATTTGCAACCGATTGGTAAGAGTTAATTGGGAATTAACGAAGTTTTTTATTGACAAACTTGCGGTGACAAGTTTCTTCCTTCAACCCAACCAAATCGATGGGATCAACAACACCTTCCTTTTCTTCATCCCTAAGAAGGAAGGTGCGATCTCTATGAATGATTTCAAACTCATCTCCCTCTGCAATCTGCTCTAAAAATACATTGCCAAAATCCTCACCAATTGGATTCAGAAAGTCATTGACTCCCTTGTTAGTCCAAACCCATCCGCTTCTATTAGTGGAAGAAGCATTGCTGACAATATTATCCTCTGTCATAAGATTGTGAGGGGCTTCGACTACAAATCCCATTCCCCAGCTGCCCTCCTCAAGATTGATATCCATAAAGCCTTTGACACAATTAGCTAGGACTTCATCTCGAATGTCCTGCTCCAGATGGCCTTCCCACCTTCTTTTGTTCATTGGATTCGTCTTTGCATCTCCTCCCCCCACTTCTCTGTCCTTCTGAAAGGTAGCCCTGCTGATTATTTTCCCTCGGGCCGTGGCATTTGCCAAGGTTATCCCCTCTCCCCTCTCCTCTTCTCTCTCTCCCTTGAAGTTCTCTCCCGCTCTATCCAATTTGCCACTGACATCCATCCCATCTCCCCTATCCCCAAATGCAAATCTCTCCTCTTCCACTTGGCTTTTGCAGATGACATCATGATTTTCTCCAAGGCAGATGCTCTCTCCATCTCTACTATATTGTCTACCCTCCAGCCATTTGAATCCCTATCGGGCCTCAAAATTAACCTTCTTAAGTCCAATATTTTCCTCTCGGGTATCTCCTCTGAAGCAAAGGAGACCCTCCATGCCATCTTTGGCATCCCTCTTGGCTCCCTCCCCATCAAAAATACCTTGGCCTACCCCTTATCTCCTCCAGGCTATCTACCCACCATTGCACCCCCTGCTTGACCATCTCAGGAAGAAACTCCAACTTTGGAAAGGCAAACTCCTCTCTTTTACTGGTTGCCTTACCTTGATCAAATCAGTCCTCCAGTCCATGTACCTCTACTGGTCTTGTACCTTCATTCTTCCTTCTTCAGTGATCAAATCCTTTGAGAGTCTCCTCTGTTAATTCCTTTGTAAAGGCTCTGATTCTTCTCAGTTCCTCAGGCCTCTCAGTTGGAAGAAGGCCTGCCTTCCTAAATCTGAAGGCGGTATGGGGATCAGAAGAATCAAGGATGCAAATTCGGTTGGAGTTTTTAAACTTATATGAAAAATTGTCTCCAACCATAAAAGCATCTGGGTCAATTGGATCCATTCTGGTCTTCTCAAGGATAACTCCCTTTGGACGGCCCCTTCCATTTTTTATGCCTCCTAGATTTGGAGGAAGATCCTTTAGCATAGACCCCTTGCTCTCACTGCCATCTCTCATTCCATTGGAAATGAAAACTCTATATCCCTTTGGAAAGACCCGTGGCATCCTTCGGGTATCCTTTCTCATCTCCTCACTCCCAGAGATATCTACTCCTCTGATCTCCCTTCCAATGCCCGGGTCTCCTCTATCCTCTTCCCTATGGGCTGGTCCCTCCCTCAATCGTCCCCTCCGCTCTAGGATATATGGTCTTCCCTCCCACTCTCCCCTCGGGCCATTGCAGAAGAAAAGACAAATGCATCTGGCTCCCCTCCTCCAATGGCTTTTTCTCTTCTGCCTTGGCCTGGGCCCACATTCGATCTTCTTCTCCAGTTGTTCCTTGGCATAAGCTGGTCTGATTTAAAGATACATTCCCCGCCACAAATTAACCCTCTGACGATGCCTTACCAATTGTCTCCCCACCCAAGCCTTTCTTATTCATCGCCTTATCCCTGCTAACCCTTCTTGCTATCTCTGTCCCTATGGTACTGAAAACATTCCTCACCTCTTCTTCTATTGCACTTTCTCCTCCCTAGTTTGAAAGTTTGTTCTCTCCAAATGCTAGCCCGATATCAGACCCATCCTTCCTTTTGATAGAGAATGCATCTAGATAGATATGACATTCTGTGGCCCTTCCATCTGTGACACTGTGGGGTAAACTGGATTTTTGTGCTACTATCAACCATCTTTGGATGGAATACAACATTTATAGATGGACCCCCAAATCTAGGTCCCCCGACCTAATTTAGAAAGATATTTATTTTGATGTTACTTCTAAAGTACAGAGCATTCACACCCATCTCCCCGGCCTCGTCCCCTTTAACCTAAAAATTAGCATATCATTTATTCAAGGAACCTTCAGGTTGACCTCATTCACCCTACTTGAGCTGTCACTTGAAGTTGCCCCCCCCCCCTCTTTCCTTAAAGTAGCTTTGTGATGTCTTCTGTATTTGTTTTGATTTCTTACGGTTTGGCCTCCTTATTGGCTTAAGCCTCCCCCCTTCTCCCTTGTATATTCTTCTCCTTTTGTTAATAAATTATATACTCATCTAAAAAAAAAAAAATTAAAAACAATTTTCCTTTGTTGAATTAGACCGGGACATCTTCCACTTTGAATGATTTTCCTTCTCAAATAAAGGACAAGTTGGTGATAGATGATCAAAGGAGACCTAGATTTTTCTAATTCAGTTTTGATTGCTTTTGTTGGTTCTTGGGGCTCCCTTCTAAAAGGTGGTAGTTTTAAGTTGGTGCATTAAGCAAATTTCTCACTTTTTTGAGTCAGTAGCATTAACCGAGGATTATTAAAAAAAGAAAACTGGGGTTAAGAATTAAGTGGCGTTAACTAAACCATTATAAAATATTTTTCAAAAAATTTTAAATTGGTAGAAGGTGGTCTTCTTTATTTCACTAATGATGGCCAAGATTTTGTCACTATAGAAGGCGGTGTTCATGGTTCCATTATTTGAACTTTATTAATAAGATTTTATTGTGTGTTGAGGGGGGAAAGAAAGAAACATTCAAATAAGAAGAAAAGTTGAAGCACCAATCTAAATGTTTTACATTAAATAAAAGAGTTGGGATTAGATATGTGTTCTTTGAGATACTATGGAGGTGACTAAAGTTGTCTAGTTCTTAATGAGTTTTATCAAATTAGAAGATTCAAAAACATTAGGAAATTTTCCTAGTATACTATTTCATATTTTTCAGTTTCTTCATTGTATTGAATTTATAGATGTTCCCATCAGTGGTCATGTTTCTTTTAATATATGAAGATATTTTTATTGGCCGGCCAGATTAACTCCTCTCTCGGTTAACACTTTTATTTTTAGCAAAAGAAAAAAAAATTAAGAATACAAAGTATATTCATGAATTACTTTCCCATAAAATATCGATGAATCAAAACCAATTTTCATTTGTCTTTTTTATGTAATCTAAGTAGGATTTTCACATTTTGTATTCATGGGGGTGGGAAAGGACACGGATACTCTCCAATGCCCCAATGTCCATTAGGCATTTGGCAGCACCTGAGCATGCATCCTTGGCCATCACCACACCCTAGGAGCACTGGTGCACTTGAGAGTATCTGGTTTTGGGAGAAAGAAGGAAAGATATCTATAAAAATTTGTGTATAGTTTAGTACATTAAATATTTTTAGTACTTCCGTTTATAATATTTTTTTTTTTTGCTAGAATATCATTTGTATTAAAAAATTAGAAAAAATATACAAGAGAAAAATGGGAAAAAAAATCCAAAAACACGCACGAAAGTGCCCAAAAAAGACTAAAGAGGGCTAGGCCAAATTCCCAACCTTCGGCATTGCCATCAACAGGGAAAAGACCCAAAAAAACCCCCCTAAAGCCTGAACAAGGAGACATTAAATCATACGGTAACAAGGATGTCTTATCATGTTCATTTCCAGATCCAATCTAACCATTGTTGGCCAAGAGTTGGCCAACAAAAAATGGAATTAGAAGAGTTGTATTTAGCCGCTGATTTTGCAAGAAAATATGCAATTGAGTTTGCCTCCTTATAACAGTGAGTTAATTTCCATTCTATTGAGTTTAAGAATGGAAGCAAAATACACCACCGCTGACGACAAACCTATGGGACCACACTCCTTGTAAGAAATAAAACCACAACGACTGAATCACATTCAACCCATAGACGCTGAATACCCATGACTTTTGCCTACTCCAAGCCTTCTATTACTGCCAGAAATTCAGCTTCAAAGTTGGTTTTTACTCCTATCATTCTTCCAAAATTTCCTATAACCTCAGAGTTCTAGTTACGAAACACACCACCAATACCTACCCTGCCTGGGTTTCCTATAATATGATTTTATTTTAATGAGATAATGTGATTGAGTAGGTGGTTATAGTTCTTTGTTTTTGTTTTTTTAATTTAGTAGATAGTTTTGTCAACTAGACACCTTCCTTCTTAGTTATTTGACACTTTTGTAATAATTTGGTACTTTAATTTTAATCTTAATTTTATTTTAGTGAGATGTAGGTGATAGAGTAGGTTGTTATGGTTTCTTTTAATTTGGGTAGATTGGTTTTGTCGATATGATACCTTCTCAGTTATTCGACTCTTTTATAATAAGCTAGATTTTTTTAATGTATTTTTGTTGTTTTTTGGGTAAATGCAGATTTATTTAGATAGATGTGGAGAACTCGTGGATGAAAGCAACATTGGTCTTAGATCTATGGATAAAAAATGGACTAGACTATCACGCACGTCACTGATAGAGGCCTCCTAACTAGGGAGTCAACTATATGTGTTTAAATCCCTTGGAACATATAAGAAAGTACAAGGTTGAAAGGAAGATTTAAAATGTAGAATATCGTACTCTAAAATAGGTTCAAGATTAGAGGTGTCATTGTAGCTTCACGATACAAGTAGGAGACTACTTCCTTGTTATCGGACTCCACCAAAAGATGAATGATATCTTCAAATATGGCTTCTAACATTGCTGAGCGAATCGCCAAAGCTTCACCCACCATTGGAACCATGACAGTTGTAAGCTCAACTAACGAATTATGGCTGCCCTTGGTAAAAATAATATATATAACCTAAACCTCCTTCCCCAGGCTCGGTTGGAAAACTGGCATCACAATTTATCTCAAACACATTTGGAGGCAGAGGGTCCCAAAGTCATAGCAGGCTAATGGAGATCTAAGTGTCAACTGAGACATCCGATCTTGGCAAGATTATAGTTGCTTGATTAAAATTTCAAGAATTCCTTTCAGCCGAATGGATAACTTCCACAGGGGACCAAATTTGACAATCGAAGAGATAATCATTCCAAGAGAAGCCAAAGTTGCCAATAAATAAAAGGACATAGAGATATTAATTCCCTATTGGCTTGCTTCACTTTTGAGGCAAAAACTCCATTCCAAGATCCAGTCATGAAGAGATACATGAGAATCCGTTGGAACTCTATAGGATAAGTTGCATCCTAACCAAACAGATCGTCCAAAAGGGTGTGAAAAGAGAATGTGAGAAACTGATTTAGCCACACCTCCACAACAAGCATAGTGAGGGTCAACAGGGAATCTCTTCTTACCAGATTTAATGATGTAGCGAGGCATCTCCGCCAAAGAAATGACTTAATTTTTGGTAGTGCATAACAGCCCCAAATCGTTTTCCATACCATTTTGGCAGCTATAGCCAAAATTTTCAGTGACGACAATGAGGTCTGTGTATTCTTCTTCTCAGTTTCCATATTAGATAACATAAGATATGCACCATTGACTAAAAAAACTTCCATTTCGTGTCGTTCCCCCAAACAACTTTATCCTCCTATGGAAATAAGAATAGATGGATTTTTAGGATCTCCATCACCTCAAAAAAGGTTGAAAAAGGGAGTCCATAAGCTGAGAGACACATTGAAATGAACAATTATGCGGTTGAAGAGATTGGTTATGGAAACCCGAGAGGGAGGGCCCAAGCATGATGCCATATTTGAATGTATCACCATGAATTACTCGCCATAATAAACTAGATTTAAGGACTTTTGCCCATCTATGATGCTATGCCATGCCTAACTTGGGTTACTCCATCACATCATGTCATATTCAATGTTGTTTTGTTCGATGAATATCTTTTCCACTAAAGAAGAAAAAAGTAAGAAGACTAAGGCACTTTTTGGTATCATTTTTTAATTTAACAAAAATCATTAATAAAAACTATTTTTTTATCAAAATATAAAAATGGTTTGGTAACTACTAGACAAAAATGGTTTTCCTTTTTTATGAGAAATAGGCTAGATATTCTTGTGTGCAAAATGCTTTTTTGCAGAAATGGGTGAAGAGATGTCCCCTTCATCCATTTTCCTTATAACTCTATTTCTCCACTTTCCCCATCCCGCTCATTGCAGCTCCTTCCCCTTTCATCCTCCCACTCCCTTCTCCTCTCCCTTCTTCTTCGTCTTTGTATGCTCCACTGATCCACCCTTCTTATCTATCCCTCTCTCTCTCTCTCTCTGGTCTTTGAAGAAAGTAGATCTGAAAATCAAAATCTAAAATGAAGAAACCCCCAAGTGCTACTTGTTGCAGCCTATTGCGAAAAGTCCACAAGGGCCAACAACCATGGTTGCTATGTGTAGCTGGTCACAGCCAGTGGGCCACTGGTCCTCTTCTCCTCCACTTGCGGGTCTTCATGATCTTTAGAAAATGACCTTATAAGAAAATTTGCAATCAATTGGAAGGAGAAGAAGGGGATGGGAAGTGGGGATCTTCCGCTACTAGCACTCGCCGACAATAACCTTTATCGGCGGAAGTGAAGGATTTGTAGTGATGGGATCGAGTTTTCCAAAGGGTTGCGGGTAGGGATGGAGTAGAGAAGGGTTTTTGTTTGTTTTTATTATAATAAACACGTGCTTGGTAATTTTCGGTGCAAAAACAATCAAAAATGGGTTTCAGTAAAAAACCATCAACGACTTTCAAGTTCTTTTTGATTTTGGGTTTTATTGATTTTTGTTTTAAGTAACCTTCATAAATGATAGCAACGAAAACCATTTTTGTGAAATAATAAAAAAGAAAATGATACCAAAGAGGGCCTAAATATATTTTACATAATATATCACTGACATAAGTCACAACTATCATATGCATCTTGTTGATTTTACAAACTAGAACTCTCATACACTTATGCAATGTAGAATATTCTAACATTATAACAGGCAACCAAAATAATAACTAAACACAAATGATACTACTATAAAACAGTGGAAGGAAAAGAAAAATAGAAAGAGATATGAATAGTTACCCAAAAGATCTTAATGACAAGAATTCTTCCTAAACTTCAAATCTCTTATGGATGGTTAATGGAGAAGGAAGGCTTTATATAGAGAAGTCAATTAATGCACTAAGTAAATCTTGGTAGTAGAGAAAATTCTTATGGAAATTCTATGATGTCTATAATTGAGAAACAATATTAGGGTTTGGGTGATACAACAATAAAATTAGAAATAAATAGATACATCACCCCAAAGTTAATGATTTTTTGTATACTAACACCCAAAAAAAAAAAAAGAGGAAAAAACGATTCATTCTGTACTTCTAAATTAATGTAATTAAATTTTGAACGGAATGAAAGCTAATTTTAGGAACGATTATAATGAATTATATCTGTTCAAAATTTTTAGGGGAAAGCACCTTCCTTAAAAGCTTGAATGGTCCCTAAAAGAGAAATAACTATGATAATTTTTCTCCCAAATGGCATCTTAGGCGTTTAGGAAAATGAGAAATAAATTAAAAATAGAAAAATCATTTAAAAATGAAACAACTAAGAGAGTGGGGAAGGGTTGTTGGCTGCGCTTTCCTTTATAGTAAGAAAGAATAAATTTCACTAGACACATAATGTTCATAGAGATTAGATAAATAAACATAGCATACATACACACATCCATACATCCCTCAATACTTACATATATGTGTGTGTGTGTGTGTGTGTGTGTGTGTGTGTGTGTGTGGTTGCCTGTGGTTTTGTTGGAATTCAAATATCATAACATGTCCACATACCTATCTGAAATAATAATAATAATAATAATAATAATAATAATAATAATAATAATATATACACATCATCATCTATCAATTAGGAAAGTTTTGGTCCCATCTAATTCTCCTACATAGATATATGACTGTTGAAAATTCATTGGCAATTCAACATACCATTTTCTTTCGGATATTAATCAAATTTTTTCTAGATGATTCGCTGACTACAGATAGATCCATGTCTAGAAGAAAGAAGGAAAATCTTAAGAGAACAGATATAAACCCGGAGCTCTGTGACAATAGTCGAGTTAATAAATAACATCAAACAATAGTGAAAACTTGAGGGTACTAGTAGATGCTGCTACTGTTTTTCTTTGATCTCCTAAAATTTGCATTTAGTGCGTTTAGAATCCATGAAAAGAACTCCAAAGATCTAATTGCTGATCTATTTCTCACTATTTTTTTACTGGCTTTCATAACTTCCTGAAAAAATTCATGTGTTTGACCTGTATATAAGCCATATTAGAAGATATCATTTATATGTTCAAATTGTGAATTAAATGAAATCAAAGCTAAAAACTTGGCCCATGAAACTACGTGTATAGAGATTTATTGACACATAGAATCAACCCTCATTTGGAAAACCAATATCTCATGCATCTCCTATCTTTAGGAACCCAAATCATATATTGCATGTATCTCTTATCCTTGGAAAGGATCCTCTTTATCCTTAGAAAGAATCTCTTGTAATCCAACCTTCTATAAATGTGTAGCTGGCTAGGGTTACACAGTCACTGTGTATATATATTTGCAATCTCTGCAATCAATTGAATATACTAAAAATCAATACATTATCAGTCTTGTCATGGTTTTGGAGCCTCTCTTGGCTCATGCCTCTCTCTCCAAACCCTAGCCGCCCACCTCTACCTATCTCTGTCTCTTCTTCTCTATAATGGCCTCTGACCCCCTCCAACACTACCAACCACTGTCGCCACCCTTGGCACTCAGCTCCAGTTGACCTCTTCTCCCTTCCCTCAACCCTCCATTGGGTCTGCTCACCACTTTCTCTCCCTACGCCTTACTCCTAAGAACTATCTCCTCTGGCGTGCTCAGCTTACACCATTCCTTCGAGGCCAGGGTCTTTTGCGCTTTGTTGATGGATCTTACCCCCATCCTTCCAATGCATCCTCTGCCATTGAGTGGAAGGAGCAAAATGCCACTCTTATAAGTCTTCTAATTGCCTCTCTCTCTCTAAGGAAGTCCTTCACCAGATCATTGATAAACCGACAAGCAAAGACATTTAGGACAGCCTTGCCCAAACCTATGGCTCCATCTCTACTACACGCATCATGAACCTTCACCTCACCCTCCAACACCTCACCCATCAACCTGATGAGTCAGTTACTCAGCTTCTCCAGCGCGCCAAGTCCTTGTCCAATGAACTGGATGTTGCTAGTTGCCCTCTCTCCTTGGAGGACTTTAACCTTCATATTTTCCATGCCCTTCACCAAGAATTACAAGACATTGTCCCAACTCTCCTTTCCCTTTCAGAGCCTATTTCTTACACTGATTTGCACAGGTTCCTTGTGAATCATGAGTTTCTCAGGGTCAATCCCCTCACCAAACTGATCATCTCTACCCCAGACGATTCACCCATGGTCAACAATATTCAAAAGGAGCCCCCTTCCCCCTCTTCTCCTTATTAGGACAAGGGAAAAGGGCATGGTGGAGGTGGGCATGGACATGGTGGTCATGCTCGCGGGGTCGCGGCCGTGGCAATCTTTGGTGTTCCACCTGCAATCGCACCAATCATTTGGCAACTACATACTTTAACAAGTGGTAGTCCCCGCCGACACAACAAACCTACACCTATTACCACAATCCCAACCCTCCATCGGCCAACTACCTACACCACCGCCTCCCATCACCCAAACTCCCTTCTCCTCTCCACCCCACCCCACTCGACCTTACCCTAGTACCCAAACACTGGAGCTTCCCATTATGTGATCCCCGACCTTCACTCCCTCTCCAGCAACACAGAGTATAATGGTCAGGATCAGCTTCACGTTGTGATGGTATTAGTATTTCCATCTCTCATGTTGGATCCTCTTCCCTTCCTTCTTCTTCTCCCTCTCACACATTTTCCTTATCTAATATTCTCCATGTGCCCTCCATTTCTAAACCCTTGCTCTCTGTTCAAAAATTTTGTAGTGATAACAATGTTTTCTTTGAATTTCATCCCTCTCGTTTCTTTGTCAAGGACTAGGTAACCAAGTCCAAACTTCTGTTTGGACCGAGTAAAGATGGCCTCTACACCCTCTCTTCTTCACCAACCTTCTTTGCTAATGTTGTTGAGTGTCTCTCTCTTGACTCTTGGCAACATCTTCTAGGCCACCCCCATGAATGTCTTCATCGTCATATGATCAAGACCAATAAGCTACCGTGAACTTCTGCACGTTTTACACCTGTGTGTCCTGCTTGTCAGTTAGGAAAATCTATTCGTCTCTCCCTACGAGAGACTTATTCTAGGAGTTTATTTCCTCTTAATTTAATTCATAGTGATGTATGGGGCCCTTCTTTCTCTGGACATTGTTATTTCACCATTTTTGTTGATGATAATACAAAATATATTTGGTTTTAACCTCTCCTTTATAAATCTGATGTGTTTTCTATTTTTCTTCAATTCCAAACACCTGTGGAACATCAATTTAGTAGAAAAATAAAGAATGTTCAAACTGATTGGGGGGTGAGTTTCGCTCCCTCCCTCAATTTTTTAATAAAATTGGCATCCACCACCATGTGTCCTGCCCCTACATGCATGAGCAACAAGGTGTTGTTGAACGTTGCCACCGTCACATAGTTGAGACTGGCCTCTCTCTCTTGGCTTATGCATCTGTTCCTCATTGCTACTGGACCCATGCATTTGAAACTACTGTGTATCTGGTTAATCGAATGCCCTCTTCGGTATCCAGTGGAGTCTCTCCCTATTAACTTTTTTTTGCATAGGCCTCTAGACTACACTTTTCTACATGTGTTTGGTTGTCTCTGTTTCCCTTACCTACGTGCTTACAATCGTCATAAACTTGAGTTTCGATCGACTTCCTAAGTCTTCCTAGGCTACAGTCCATCCCACTATGGTTACCGGTGCCTTGGCCTTCACTCCAATCACACTTATATTGCACGCCATGTGCATTTCTTTGAAAATTATTTTCTTTTTTTATCTCAATCAGTCACCCCTTCCTCGTCTCCTCCATCTCCTTCTTCCTCACCACAGGGAATCCTTTCCCTCCTCTACTGCCCTTCCCGCCACCTGTTTCTCCCCCTTCACCATCTACCCCCATCTCACCTCCTTCCCCTATGTCTCCTATTCCACTCACCTCTCCCCTTATCTCCCTTGTTGGATCCACACCATCCCCACCTCTTCACACAAAACTTCTTGAGGATTTGTATGCACCTCAAGAAAACAACCCCACACTGCTCTCACCCCCAACCCCTATATCACCGCCTCCCCCCTCCACTCGCTTGCACCCCATGCGACTTCGCCCTTGCACCACTCCTCACCAAGCTCTCACCGCCACTGCCCAGCCCCTAGAAATGACCATCTTCTCTCAGGCCTCTAAGCACCCTGAGTAGCACCAAGCTATGGTTGAGGAGTTGAATGCCTTAGAAATGGAACGTGGTCTCTTGTTCCTCGTACTGCTAGTATGAATTTGGTTGTTTGCAAATGGGCATACCGCATGAAACGGAAGGCTGACAGGACCCTTGAGCGCTACAAAGCTCGTTTGGTGGCCAAAGTGTTTCACCCGCAAGAAGGGCTTGATTATCATGAAACTTTTCATCCCTATTGTTAAACCCACCACCATTTGTGTCGTTCTCTCCATTGTCTTCTCTCAGAGTTGGCCCATATGGCAGTTAGATGTTCATAACGCCTTCCTTCATGGTGTATTATCTGAGGAGGTTTTTATGTCTCAACCACAGGGTTTTATTGATGCCAATCGCCCATCTCATGTATGCAGGCTTTATAAATCACTGTATGTCCTTAAACAAGTGCCTCGCGCTTGGTTTCGTAGGCTCTCTGATTTCCTTCAACGGTTGGGATTTCATGCTTCACAGACCGACCCTTCTCTATTTATCTTCAAGGCTGGATCGACCCTTGTTTATATTTTGGTAAATATGTATGATATTCTAGTTACCGATAATGACTCCTCTCAAGTGGCTTCTCTTCTTACAGGGCTTGCTCAGGAATTCTCCATTAAGGACTTAGGAGACTTACATATTTTTCTTAGGTATGGAAGCCATCCACCATTCGAAGGGTCTTCTTCTCTCATAATCCGGATATATTTTTGACCTCCTCAAGTGGTCTGGTATGACTGACTGAAAGGTTGTCCATACACCCATGGCTACTACTTTCCCTACGTCTTCCTTAGGGGGTACTCTCATGTCCAACCCTACCCAATATTGGCCTATTGTAGGGGCATTGAAATATATTACTCTCACGCGACCTGATGTTGCCTTTGCTGTGAATCGGGTTTGCCAGTTTATGCACTCTCCCACAGAAGATCATTGGGGTCTTGTCAAGCATATCTTACGCTACCTCAAGGACACTCACACTCACGGCCTTTTTCTTAAACGCTCCTCTCAGTGCTCGTTATAGGCCTTCTCTGATGCAGATTGGCTAGGGGCAGTGAAGATCGCAAGTCCAATGGGGGCTAGGCAATTTTTCTCAGCCCTAATCTCATCTCTTGGAATTCTAGGAAATAACGCATTGTGGCGCATTTCTCCACTGAGTACAAAGCCCTTGCTGATTACTCTATTGAACTGATCTGATCACTCTTCACTGAGCTTGGCATTCCGCTTCGTGGCACCCCCATTCTATTATGTGATAATATTGGGGCCACTTATTTATCTGCAAATCCCATCTTCCATGCCCGGACCAAGCACGTGGAGATTGATTTCCATTCTGTATGGGATCATGTTGCCAAGCGTCAACTCAGTGTACAATTTATTTCAACATCTGATCAGTCAGCTGATATTCTCACTAAGCCTCTCTCAACGGCTCGATATCAGTTTCTCTGGGACAAGCTGAAGATTCACGGTCTCGATCCTTCACATTGAGGGGGTGTATTGATACATATAGAATCAACCCTCCTTTGGATTGCATCTTTTATCTTTAGGAACTCAAATCATATATTGCCTGTATCTCTTATCCTTGGAAAGGATCTCTTGTAATCCAACCTTCTATAAATGTATAGCTGGCTAGGGTTACATAGTCACTATGTATATATATTTGCAATCTCTATAATCAATTGAGTATACTGAAAACCAATACATTATCAGTCTTGTCAAGATTCAAGTATTCCAGATAATTTTTATACTTAAATCCATATTTTTCATAGAGATTCTGTAACATGTCAATGCAATCATAGCCAGTCACTAAAAAGATGTGTTTCATATAAACTTTTCTTAGTTAGATAAACTTAATACAATGCAAAATTAAACTATAACAAATGTATGGACAAAATTTTGAACTTTTCATAGACCCACTATAAGTATACAACCTGTCTATTGTATTTTCCGTCTACCATATTAAATTAAACGTATAACTAAAAAATATAAGTATACAATCTGTTATTTATCATCTTTAACTTATGAGAATTTAGTATACAAACAAATTTTTTAAAAGTGTAACGGCATTTGGTTTATCTTTCCAAATAAGAAAGTAGAGAGATGAGATGTTTCTTCGAGATGTGTGAGAGAGGGATGGGAAGATTCACTCATATCCCCGTCTCTTGCTCCAAAAGATCCTTATTGATTTCCTACTTTATATATCTACATATCTTTCTTACATCACCTCTCTTTCTTGGTTACCTAAATTTAAGGGAAACTCAGTTACTCCTGATTCTGGATCCATCGTCCATGGGTGCGGGCCCACACCCCACATAGGATCCCATGTGTTCAAGTATCATTTATGAGGTTGTTTCAAGAGAAAGCTATGTATAGAACATGTATAGATTTGTTTCCAGAGTATCATTTCTAAGGGTATTTCAAGTTTACAGTCATTCAATGCTTGGAGTTCTCCATCTCATGAAATTTTGCTCTGGCCTGATTACAGTTTTGTGTTCCAGCTCTAAGATAATAACTCTTAAATTTATTCTATTAGCTCACAAGCATCAAGTGATGACATGTCACTATTGGTATTTTTTAAATGAAGGGTAAACTTGTTATTTTACCCTGTGATGTAAAAAACCCACCCGCGCAATTAAAAATCCTCTTTCCCCTTCTCCTCCGATTCGATTTAGGGATTCAGTTCAAACCCCTTCTACTCTGACTCCAATTAGGGATTCAATTCAAACCCCTTTCTCCTCCAATTCTCTGCTTCACACATTTCCTCTGACTCAGGCGACGCACTTGTTGGAGTAGACAAGCGACCTAATCCTTTGAAGGCGACCTCCAATTTTGTTCTCCTTGATTTTTCTATCTTCTCAGCCAAACAACAGTTGCAACAACCCTCTTAGGTAATCCAATCTTCTTCTATTTTGGATCAGTCGAAAAAATGTTTAATTTTCAAATATAGAAAGAGAGAGTAAAGTATTTTTCCGATCAGTGGCGGCAAAGGGAAAGGAGATTCCGTCAGCCATTGACACACTCTCTCGATTTCGTTCTGGATAACTCACATGCTTCACTTTTCTCCCTTCTTCATATGACTTGTTAGTTGTGAATATTCTAACTATGCCCTACATCATCAATTCTTTCAGTTTCTTTAGAATTTGAAACTAACCCTTCGTGGCTGATGGTAACCCCGGTGTTGTAGTTACTAAGGGTTATGAATAGGGGCTTACTGGTCATCCAAAGTGCACATGTAGGGATTGGTATGCTCTTGACTTGGAACTACCATATATCGTTGGGTGACCGATGGGTTTCCCAGGACCAGGGATATCCCCTATGTTGTAGTAGCACTAATACCCCATTTGAACTTAGTTTTGATGTTAGGTTTGTGTGGTAATAATCCATATCATAATTGCATTCATTTAATCTTGTTGATCATTATTGTTTCATTTATATTTGATCATGTTTACTTGTATATCCACCCCTCATTGGGCTTCGTAGAAGCTCACCCCATTTTATACGTATTTTAGATGGTGATCCAGGTAGTCCTTCAGATGCTATTATGAAGTTACCAGTTGTCACACCCTGCCTCCATTTGCCTAAAGGCGAATGACTTGGACACACAACTATGTCCACAATTCATCCAGGATCTCAGATGCCAATATTTTAAGGTCAAAAAGTTATGAAATAAATCTAAAATCCACAATACATAATAGCAATCAATAAGATAACATAGCTGGTGAATTTTATTGATATTTACCATATTTACACAAAAGAATGCTTACTCCTTACAGAACATTATTACATAATACCCCTAGGGTTACATCAGATATGAAGATAAAAAAAAAGAATATAAATACTATCATCCTCAGAGTGCCCCGAAGGCGCAGGTGTAACAAACTCCTTAACACAAAGATCGTCTCCATAAAGAGTTGGCTCCTTGACAACAGCCTCGAGATAGTTCCCTGGATCACCATCTAAAAACATTACAACAAATGAGTTGAGATTCCACGAAGCCCATTGAGGGGCAGACATACAAGCAATCACAACCATTTATATAAATATGAAATGCAACAATAATGAAAATGCTCAACAACACAAAATGAATGCAATGTCATGATCCAGTTTGTTATCACACAAGCCTAGTAAATAGATTCTAAGTCCATAGTGGATTTTAGAGCTACTACAACGTAGGTGATATCCCTAGTCACGAATGTACGTTATCGGTCCCCAAGGACACAAGTTAGTTGCTAGTCAGGAGCATACCGGTGCTCGGTACCTAACATTATTACCTAGTAAGCCCCTATTAGTAATCCCCCATATATACCACAACATTAGTACCAAACCTCGGTGATGGGTATACCATAATACTAGAATCCAACATTCGATGATGGGTTTTATCACGACGCCGGTACCAACCCACCTTGGGCACCAAAAATTCCCCCAACCCCGATCCATCAGATGATAGGATTAGCCAGTATGTATCCCTTTAATGGAAAGGGTTGTAGCAGCTAGGTTATTCTCCTAGCCTCGATGCAATCTAGCATGAAACATATTACATTTCAATCATACTCACATACACTGTGGGCATACAGTGAATCCAACCTTTGGCTACCTTGTGCCTCACACTCACACACCATGGGCATGTAGTGCCAGAACCCAACCTTTTGCTACCCTGCATCTCATTCATCATATTATCACACACACTATGGGCATTCAGTGCTAAAACCCAATCTTCGACTATCCTGCATCCCATTCATCAACAACATAATACATATCACTATGCACATTCAACAGTAACAGATTTTAATATGCAAATGTTTATGATCATACACATGAAAAAAACATGTTATAAACACTCCATAAGATATACACAATAGCCACTCACCTCGATTTTTCACTTGTTGCATAATGCCAATGGTCTCGTGCCGCGTTGCCCTGCCGTTAGCCGATTATATTCTAATAAGACATAGGGTTTTTAGGTCAACTGAAAAGATTGTGGAAGGTCTTCCTATAGGTCAAATGTCTAAATAAAAAAGAACGTCAAAACTAGGTGTCAGATGATTCACATGTGGATGCTCACTAGTTGGTGGTGACCCACCAGTGAGTTAACTGGTTGGTAAAACCAAAGGTGCACAAAATTCCCAAAAATTGTCTATATTCTTCACCAATGGATGCTAACCGGCTAGTGTTCACCCATCGGGACCATCATCCGGTGAAGAAAAAATGGGGTGTTCTCTGCCCAGATTTGCCCCACATGTGTTTTAGGTCTCTTGAGTGTCTATGTGTGTGTGTGAGAGAGAGAGATTCCATGAGGGGTGCCTAATCCAACTCACTTTCCTATTTTCCCTTCTTTTGCATTGCTTACAAGCTAGGTTTTATGGTCCTAGGGTTTCTTTACATGTAGGGAGCACTTACACACCCTACTTAGTCTAGGGTTAGTGAAATTAGTGATTTTGATGGTATAGGACGCCAATGCTTACTCAAATCCCCAATGTAGAGGTCTAAGTTACTCAACATTTGGGGATTTAGGTTAGGGCATATACAATGGCTACTAATTCCACCTATGATCACCCCAAACCCTCAACACATATGCATAATCTCGTTTCAAGTTGGGAGGGTCAATTTTTCGAAAATTAAAAAATTGTCACAATTCTAGGGTTTGGATTACCCAAATTGGGATTTTGAAATGGGGCTTCTTCTATGGGAGGTCTAGGAACTCAATGTAGTGACCAACCAGCTAGATTAGGTCCCTATACCAAATCCCCCTTCAATTTGTAAATTGGGTAGTTGGATGAAGGGATTTCGATTAGGGCTTGCCTAATTTAGCTTAGGTTTTAGAATAAGAGAGAAAGAGAGAGAGAGAGAGAGAGAAGAACATGCCTTCAATGGATAGATAGCCTCCCTTGCTCTCATCTTCCTCATCCGTCCTTGCTCTTCTTCTCCTTTTTGCATGACATCGATACCCCAACCTCAATCTGTCGGACGGTAGGTTTAGCCAGTACGTATCCCCTAGTGGCAAGAATTGTAGCACCTGGGTTATTCTCCTAGCCTAATGCAATCTAGCATGAAACATATCATAACATAATCATACAAATACCCATGGGCATATAGTGTCAGAACCCAACCTTCGGCTACCCTGTACCCAACACTCACTCACACACACCATGGGCATGCAGTGCCGGAACCTAACCTTTGGCTACCCTACATCCCATTCATCAACACATACTCACACACACTACGGGCATGCAGTACCGGAACCCAACCTTCGACTACCCTGCATCCCATTCATCGATAGCATAATACATATCACTATGCACATTCAAATTCAAAATAGTAGCATATTTTAATATGCAAATTTTTATAAACATGCGCATGGACAAACATGTTATACACACTTCGTAAAATATACACAACACCCACTCACCTCGAGTTTCCACATGTTGTGTAATGTGAATGGTCTTATGCCGCATTGCCCCATGGTTTGCCACTTCCATTCCTATGAAACATAGGGTTTTTAGATCAACTAACAGGATTAGGGAAGATCTTCCTATAGGTTAACAGATCAAATGACCAATAGAGAAGAAGGTCAAAACTAGGTGACAGGTGGCTCACCAGTGGATTCCCACCAGCTAGTGGGGACCCACCAGTGAGTTCACCGACTGGTAAAACCTAGGGTGCATAAAAGTCCCAAAAATTGTCTATAGACTTCACCGGTGAAGCAAAAATGGGGTGTTCTCTACCTAAATTTTTCCCACAGGTGGTTTACATCCTCTTAAGTGGCTAAGTGTGTGTGTGATTCCATGAGGGTGCCAATTCCAACTCAATCTCCCATTTTCCCTTCTTTTGCACTGCTTACAAGCTAGGGTTTATGGTCCTAAGGTTCGTTTACATGTAAGGAGCACTCACACACCCTAATTAGTCTAGGGTTAGTGAAATTAGTGATTTAGAATGTATAGGATCCCAATGCTTACTCAAATCTCCAATTTAAAGGTTTAGGTTACCCAACATTTAGGGATTTTGGTTGGGGCACATATAGTGGCCACCAATTTCACCTATGATCACCCTAAGCCCTCAACATATATATGCATAATCTCATTTTCCTAACATAGTGTTAGGTTGGGAGGGTTAATATTAGAAGTTAGGCAATTGTCACAATTCTGGGGTTTAGGTTGCTCAAATTGGGGTTTTGAAATGTGGCTTCTGATATGGGAGGTCTAAACACTCAATGTGAGTGACCAACCAGCTAGATTAGGTACCCTACACCAAATCCCCCATTTAATCTATAAATTGGGAAGGTGGATGGAGGGGTTTCGGTTAGGGCTTGCCTAATTTAGGTTAGGTTTTAGAATATGGTAGGGGAGAGAGAAAGAGAGAATTACCTTTAATGGGTAAATGGCCTCCCCTGCTCTCCTCTTCCTCCTCCTCCCTTGCTCTTTTTCTCCTTCTTCTTCTCTTTTCTCCCTTCTCTTGCTCTTGAGTTGGTACATAAGAATGAAATGAATGGGCAAGAGATGATATTTATAGTAACTTGAGTTACATAAGGGTTATTTGGGTAATTAATGAGTTTTCACTCATTACGGGGTAATCCCTCATTTGGTACTAGTGGGCCCATCTCGGGGTATCCCAATACATTAATCCATCACTAGCTGTTGGGAGTGGTTTCAGGTGCATGGATGCAAGGGCCCAGGCCCCACAGAAAAATAATTCAGTTCTGGTCAGTAACCTCACCGGCTGGTGTCCATCACCCGATGACCATCAGCTAGTGTTGGTTGTTTAGGTTCACCTTGTGTAGAATAGAGCCCATTGGGGGGGCCCTTAGGTGATTGTTGGGGTGTGAGACCTTTCTATTTGTATTTAACTACTAGGGTTTGGGAAACTCCCCTCAAGGTTTGAGGACTTACATTGACCTCTTCTCCTGTGGCTTGAAAAATCCTTCCAATACTTAGAGCATGAGGAGCTTGTGCATGTGGGGTCATCATTCACTTCTCGGCAAAAGACAACTACTACCCAATACTCATTGGCACTAGTAGTCACAAATGAGAAAATTTAGGGTACGGGTATAACACCAGTTCTATATGGTGATGAACCATGGGCTGAAGAATTAGTGGAACACAAACCGGATTGTGTTTGTGAGGGCTGTGCTTACGAGGCACCTTGCAGATCATAGGATTTATCCTTACCTTTTGATCATTTTATGTATATATAGGTTATTAATTAATACTCTTATATGTAAGATATGTTGGACAGTTAAACATTCATTTTTTGTAAATAAACCAAGTATTAATAGAAGTTCAACAGTGGTATTATCTTACTGTCTATTAAATGCTTGTGAAATTTAGTTCAATTCATAATTTGTGATCTTAAAGTACTGTATCGGAGATCCTGGTTGGATTGTTGGATACAAGATCATGTCCAAATCACCAGCCTTTAGGTAAGTGAAGGTGGGGAGTGACATATATCGCATGTGATACACCTAATCTGAAATTCTTGTGTAGCACTTTTCTATAGTTGACTAAGGTTGATGAATATGTATATATCAGTATTGTAAATCATTATTTCAATGGCAATGAAATATTACATACTACACCTCAAAAGAATTGCTAAGCTCTTAACACACTAAACTTAATCAGCAAAACTAGTAGTGGCTTTAGTGATGCTTGGTACTCGATATCTTTAGATAACTTTTGTGGGCTAACCATTGCTGAAACATATTTTCAAAAGCATCCAGGCCTATTACGATTTTTGTAAAATTTGAGTAAAACATACAATTATATGTAAGAAAAAATAAATATGATGTGGAAAAAGTTGCTAGTGTGACCATATGTTTAGAGATTAAGTGATATAAAGTGTGTCAATTAACTTGTAATGTACGATTACAAAATATAAAGAAGGGCTTATGTAGACATCATCATTGGTGATATTTGATACATACACTTACACTGATACATTCCAATCTACAGAAAGAGTATAAGGAAAATGATAGATGCTTCAAGATAAAAACCTACAATAAACTTTTAAATTATCTACAAGCATTTAGTAACAAATTTACAACACCCCGGCCAGGTGTAGCTCCACTAGTCTAAAGGCGTTGTGTGTTAACAGACATCTACAATTTGAGTCTCCTCACTGATATGTTACATAGGTTAGGTATGACAATGTGTAATCGGGGTTTACCCTTGGACTCGAACCGTAAAACCGAGTAGGTTGAAGGCGTTCCTCATTAGCCAAAAAAAAGTAACAAATTTACCAATGGAAGAAGGATAGGCACATTGCCTGCGTGAAGTATGCTATTGGGCAACACAAATAGAAAAGCAGGACATCATACAGGAAGGGTAGGGGGTCATTTCAAAAGGGGATAAGAGAGGTAGAAATAAAGAGTGCCAACTTACTATACAGGGGTGGTGTGCACAACCTCTTTCCTTTACAAATATACAAAATGTCATCCATAAGTTTACGATGGCAACCTTGCAAAAGGCAATGAAATTGGAGAAGTTCAATTGGATTACATGAACTAGTCTAATTAAAGAAAATGAAGAGAAAAAAAATACTTTAGAAAGTAATATAGTTAAACTTTACATAAGTAACGTTTCCATAAGTTAAGTAGACAAATAAAAATGTTGAAAACGAAGCAAAATCAAATGGGATCAGAGCAGCTTTGCTGGATGGAAACCAACAGGAAAAAACAGTTCGGAGTTGAAATTTTAAATGGGTCATTCCCAACGTCTCCTCTTTACATGTCAAGTTTCAGTCTAATCGGATTTGACTAATTTTGCAAATATAAGTATCAAGAAATCCAAGACAAAAACAAGAGGGTCACAATCTACAAGGAGCATGGATATATATGGGAGGGCATGCCATTAGATGGATGGTAAAGTATTGAATATGAGGCTAAAATTTGTCGCATGGTCAATTTGCACTATTTTGTAGATTTCATGGCCAGAATTACCACATCATTCTTCCATATGCCAGAATAGATGCAACAAATAAAAACTTTCACCAAAACAATATTATAAGAATAAAAATGATTGCACAAATGGAAAGGTTTTATGTCCCCTACCCACCCCCACCCCCACCCCCACCCCCACCCCTACCCCTCCCACTTTTTCTTATTTGTGTTGAAACATTAAATGGCCTCTACCTCTTATGTATGAAACCATTTTTTGTTAATCATTAGAGGTGGAGGATAGATAGAGAAACCATTTCATGATCTTTCTTTTGTTTTATCGTTAGATAGAGAAAGCCCAAGATACCCTGCTCACTCACATGTGATCTGTTGACCGAAGAATCTTTTGCAAGGGACAGAGGGATCCAATGGCTTTGTTAATAAATGCATACATATATGTAAATATATATACATATATATCTATTAACAAAGCCATTGAGTCCTTCCTGATGCATTAGATTCTCATCAGCCATGTATAGAGAGAGAGAATATACTTTTTACCCAATCATGGCAAGAGACCATGCATGAAATCCTCACTGTATGTCCATACCTCGAACTTCTTCATCACCATCTTAATATGGCTCCTGAATCAATTATCAAACTTGTAAGTTGTAAGTTCTTGTGGTCAATAAAGTAATATTGAACCATTATATTTATCTATGGATTTAATTGTGGAGAAAACTTTCAAGAAACAAATGGGAAAATCAAAGTATCAACTTCTCACATGCATGCATTCGAATTAATACTTGAAGGAACAAACAATTAATTGATTCCTAATAGCAACTGTTTGACTAAAATTATATAAAAGAAAAAGAAGGCATAGAGAGAGAGAGAGAGAGAGAGAGAGAGAGAGAGAGAGAGAGGACTAACTTGTTGAAAGAAGTTCTTGATGGTGGAATGAACCTTATTCTGTGCTACCAAGAAAGTTTCCATCGGCGAAAGTACTAAATCAAAATCTCTAGGAAGAAAAAGGAAAGGATATGTAATGGTATTTGGTTTGGGTTTCAAATTAAGAGAGAAGAGAGAGGTGTGAGAGAGGGATATGTAAGTTAAGAGAGTAGAGAGAGGGATGCGAAGATTTATTGACATCTCTCTTCTTAGTCCTTTCTACTTCATAGCTACGTGTGTTTATTAAATCACTTCCCTTTCCTGATTACCTAAATTTAAGGAAAACTCAGTTACTGACTGACTGTCCATGTGGTGCGGGACCCACACCCTATAAATTGTGGATCCCACCGTCCCCACATGGGGAATGAATCCGTACTCGTTACTCTATCCCTCTCTAGTCATTTATCTCCTCCCTCTGATTCTTGTTTTCCCCATATACGTAGAGTGTTCAATGTATCATTTATAAGGTTGTTTCAAGAGAAAGCTATGTATAAAGCATGATGGACTTTTTATAAAAATTCCCTTAGTACACTCTATTTTTTATGAGGTTGTTTCAATCATGCATTTCTGTTTTTTACCGTTTAAAACACGTTTTACCGTATGCTTCCCAAAGATACTTAAAAAAAAAAAAAAAAAAAGCAAACTTCAAGCATTCCCATTCTAAACACACTTAAAACATGTTCTGTTTTTATGGGTTTTTTTAAGACTTGATTTTTTAACATAATGTCTACTTAATTGACCATATATCTCTCTCCCGAACTCTGATCAACTTGATTCTTTCACCAACTTAAAGGTAACGCAATGGACTATATTTCTCATGTATTATCTTTAACTCAAATTCAATTCACGGACCCCAAAATTGAGTTATAAACTGACATATTTGTTGAAAAATATTTTTTAATTAAGTGATGACTCCTAACTCTAACTGAATATATATCACTTCGAGAGTGTGTTGACTATGTTGACAACAATGAACAACACCATAACCTAGTCACATTCCTCAATAAGACTTTGGGCATATGTGGTGTATGAATTTAGAATTGATGTTGGATGATATTCAATGATATGTCTTAAAACTTATAATGAGACATGAGATGTATATGCATTAATATTAGATATTGTAGTTGTTTTGAACACTAGATGCAGATATTTATAAAATAATTCCTTCTTTTATATGAGTATACTACCCTTTTTTTAGTCTCATTTGTTTGAAATCTACACGTTTAAAACCCATACCGTTCGTTTTCCTATATTTACTGTTCTTAGTTTTTTTAACTGTTTATTTGACCGTATCAGTCGAAAAAATTTACTGTTTAAAACCCGTAGCGTCCATTTCCCTTTATTTGCCGTTCCCGTTTTTGCTAACAATGGTCCAAAGTATCATTTCTAAGGGTGTTTCAAGTGTACAGAGTCATTCAATGCTTGGAGTTCTCCTTCCTCCCATGAAGTTTTGTTGTGGCTTGATTACAATTTTGTCTTCCAGCTCTAAAATCTGGCACTCCTGTTACTCAATATTGAGTAAATGATAATTTGATCTTGCTATGGTAAAAAGTGCTCACCACGTGGACCCCGAGGTATGAGATAGGTCGATCGGTTCAAGTATGAGTGGGCTATATTTTTTATTGATCACCGACATCTATGTCCGATATAGCACCAACCGACCTTCACTCACAGTTGAACTAGTTGCCAAGCAACTAATCTATGCCTATGAACGGTCAGTGGCACACAAGAATGGCCAACCCACATTTGACCTACAACTAGGAGTCCCAAGATGACATCATCTGAACTATGACCAAACGGTTGAACCACAGTCATGCCCCTAAGCTTGACGTTGATCCTCTACCGGACGTTTGGCACTTGGTGTCCATGGGATCCCTCGACAGAGTACGTTTTCTAAGAAGAGATTCCTAGTCTGATACATAACCTCCAAGCAAGAAACATATCCATCCTAATTTGGAAAGGATACTCATGAAGGTTCCAAATCCTCCTTAAAAGAAAGGAGATCTACCATCACACGCGGGATATGAGGAGCTCCCATAGCTGGGAGGTCCTCTGGATACACTCTCCTAGTATAACACTAGCCATGATCGGACTCCCACAAGGACTAAAAACCTACCAAAGCGGGACTTCCTTCCACCACCACTCCTCAACTATAAATATGCAAGTAAGCCCTCTTTCCGAGGGATCAACACTATTCCATTCTTACTAGAATTTCTATCGCAGAGAGATCTAACTTAGGCATCGAAGAGATGCTCATCAGATCAACCCGATGCTCATTCTCCTGTGTTTATTCCTCTCAGTAGATTTCGAGAGCAGTATAGGACGATTTCTTGTCGCAACATATTCGTGCCGTGCGTGGGAAGCACTTGCTAATCAAGCAAAGAAAATTTTGGAAAAGACTATCAACCCTAATCGCAAGGATTTGTCCATTGGATTTTTGGACGCCTTGTGGTCTCACAAAACTTTGTTGAAGGCTGATCTTGGACAATCTACTTACCGCCCTTTGAATGGGAAGACATGTCATCTTCAATTGAGTTAGAACATAGAGGTTTTTAGGCTATAAATTAAGAAGATGAACTTTTTTGATCTGCCTAATGCTGATATTCATCGAGGACTCCAACTAGCTGAGTTGGAGGAGCTCCGTAATGATATCTACGACAATGTTAAGATTTATAAGACGAAAACCATGGCTTTTCATGATAGATAAATACTTCAGAAGTCTTTCACTCTTGGTGATAGGGTTTTGCTTTATAATTCTAGGTTGCATATTTTTCCAGGCAAGTTGAGATCCCATTAGGATGGTCCTTATGTTGTGCAGACTTTTTTTCTCATGGTGCTGTTGAGATTTTGAACCCTAGTATTGGTGCAATTTTCAAGGTCAATAGTCAACGTTTGAAGCCCTACATTAGGTTACCATCTTCTGCTCTGGAAGAGCCATGGATCTCTATGAGCCTCTATATTCATGATCACATTTCTTAAGAGTTCCATTTTGTGTATTCATACCCTACAAACACTCATTAGACACCACTCTTCCACTAGAGTAACCTGGGTTTAAAGGCCTGTTGTACATGCTAAGTGCAATCATGATTCATACGAAAGTGAGTTAGGCTTTTATTTTTTTTTTCTTTTCTTTTTGTTTGCTTGAGGACTAGCAACTTTTAAGTTGGGAAGTGGCGTTCCCATTTTTTGTTCTTGTTCCCATTATTTGTCTGACTGAAGACAGTAAACTTAGTGCTTCTGGGAGGCAACCTATTATTTTACTTTAATTTTTTGTTTCTGCCTTTTAGTAATTCTCTAGGTAAGAAGAGATGTTAGGCATAGTTGGGAACTGATAGATGGTAGACGCACTTCAATTCAAAAGTTTGTGTTGCTCTTTTCCTCTTGTTTATATTTGTTTCTCCCTTGTTCTTTATTTTCCATATTATGTGCATGCCATTGGGGGAGACAAAGAAAAGAAAATGGTTGACATAATTTTCTATTTTTAAGCATTCAAATTTCATTTTCTTGGGTTATAGCTTGGATCCTGGATTTCGTAAATTCCTTTAACACTTATTTAAGCGTAGAACATTATAGTCTTCTATTGTTTGTCGAGTTTCCACTTGAAAATTTTGATTTTTTCCATCTTTTGTGAGTTGAAGATGTTTCAATGCGTCTAAAAGCCTTAGTAAAAAAAAAAAATTCAAGCATTCAAAAAAAAAAAGAGATCACCTTCTTAGTAACCGGGTCACTTTGCCAAAGTATTGAGCTTCGTAACAAACAGTTGGGATGAATAAAAAAAATAAAATTGTTGAGATATTGCTCATTAGTTTAGTTTTAGCTTGTAGCCTATTTGATTCAAGTTAGTAAGCCCTAGGGTTGTTTTAAATCTAGTTTCTTTAAGCCATCTGGCTTGAGAGTAATTCACTTGAAGCTCATTACAAGGACTATTTAGAAAGCTTAAGAGCAAAAATTGCATGAACATGAGTAACATGTGCGGAAAAGAAAAGAATTGCATGAAAGAAAATAAAAAAATGGGCTGAATTTTGAAGTACTTGAATGTTTAAAGTGTAACTTGAGCTAGGCAAACTCAGTGTATAAGTGGGAGTTTCATTGACTACAGGAGAATGTTTTATTCCTTATTTAAGTTTGTGTTGAATACATTAGCAAGTCTTTAGAGTCTTTGCTATGATTTATAGAATTTGAATTTTAGTTTTTCTTAAGTGATGGAATTGGGTTGACTGTTTCTTTATCCTTATTTCACTCAGGACGAGTAAAAGTTCAAGTTGGGGAGTGTGATTTGGCCATATTTTATATATACATTACCTTTTTAATTAAGTATTTTGATTCTAGATCAATGATTAAAGTGACTACTTAATGTGATTTTCTCACATTTGTAAGTTATATGGTCATGTGTATAAAAGATGTTAAATGGGAGGATTCGATGCAATCTTGACACCAGTCTACCATGGATCAACTCATATGTGATCAAGGGCAAGATGATAATAATTTTTACTAAAGCAATCAAGGAAAAAGAAGAAATTTCACCTAAAATTAGAAGTTTTACTAATAAATTGAGTAATAAAGAATAATCAAACAAGGGAGGACTTGTGCAAGTTCGAGAAGAAATGTAAGGATATGACGAATTTTAAAAGTTAAGGAGTTCTCCAGAACATAGCTGAAAAATCGTTTTTAACTAAGTTGGAATGTAAGTTGAAATCTAGGATTTAAATAAATGAATTCTCTCTCCTAACTCTCCCTCCTTTTGGTCGGGCTCGTCTTGATGCTCCAACGACTCCTTTAAGTGTGACACCTGTCCTACCTTAAATCCGACGATCAATATTCATTCGACTCACTTCTCTCCTCTTGTTGTTGAAACCGCCGACGAGACCTGCTGAAACCTGGGTACAAGATATCGCATCTTAAGACTTCTCACTAGTCACTACCCTTCTTTGGTTTTCTCCGAGATACAAGTACACGTCTTGATCGGAGACTTTTAGATTGCATTGTACCTAAGAAAGAACCCAATATTTCAGAATTTTTTACAAGTTACGAACTAGAAGAAATTCAGTCCTAATTAATGCTTAGAATTGAAAAAAAAAAAAAAAAAAATCAGAAGAGGAGAAAGAATGTATGACTTTTTCTTTTGACAAGATTTCTCTTTAGTCAAAATTAAGCCCACATCTCTCCACGCTCAACTCCCACATCAGTATGCAATCGTCAAAATCTTTCAGCAAGATTTCTCTAGTTTCACATGCAACGGCCTCGAAAATTTCTAAATTGGTTTTCTAATAGCAGCTGCCGGAGCTGGGTTCTTTTCCCACGTAGCTGTCTGACCATCAATCGGCCTCACCTAGCTGAATAAACCGATTTCTCCCAAGCTTGAAGACCTCACAACGCATGTTCATTTAACCGGCATTGTGATGGAGATACAACAAAAATGGAAGCTCCTGAAAGAAGAAAAAGGCACTAAGAGTAGAAGAAGAGTCCACCAAAAAGTGATTTCAAATCAGAGATTTAGAGCTAGGGTTTTCCGAGGAAATCGTGAACGAGAGAGCGCGAGAGAGAAAAAGTCCTACATTCCTTGAATGAATATCAATCGTCAGATTTTTGGTAGAACAGCTGGCGCCCTTAAAGGAGTTGTAGGATGCTCTAACGAGCGTCAGTCGTTGGAGAAGAGCCCGATCACCCTCTTTCTTCTCTTCTACGTATCTCTCTCCTAATTTGTTTATTACTCTTCCTCTTTCTTCTTCTTTTTCACGTTTCTCTCTTTTTCCCAAATTATTTATAGCACTGTCTCTCCTTAACATATATATATATATATAGGAACCAATTCACAATCAAGGGGAGATTTTTTTTTAGAAATCATTTTATTATGAGATTTTTCTTTTCTCTTGAGTTGAAGTTGAAGTTGAAGTTGAAGTTGAAGTTGAAGTTGAAGAATTCTTAAAAATTGGATTTTTGTGTACATATTCTGTAAAGTATTTCTTTTTATTCTTTTATTAAATTCAAATTTAATTCAATATCATGTCTTGTTAACCTTCTAGTTATTCTCCATCTTTCCTCATCTCCATGGCGAACTCAATCCCACAACTTAGGAATTGGATGAAACCATATGAAACCATGAGAGAAGAGTAGTTTGTGAACAATTGATACTTGTTAGTTTCATTCCATGTAATCAAAACCATATTCCAATATTAAAATCATGCATGCCATTGATGTCCATTCGTGTACGTAATTTTAGATTTTCCCATATGGTCTTGCATATAATCTTTTATGCCATCTATGTTTTGAATGTCTCATAGAACATTTAGATTTTAAATTCCGTATTTCATATTGAATTAATTCAAGCATGTGATATAAGGTTTTGATTGATTGCCAATTACTCGTAATTTTATGGTGAATTCCAATTCCTAACTACTTTTCCCAATTCTAATTTTATAATCCTTAAGTGTTTTTTTGTTTGAGTTTACAATTTGTTCTTGACTTAATTCTATTTTCACTTGGTAATTCATGTCAGTTAAATTAGTTTAGTCTAAATTTCATTATTAATTTATTACTTTTCACCATTTTTAATTTAAATTAGTTCAATCTTGACAACCTTGTTAGATATTGCAATCTGTTAGGACTCAAATTTTCATAGAACTCACATCTCGGTGATCAAAATGTAACTACACACAACCCGTGCGATAGCGGTATTACTTATTTCTGAATCACTCCTGAGGTTTCTCTATGCTATGGCGATTGGAGCTTCTGCCTATAGAACCAGATTGGCTAGGAGTGGCCTTCTCTCGACCTTTTCACGGGGTTATGGTGGCTAGGATCCTCTAGGGATGGTGGACTACTAAGATTCTTTGAGATTTTAAGAACTGCTTGGGTGAGGTGTCACACCTGCTCATGTAGGGTGTTGAATTGTTCCGCATTACCACCTGTGGAGGTGTTGGATGCAGCCTTGACCTAGCTGCTTCTTGGGTGTTTCTCTCATTTTCCACTATCAAACACTACTTGACTTCTTCCACAGCTTCCTGATGGTTCTTTGGTGATGGTGTGTCGTGGTGGTGAGCGCCTTTCTTCGAATAGGTTTTCATTGCCTTTGTCATTCTGATCACCTTAACAACACTAAGATGGCCTATTGTCCCTTCCCACAGACTTCGCCATTGTTCATGCAGTTTCCGTCTCAATATGCACCTGCACGACATAGATTAGAAATTGGCCTGGATGGAACTCTGGGATGGAGGCTCTGATACCTAAGTCAGGTCTTAGATAGGTGAGAGAGGAAAGGAATGTAGAGTTCTGAGTGTGTTAAGAGTCTTATCCCTGAAATCCATTAAGTGTTATTTAAATAGAGGTCGGTGGCTCTATTGGCTAGCTGGTTGCTTTCCTTGTTGATGTGGACCTTCACACTATTGGTAGGTTGGTCACCATCTGAGCCGAAGTGGCAGATCTTGTAGCGGTTAACTTAACCATGGTCGGCCCATGGTAAGATAACCATCTAACCTATTTTTGGTCAAGTTTGTTAGCTATGGTTAGGTCTAGAAGCGGTTATGGATGTCACTTTCTTATGATTAGGCACAAGATCTAGGACTCACATGGATGACTGAAATCACACGTGGGGCAAGGTAAATGGCTTATTTAGGCTATAACTCCTTATGAGAGGAGAGGTCGGTCTCATAAGAAATGACTATGGATGGTTGGGATGTTCTCGACCGTGGATAAGGCGTGATTTGATGTCAGGTAATGGATGTCGACCAAGGCTTTGACGTCATGATGCCTTATCTATCTAGGCTAGGTTTGGGCCAGGGTGTTGAGAACTGATCAAGACTATCACTGGTCGGTGCTTTAGTGGTATTTTATAATTTTTTTTCTTTCTCTTTTAGATGTTTCATTTGGGTTTTATGAGTGATAGAGGGATTTGTATCTCATGGGCTAGGGTAAAGCCCATTTTGTTCCCCTTTTATTTTTTAAGTCTTTCGTTTATCTTATTTAATAAAATTTTAAGGGTTTCGCAATCCAAGACAATATTCAGGGTTTAAAAAAACGCTACAAGTAAGTGGAGAGAGGACGTTTGGCCTTGTTTCAAGGCATTTGTTTGGCATTCATATAACTATATCTAATCTAGTCATGTCATCATGAATATGCTATATAGATTAGTCATTCCACACATTGATGTGCATATATGCTTCGTTTACTTTTCAAATGCCAATTGAATGAGATGTTTATATGTGAATGTGGACATCATGGTGTATAATGCATTGATAGACTAGATGCCGTGGTCGGCTTGGAAACGAACGCATTGGTGGCCCGTGGAATGGGACACGGAGGCACTATGCAGTCGTACTGTTGTCATATAGGAGCATGCGGTATTAGGATTCTCACCATCCCGTGCTACGACCCTTCCCAACAGGGGTTAAGGTGTTAGGTTACCATTTGGGGGGAAGCAGGGGTCGCGGTTGTCGGACACTGTGGCGGTTAGGCGTTACGCTCGGCGAGTCATGTAGGACAGTCGACAACCCCGGTGGTACATTCAAGAGGGCCAATCGTACTGCTTTTAAATTGCTGGAGTCAGCACCTATATTTTCAGTCATTTACGTTTCTGTTGAGAGCCGGTGGACGGCATTGTCTTTACTTTTCCGAGTACTCATGGTGGGCCTTCTTCAACAGCCCTATGGGCGTATCGCGGGAGGGAGTTCACGGCTCGTACCCGGAGTATACGCGCACTGTGGTTGTAGTAGCACTAAAACCAAGGACTTAGTAATGTTGCTTAGGTGGATGTGATCTAAAATGTATAGCATGGCATGTAGTGCATATGATGTGTTGTGATGTGTGGACTGCTGTGTGGTCCCTCTTTCTACTTACTGAGCTAGTGAGCTCATCCCACGTGTACGCCCCCTTTTTAGATGATTTTGCAGGTCATGCATCTGAGGAGCATGGGGTGGGTCCCACAGTCGAGTTTCCTGAAGAGGACTGGTGGACCCCTGAGGAGTTTGAGCACGGCGTAGACTGCTCGTGCGAGAGCTGTGCTGCGGGGCAGCAGTTCTGAGGCCGAGCTAAGCTCCACCTTGGAGGCCGTGCTGAGCTCCACTTCCGAGGCCGAGCTGAGCTCTTCTATGTAATGCCGAGCTGGGCACAACCCTTGATGCCGAGCTGAGCTCCAGCCGAGCTGTGCACTCTGATTGTTTTGATGATTTCCTGTATATACTTGATATTTGAATTTTATTCTTTTTGTGTATATATCATGCCTTCGGGCCCAAATGTATATAATTATTGTATTACCATTCGGGTATCAAGTATATGGGATTTATTCACAGGTAAAACTTAGTCTTCCGCTGATCTGATGAACTTATGTTAGTGTGTGTATGCTGTGGTGGAATACAGTATCTGATGATCCTGGCAGGTTTGGGTTAACCAGTGTTAACTCGGTCACCGCTCCGGTTCAGTGTGAACGGGGTGTGACACTATGGACATTCAGTGCTAAAACCCAACCTTCGACTATTCTGCATCCCATTCATCAACAACATAATACATATCACTATGCACATTCAACAGTAACAGATTTTAGATGCAAATGTTTATGATCATACACATGAAAAAAACATGTTATAAACACTCCATAAAATATACACAATAGCCACTCACCTCGAGTTTCCACTTGTTGCATAATGCCAATGGTCTCGTGCCGCGTTGCTCTGCCGTTAGCCGATTATATTCTAATAAGACATAGGGTTTTTAGGTCAACTGAAAAGATTGTGGAATGTCTTCCTATAGGTCAAATGTCTAAATAAAAAAGAAGGTCAAAACTAGGTGTCAGATGATTCACATGTGGATGCTTACCAGTTGGTGGTGACCCACCGGTGAGTTAACCGGTTGGTAAAACCAAGGGTGCACAAAATTCCCCAAAATTGTCTACATTCTTCACCAATGGATGCTAACTGGCTAGTGTTCACCCATCGGGACCATCATCCGGTGAAGAAAAAATGGGGTGTTCTTTGCCCAGATTTGCCCCACATGTGTTTTAGGTCCTCTTGAGTGTCTATGTGTGTGTGTGACAGAAAGAGATTCCATGAGGGGTGCCTAATCCAACTCAATTTCCTATTTTCCCTTCTTTTGCATTGCTTACAAGCTAGGTTTTATGGTCCTAGGGTTGCTTTACATGTAGGGAGCACTTAGACACCCTACTTAGTCTAGGGTTAGTGAAATTAGTGATTTTGATGGTATAGGATGCCAATGCTTACTCAAATCCCCAATGTAGAGGTCTAAGTTACCCAACATTTGGGGATTTAGGTTAGGGCACATACAATGGCTACTAATTCCACCTATGATCACCCCAAACCCTCAACATATATGCATAATCTCATTTCAAGTTGGGAGGGTCAATTTTTTTAAAATTGAAAAATTGTCACAATTCTAAGGTTTGGGTTGCCCAAATTGGGGTTTTGAAATGGGGCTTCTTATATGGGAGGTCTACGCACTCAATGTAGTGACCAACCAGCTAGATTAGGTCCCCTACACCAAATCCCCCATTCAATTTGTAAATTGGGTAGTTGGATGAAGGGATTTTGATTAGGGCTTGCCTAATTTAGCTTAGGTTTTAGAATAAGAGAGAGAGAAGAACATGCCTTCAATGGGTAGATAGCCTCCCTTGCTCTCGTCTTCCTCATCCGTCCTTGCTCTTCTTCTCCTTTTTGCATGACATCGGTACCCCACCTCGGTGATCGGAAATTCCCCCAACCTCAATCTGTCGGACGGTAGGTTTAGCCAGTACGTATCCCCTATTGGCAAGAGTTGTAGTACCTGGGTTATTCTCCTAGCCCAATGCAATCTAGCATGAAACATATCATAACACAATCATACAAATACCCCGTGGGCATATAGTGTCAGAACCCAACCTTCGGCTACCCTATACCCAACACTCACTCACACACACCATGGGCATGCAGTGCCGGAACCTAACATTTGGCAACCCTACATCCTATTCATCAACACATACACACACTACAGGTATGCAGTACTAGAACCCAACCTTCGACTAACCTGCATCTCATTCATCGACAGCATAATACACATCACCATGCACATTCAAATTCACAATAGTAGCATATTTTAATATGCAAATGTTTATAAACATGCGCATGGACAAACATGTTATACACACTCTGTAAAATATACACAACACCCACTCACCTCGAGTTTCCACATGTTGTGTAATGCGAATGGTCTTATGCCGCATTGCCTCATGGTTTGCCACTTCCATTCCTATGAGACATAGGGTTTTTAGATCAACTAACAGGATTAGGGAAGATCTTCCTATAGGTTAACAAATCAAATGACCAATAGAGAAGGTCAAAACTAGGTGACAGGTGGTTCACCGGTGGACTCCCACTAGCTGGTGGGGACCCACCAGTACTGGTAAAACCCAGGGTGCATAAAAGTCTCAAAAATTGTCTATAGGCTTCACCAATGAAGCAAAAATGGGGTGTTCTCTACCTAAATTTTTCCTACAGGAGGTTTACGTCCTCTTGAGTGGCTAAGTGTGTGTGTGATTCCATAAGGGTGCCAATTCCAACTCAATCTCCCATTTTCCCTTCTTTTGCACTGCTTACAAGCTAGGTTTTATGGTCCTAAGGTTCGTTTACATGTAAGGAGCACTCACACACCCTAATTAGTCTAGGGTTAGTGAAATTAGTGATTTAGAATGTATAGGATCCCAATGCTTGTTCAAATCTCCAATTTAAAGTTTGGGTTACCCAACATTTAGGGATTTTGGTTGGGGCACATATAGTGGCCACCAATTCACCTATGATCACCCTAAGCCCTCAACATATATATGCATAATCTCATTTCCCTAACATAGTGTTAGGTTGGGAGGGTTAATCTTAGAAATTAGGCAATTGTCACAATTCTGGGGTTTAGGTTGCTCAAATTGGGGTTTTGAAATGTGGCTTCTGATATAGGAGGTCTAAACACTCAATGTGAGTGACCAACCAGCTAGATTAGGTCCCCTACACCAAATCCCCCCTTTAATCTATAAATTCAGAAGGTGGGTGGAGGG
The DNA here is from genome assembly GCF_013358625.1 of Macadamia integrifolia. NCBI lineage: Eukaryota > Viridiplantae > Streptophyta > Magnoliopsida > Proteales > Proteaceae > Macadamia > Macadamia integrifolia. The sequence goes on from NC_056570.1 coordinate 11,170,634, forward strand.
GTTTCGGTTAGGGCTTGCCTAATTTAGGTTAGGTTTTAGAATATGGTAGGGGAGAGAGAAAGAGAGAATTACCTTTAATGGGTAGATGGCCTCCCCTGTTCTCCTCTTCCTCCTCCTCCCTTGCTCTTCTTCTCCTTCTTCTTCTCCTTTCTCCCTTCTCTTGCTCTTGAGTTAGTACATAGGAATGAAATGAATGGGCAAGAGATGATATTTATAGTAACTTGAGTTACATAAGGGCTATTTGGGTAATTAATGAGTTAACTCATTACTGGGTAATCTCTCATTTGGCACTAGTGGGCCCATCTCGGGGTATCCCAATACATTAATCCATCACCAGCTGTTGGGAGCGGTTTTAGGTGCATGGATGCAAGGGCCCAGGCCCCACTAAAAAATAATTCAGTTCTGGTCAGTAACCTCACCGGCTGGTGTCCATCACCCGATGACCATCAGCTGGTGTTGGTTGTTTAGGTTCACCTTGTGTAGAATAGAGCCCATTGGGGGGGCCCCTTAGGTGATTGCTGGGGTGTGAGCCCTTTCTATTTGTATTTAACTACTAGGGTTTGGGAAACTCCCCTCAAGGTTTGAGGACTTACACTGACCTCTTCTCCTGTGGTTTGAAAAATCCTTCCAATACTTGGAGCATGAGGAGCCTGTGCATGTGGGGTCATCGTTCACTTCTCGGCAAAAGACAGCTACTACCCAATACTCATTGGCACTAGTAGTCACAAATGAGAAAATTTAGGGTACGGGTATAACACCAGTTCTATATGGTGATGAACCATGGGCTGAAGAATTAGTGGAACACAAACCGGATTGTGTTTGTGAAGGCTGTGCTTATGAGGCACCTTGTAGATCATAGGATTTATCCTTACCTTTTAATCATTTTATGTATACATAGGTTATTAATTAATACTCTTATATATAAGATATGTTGGACAGTTAAACATTCATTTTTTGTAAATAAGCTAAGTATTAATAGAAGTTCACCAATGGTATTATTTTACTGTCTATTAAATACTTGTGAACTTTAGGTCAATTCATAATTTGTGATCTTAAAGTACTGTATCGGAGATCCTGGTTGGATTGTTGGATGCAAGATCGTGTCCAAATCACCAGCCTTCATGTAAGTGAAGGTGGGGAGTGACATATATCACATGTGATACACCTAATCTAAAATTCTTGTGTAGCACTTTTCTATAGTCGACTAAGGTTGATGAGTATGTATATATCAATATTGTAAATCATTATTTCAATGGCAATGAAATATTACATACTACACCTCAAAAGAATTGCTAAGCTCTTAACACACTAAACTTAATCAGCAAAACTAGTAGTGGCTTTAGTGATGCTTGGTACTCGATATCTTTAGATAACTTTTGTGGGCTAACCATTGCAGAAACATATTTCCAAAAGCATACAGGCCTATTACGATTTTTGTAAAATTTGAGTATAACATACAATTATATGTAAGAAAAAATAAATATGATGTGGAAAAAGTTGCTAGTGCGACCATATGTTTAGAGATTAAGTGATATAAAGTGTGTCAATTAACTTGTAATGTACGATTACAAAATATAAAGAAGGGCTTATGTAGACATCATCATGATAAATACACTTACACTGATACATTCCAATCTACGGAAAGAGTATAAGGAAAATGATAGATGCTTCAAGATAAAAACCTACAATAAACTTTTAAATTATCTACAAGCATTTAGTAACAAATTTACAACACCCCGGCCGGGTGTAGCTCCACTAGTCTAAAGGCATTGTGTGTTAACAGACATCTACAATTTGAGTCTCCTCACTGATATGTTACACAGGTTAGGTATGACAATGTGTAATCGGGGTTTACCCTTGGACCTGAACCGTAAAACTGGGCAGGTTCAAGGCATTCCTCATTAGCCAAAAAAAGTAACAAATTTACAAATGGAAGAAGGATAGGCACATTGCCCGTGCGAAGTATGCTATTGGGCAACACGAATAGAAAAGCAGGATATCATACAGGAGGGGTAGGGGGTCATTTCAAAAGGGGATAAGAGAGGTAGAAATAACGAGCGCCAACTTACTATACAGGGGTGGTGTGCACAACCTCTTTCCTTTACAAATATACAAAATGTCATCCATAAGTTTACGATGGCAACCTTACAAAAGGCAATGAAATTGGAGAAGTTCAATTGGATTACATGAACTAGTCTAATTAAAGAAAATGAAGAGAAAAAAAATACTTCAGAAAGTAATATAGTTAAACTTCACACAAGTAACGTTTCCATAAGTTAGGTAGACAAATAAAAATGTTGAAAAGGAAGCAAAATCAAATGGGATCAGAGCAGCTTTGGTGGATGGAAACCAACAGGAAAAAACAATTCGGAGTTGAAATTTTAAATGGGTCATTCCCAACGTCTCCTCTTTACATGTCAAGTTTCAGTCTAATCGGATTTGACTAATTTTGCAAATATAAGTATCAAGAAATCCAAGACAAAAACAAGAGGGTCACAATCTACAAGAAGGAGCATAGATATATATATGGGAGGGCATGCCATTAGATGGATGGTCAAGTACTGAATATGAGGCTAAAATTTGTCACATGGTCAATTTGCACTATTTTATAGATTTCATGGCCAGAATTACCACATCATTCTTCCATATGTCAGAATAGATGCAACAAATAAAAACTTTCACCAAAACAATATTATAAGAATAAAAATGATTGCACAAATGGAAAGGTTTTATGTCCCCTACCCACCCCCACCCCCACCCCCACCCCCACTACCACCCACTTTTTCTTATTTGTGTTGGCTAGTTTATAAAGGTTGATGGGCCTAGCGAGACCATCCTGGAGTGGCAGGATATTAGAAAACAGGGAGAAGTTCTCCGACCTTGCCACGAAAGATACACTACCTCTTTTTCTCTCACACACACACATACATATACATTAAATGGCCTCTACCTCTTATGTATGAAATCATTTTTTGTTGATCATTAGAGGTGGAGGATAGATAGAGAAACCATTTCATGATCTTTCTTTTGTTTTATCGTTAGATAGAGAAAGCCCATGATACCCTGCTCACTCACATGTGATCTGTTGACCGAAGAATCTTTTGCAAGGGACAGAGGGATCCAATGGCTTTGTTAATAAATGCATACATATATGTAAATATATATACATATATATCTATTAACAAATCCATTGAGTCCTTCCTGACACATCAGATTCTCATCAGCCATGTATAGAGAGAGAAAGAGAGAATATACTTTTTACCCAATCATGACAAGAGACCATGCATGAAATCCTCACTGTATGTCCATACCTCGAACTTCTTCATCACCATCTTAATATGGCTCCTGAATCAATTATCAAACTTGTAAGTTGTAAGTTCATGTGGTCAATAAAGTAATATTGAACGATTATATCTATCTATGGATTTAATTGTGGAGAAAATTTTCAAGAAACAAATGGGAAAATCAAATTATCAACTTCTCACATGCATGCATTTAAATTAATACTTGAAGGAACAAACAATTAATTGATTCCTAATAGCAATAGTTTGACTAAAATTATATAAAAGAAAAAGAAGGCATAGAGAGAGAGAGAGAGAGAGAGAGGACTAACTTGTTGAAAGAAGTTCTTGATGGTGGAATGAACCTTTATCTCCTCCCTTTGATACTCGTTTTCCCCATATACTTAGAGTGTACAATGTATCATTTATAAGGTTGTTTCAAGAGAAAGCTAATGAGGTTGTTTCAAGAGAAAGCTATGTATAGAGCATGGTGGACTTTTTATAAAAATTCCCTTAGTACACTCTACTTTTTATGAGGTTGTTTCAATCATGCGTTTCGTTTAAAACACGTTTTACTATATGCTTCCCAAAGATACTTAAAAAAAAAAAACAAACTTCAAGCATTCTCGTTCTAAACACATTTAAAACATGTTCTGTTTTTATGGCATTTTTTAAGACTTGATTTTTTAACATAATGTCTACTTAATTGACCATATATCTTATGACTCCTAACTCTAACTGAATATATATCACTACGAGAGTGTGTTGGCTATATTGACAACAATGAACAACACTCGTTTTTTGATATTTACCGTTCTTAGTTTTTTTGACTGTTTATTTGACCGTATCATTCGAAAAAATTTACTGTTTAAAACCCGTAGCGTCCATTTCCCTTTTTTTGCCATTCCCGTTTTTCCTAACAATGGTCCAAAGTATCATTTCTAAGGGTGTTTCAAGTGTACAGAGTCATTCAATGCTTGGAGTTCTCCTTCCTCCCATGAAGTTTTGCTGTGGCTTGATTACTCACAGTTGAACTAGTTGTCGTGCAGCTAATCTATGCTTATGAACGGTCGGTGGCGCACATGAATGGCCAACCCACATTTGAGCTACAACTAGGAGTCCCAAGAAGACATCATCTGAACTATGACCAAACAGTTGAACGACAGTCATGCCCCTAAGCCTGACGTTGATCCTCTACCGGGCGTTTGGCACTTGGTGTCCATGGGATCCCTCGACGGAGTACGTTTTCTAAGAAGAGGATATGAGGAGCTCCCATAGCTGGGAGGTCCTCTGAATACACTCTCCTAGTATAACACTAGCCATGATCGGACTCCCACAAGGATTGAAAACCTACCAAAGCGGGACTCCCTTCCACCACCACTCA